>NW_028225179.1:62513501-62609570 GCF_052327205.1 Somniosus microcephalus | reverse complement strand
TCAGGGTGAGTGTGTCAGGGTGAGTGTGTCAGTGTTAGGGTGTGTGTGTTAATGTTTGGGTGTTAGGGTGTGTGCGTGTTAGTGTTAGGGTGTGTGTGTTAGTGTCAGGGTGGGTTTGGTAGGGTGTGATAGGGCGAACGTGTTTGTGTTATGATTCGAGTGAGTGGGTGTGTTAAGGTGAGTGGGTGTGTTAAGATGAGTGTGTGTTGATAGTGTTAGGGTGAGTGTGTGTTAGGGTGTGTTAAGGTGAGTTTGTGTGGGTGAGTGTGTGGGTGAGTGTGTGTGAGGGTGAGTGTGTGTGAGGGTGAGTGTGTGTGAGGGTGAGTGTGTGTGAGTGTGTGTTGGTGTTAGTGTGTGTTAGGGTGGTGTGTGTTATAGGGTGAGTTAGTGTGTTAGGTGAGTGTGTGTTGGTGTGTGTTAGGGTGAGTGTGTGTTGGTGAGGGTGAGTGTGTGTTGGTGAGGGTGAGTGTGTGTTGGTGTGTGCTAGGGTGAGTGTGTGTTGGTGAGGTTGAGTATGTGAGGGTGAGTGTGCGTTGGTGAGGGTGAGTGTGTGTTGGTGTGGGTGGGTGTTGGTGAGGGTGAGTGTGTGTTGGTGTGGGTGAGTGTGTGTTGGTGTGGGTGAGTGTGTGTTGGTGAGGGTCAGTGTGTGTTGGTGAGGGTGAGTGTGTGGTGGTGTGGGTGAGTGTGTGTTGGTGAGGGTGAGTGTGTGTTGGTGTGGGTGAGTGTTTGTTGGTGAGGGTGAGTGTGTGTTGGTGTGGGTGAGTGTGTGTTGGTGAGGGTGAGTGTGTGTTGGTGAGGGTGAGTGCGTGTTGGTGTGGGTGAGTGTGTGTTGGTGAGGGTGAGTGTGTGTTGGTGAGGGTGAGTGTGTGTTGGTGTGGGTGAGTGTGTGTTGGTGTGGTGAGTGTGTGTTGGTGTGAGTGAGTGTGTGTTGGTGAGGGTGAGTGTGTGTTGGTGTGGGTGAGTGTGTGTTGATGAGGGTGAGTGTGTGTTGGTGTGGGTGAGTGTGTGTTGGTGTGTGTTGCTGCGGGAGAGTGTGTGTTGGTGTGGGTGAGTGTGTGTTGGTGTGGGTGAGTGTGTGTTGGTGTGAGTGAGTGTGTGTTGGTGAGGGTGAGAGGGTGAGGGTGAGTGTGTGAGGGTGAGGGTGAGTGTGTGAGGGTGAGGGTGAGTGTGTGTTGGTGTGGGTGAGTGTGTGTTGTTGTGGGTGAGTGTGTGTTGCTGTGAGTGAGTGTGTGTTGGTGTGGGTGAGTGTGTGTTGGTGTGTGTGAGTGTGTGTTGGTGAGGGTGAGTGTGTGTTGGTGTGGGTGAGTGTGTGTTGGTGAGGGTGAGTGTGTGTTGGTGTGGGTGAGCGTGTGTTGCTGTGAGTGAGTGTGTGTTGGTGTGGGTGAGTGTGTGTTGGTGTGGGTGAGTGTGTGTTGGTGTGGGTGAGTGTGTGTTGGTGTGAGTGAGTGTGTGTTGGTGAGGGTGAGTGTGTGAGGGTGAGGGTGAGTGTGTGTTGGTGAGGGTGAGTGTGTGAGGGTGAGTGTGTGTTGTTGAGTGTGTGTGGGTGAGTGTGTGTTGGTGAGGGTGAGTGTGTGAGGGTGAGTGTGTGTTGGTGAGTGCGTGTGGGTGAGTGTGTGTTGGTGAGGGTGAGTGTGTGTTGGTGTGGATGAGTGTGTGTTGGTGAGGGTGAGTGTGTGTTGGTGAGGGTGAGTGTGTGTTGGTGTGGGTGAGTGTGTGTTGGTGTGAGTGAGTGTGTGTTGGTGTGGGTGAGGGTGAGTGTGTGTAGGTAAGGGTGAGTTTGTGAGGGTGAGGGTGAGTGTGTGTTGGTGAGGGTGAGTGTGTGAGGGTGAGTGTGTGTTGGTGAGTGTGTGTGGGTGAGTGTGTGTTGGTGAGGGTGAGGGTGAGTGTGTGTTGGTGAGGGTGAGTGTGTGAGCGTGAGTGTGTGTTGGTGAGTGTGTGTGGGTAAGTGTGTGTTGGTGAGGGTGAGTGTGTGTTAGTGTGTCATTGACCGTGGGTAACTGGGGAAGTCAAAGGGTTTTCGAAGCCGATAACCCTGGCCCCTCAGCCAATGTGACTGTCTCTTGAGACATGGAGAGATTGAGTCCACCGAGCGTGCAGTGTATTCCCGTCACGCGGCTGGCCATTTGAACCCGGCGGGAGGGCGCTCTCTCCTTACCCCCGCCCACCGCGCACACCCCCGCCAGCAACGCTCCGTTGTCATGGCGACTGTCTTTGGTCGCATATCAACATTTGCCGCCCTTTGGCGGGAGGCGGAAGGAATTCATCGGTCAGGTGCTGTGGGATGTCCTGAGGATGGCAAAGGTGCCGCAGCAATGCAGCATCTCTCCAGTTGCCGATCATTCGACTCGGACTTGCACTGAACTATTCAAGAAGCGCAGCGGCCCCCTCCACTGGTCGGAGGCTGGTACTACACAGAGACAGCGCCTTTCATCACCTCAGGATGTCCCAAAGCACTTCTCAGCGACCGGGTTATCTCTGCTGTTGGTTGAGGGACGGATATTAGCCTAAGGACACGGGAGAGACGCTTCTTTGCTATTCTTCCAATAGTGGTCATGGAATTTTTCATGACCACCTGAGAGGGAAGATGGGACCTTGGTTTATTGTCACATGCGAAAGACGGCACCTTCAACAGTGCAGCGCTCCCTCAGTACTGCCCCTCCGACAGTGCGGCGCTCCCTCAGTACTGCCCCTCCGACAGTGCGGCGGCCCCTTAGTACTGCCCCTCCGACAGTGCAGCGTTCCCTCAGTACTGCCCCTCCGACAGTGCGGCACTCCCTCAGTACTGGCCCTCCGACAGTGCAGCGCTCCCTCAGTACTGCCCCTCCGACAGTGCAGTGTTCCCTCAGTACTGCCCCTCCGACAGTGCGGCGCTCCCTCAGTACTGCCCATCCGACAGTGCAGCGCTCCCTCAGTACTGCCCATCCGACAGTGCAGCACTCCCTCAGTACTGCCCCTCCGACAGTGCGGCGCTCCCTCAGTACTGTCCCTCCGACAGTGCAGCGCTCCCTCAGTACTGCCCCTCCGACAGTGCGGCGCTCCCTCAGTACTGCCCCTCCGACAGTGCAGCGCTCCCTCAGTACTGCCCCTCCGACAGTGCAGCGCTCCCTCAGTACTGCCCCTCCGACAGTGCGGCGCTCCCTCAGTACTGACCCTCCGACAGTGCAGCGTTCCCTCAGTACTGCCCCTCCGACAGTGCGGCGCTCCCTCAGTACTGCCCCTCCGACAGTGCGGTGCTCCCTCAGTACTGCCCCTCCGACACTGCGGCGCTCCCTCAGTACTGACCCTCCGACAGTGCAGCGTTCCCTCAGTACTGCCCCTCCGACAGTGCGGCGCTCCCTCAGTACTGCCCCTCCGACAGTGCAGCGCTCCCTCAGTACTGCCCCTCCGAAAGTGTGGCGCACCCACGGTACTGCTCCTCCGACAGTGCGGCGGCCCCTCAGAACTGCCCTCAGACAGTGCGGCGCACCCTCAGCACTGCCCCACCGACAGTGCGGCGCACCCTTAGTAATGCTCCTCCGACTGTGCAGCGCACCCTCAGTGCTGCCCCTCCGAAAGTACAGCACTCACTCAGTACTGCTCCCCCGACAGTGCGGCGCACCCTCAGTACTGCTCCTCTGACGGTCCAGTGCTCCCTCAGTACTGCTCCTCCGACAGTGCAGCGCTCCCTCAGTACTGCCCCTCCGACAGTGCGGCGCACCCTCAGTACTGCTCCTCCGACAGTGCGGCGCACCCTCAGTAATGCTCCTTCGACAGTGAGGCGCACCCTCAGTACTGCTCCTCCGACATTGCGGTGCTCCCTCAGTACTGCTCCTCCGACGGTGCAGCGCTCCCTCAGTACTGGTCCTCTGACAGTGCAGCGCACCCTCAGGACCGCTCCTCCAACAGTGCAGCGCTCCCTCAGTACTGTCCCTCCGACAGTGTGGCGCACCTTCAGTACTGCCCCTCCGACAGTGCAGCGCACCCTCAGTAATGCTCCTCCGACAGTGCAGCGCTCCCTCAGTACTGCTCCTCTGACGGTGCGGCGCTCCCTTAGTACTGCCTCTCCGACAGTGCAGCACTTCCTCAGTACAGCTCCTCCGACATTGCAGCGCTCCCTCAGTACTGCTCCTCCGACAGTGCAGCGCACCCTCTGTGCTTCTCCTCCGACAGTGCAGCGCACCCTCAGTACTGCTGCTCCGACAATGCGGCGCACGCTCAGCACTGCTCCTGCGACAGAGCGGCGGCCCCTCAGTACTGCTCCTCTGATGGTGCGGCGCTCCCTCTGTACTGCCCCTCCGACAGTGCAGCACTCCCTCAGTACTGCTCCTCCAACAGTGCGGTGCACCCTCAGTACTGCTCCTCCGACGGTCCAGCGCTCCCTCAGTACTGCTCCTCCGACAGTGCAGCGCTCCCTCAGTACTGCTCCTCCGACAGTGCGGCGCACCCTCAGTACTGCCCATCCGACAGTGCAGCACTCCCTCAGTACTGCTCCTCGACAGTGCGGCGCACCCTCAGTACTGCTCCTGCGACAGTGCGGCGCACCCTCAGTACTGCTCCTCTGACAGTGCGGCGCACCCTCAGTACTGCTCCTCCGACAGTGCAGCGCTCCCTCAGTACTGCCCCACCGACAGAGCGGCACACCCTCAGTACTGCCCATCCGACAGTGCGGCGCACCCTCAGTACTGCTCTTCCGACAATGCGGCGCACCCTCAGTACTGCTCCTCTGACAGTGCGGCGCACCCTCAGTACTGCTCCTCCGACAGTGCAGCGCTCCCTCAGTACTGCCCCACCGACAGAGCGGCGCACCCTCAGTACTGCCCCTCCGACAGTGCGGCGCACCCTCAGTACTGCTCCTCCGACAGTGCGGCGCACCCTCAGTACTGCTCCTCCAACAGTGCGGCACACCCTCAGTACTGCTGCTCCGACAGTGCGGCGCACCCTCAGTACTGCTCCTCCGACAGCGCAGCGCACCCTCTGTACTGCTGCTCTGACGGTGCAGCGCTCCCTCAGTACTGCCCCTCCGAAAGTGCAGCGCTCCCTCAGTACTGCCCCTCCGACCGTGCGGCGCTCCCTCAATACTGCCCCTCCGACAGTGCGGCGCTCCCTCAGTACTGCCCCTCCGACCGTGCGGCGCTCCTTAAGTACTGCTCCTCTGACAGTGCGGCGCTCCCTCAGTACTGCCCCTCTGACGATGCGGCACTCCTCAGTACTGCCCCTCCGACAGTGCGGCGCTCCCTCAGCACTGCCCGTCCAACAGTGCGGCACTCCCTCAGTACTGCCCCTCCGACGGTGCAGCGCTCCTCAGTACTGGCCCTCGACAGTGCAGCGCTCCCTCAGTACTGGCCCTCCAACCGTGCGGTGCTCCCTCAGTACTGCTCCTCCGACAGTGCGGCGCTCCCTCAATACTGCCCCTCCGACAGTGCGGCGCTCTCTCAGTACTGCTCCTCTGAAGGTGCAGCGCACCCTCTGTACTGCCACTCCGACAGTGCGGTGCTCCCTCAGTACTGCCCCTCCGACAGTGCAGCGCTCCCTCAGTACTGCCCCTTAGACGGTGCAGCTCTCCCTCAGTACTGCCCCTCCGACAGTGCAGCGCTCCCTCAGTACTGCTCCTCCGACTGTGCAGCGCACCCTCAGTGCTGCCCCTCCGAAAGTACAGCACTCACTCAGTATTGCTCCTCCGACAGTGCGGCGCACCCTCAGTACTGCTCCTCTGACGGTGCAGTGCTCCCTCAGTACTGCTCCTCCGACAGTGCAGCGCTCCCTCAGTACTGCCCCTCCGACAGTGCGGCGCACCCTCAGTACTGCTCCTCCGACAGTGCGGTGCACCCTCAGTACTGCTTCTCCGACAGTGCAGCGCTCCCTCAGTACTGCCCCTCCGACCGTGCGGCGCTCCCTCAATACTGCCCCTCCGACAGTGCGGCGCTCCCTCAGTACTGCCCCTCCGACCGTGCGGCGCTCCTTAAGTACTGCTCCTCTGACAGTGCGGCGCTCCCTCAGTACTGCCCCTCTGACGATGCGGCACTCCCTCAGTACTGCCCCTCCGACAGTGCGGCGCTCCCTCAGCACTGCCCGTCCAACAGTGCGGCACTCCCTCAGTACTGCCCCTCCGACGGTGCAGCGCTCCCTCAGTACTGGCCCTCCGACAGTGCAGCGCTCCCTCAGTACTGGCCCTCCAACCATGCGGTGCTCCCTCAGTACTGCTCCTCCGACAGTGCGGCGCTCCCTCAATACTGCCCCTCCGACAGTGCGGCGCTCTCTCAGTACTGCTCCTCTGAAGGTGCAGCGCACCCTCTGTACTGCCACTCCGACAGTGCGGTGCTCCCTCAGTACTGCCCCTCCGACAGTGCAGCGCTCCCTCAGTACTGCCCCTTAGACGGTGCAGCTCTCCCTCAGTACTGCCCCTCCGACAGTGCAGCGCTCCCTCAGTACTGCTCCTCCGACTGTGCAGCGCACCCTCAGTGCTGCCCCTCCGAAAGTACAGCACTCACTCAGTATTGCTCCTCCGACAGTGCGGCGCACCCTCAGTACTGCTCCTCTGACGGTGCAGTGCTCCCTCAGTACTGCTCCTCCGACAGTGCAGCGCTCCCTCAGTACTGCCCCTCCGACAGTGCGGCGCACCCTCAGTACTGCTCCTCCGACAGTGCGGTGCACCCTCAGTACTGCTTCTCCGACAGTGCGGCGCACCCTCAGTACTGCTCCTCCGACAGTGCGGCGGCCCCTCAGCACTGTCCCTCCGACAGTGTGGCGCACCTTCAGTACTGCCCCTCCGACAGTGCAACGCACCCTCAGTACTGCTCCTCCGACATTGCGGTGTTCCCTCAGTACTGCTCCTCCGACAGTGCAGCGCTCCCTCAGTACTGGTCCTCCGACAGTGCAGCGCACCCTCAGTACTGCTCCTCCGACAGTGCAGCGCACCCTCAGAACTGCTCCTCCGACGGTGCAGCGCTCCCTCAGTACTGCCCCTCCGACAGTGCGGCGCACCCTCAGTACTGCAGCTCCGACAATGCGGCGCACGCTCAGCACTGCTCCTGCGACAGAGCGGCGGCCCCACAGTACTGCTCCTCTGATGGTGCGGCGCTCCCTCTGTACTGCCCCTCCGACAGTGCAGCACTCCCTCAGTACTGCACCTCCAACAGTGCGGTGCACCCTCAGTACTGCTCCTCCGACGGTCCAGCGCTCCCTCAGTACAGCTCCTCCGACAGTGCAGCGCTCCCTCAGTACTGCTCCTCCGACAGTGCGGCGCACCCTCAGTACTGCCCATCCGACAGTGCAGCACTCCCTCAGTACTGCTCCTCCGACAGTGCGGCGCACCCTCAGTACTGCTCCTGCGAGAGTGCGGCGCACACTCTGTACTGCTCCTCCGACAGTGCGGCGCACCCTCAGTCCTGCTACTCCGACAGTGCGGCGCACCCTCCGTACTGCTCCTCTGACAGTGCGGCGCACCCTCAGTACTGCTCTTCCGACAGTGCGGAGCACCCTCAGTACTGCTCCTCCTACAGTGCGGCACACCCTCAGTACTGCTCCTCCGACAGTGCGGCGCACCCTCAGTACTGCTCCTCTGACAGTGCAGCGCACCCTCAGTACTGCTGCTCTGACGGTGCAGCGCTCCCTCAGTACTGCTCCTCCGACAGTGCGGCGGCCCCTCAGTACTGTCCCTCCGAAAGTGCAGCGCTCCCTCAGTACTGCCACTCCGACCGTGCGGCGCTCCCTCAATACTGCCCCTCCAACAGTGCGGCGCTCCCTCAGTGCTGCCCCTCCGACCGTGCGGCGCTCCCTAAGTACTGCTCCTCCGACAGTGCAGCGCTCCCTCAGTACTGCCCCTCTGACGATGCAGCGCTCCCTCAGTACTGCTCCTCCGACAGTGCGGCGCACCCTCAGTACTGCCCATCCGACAGTGCAGCACTCCCTCAGTACTGCTCCTCCGACAGTGCGGCGCACCCTCAGTACTGCTCCTGCGACAGTGCGGCGCACCCTCAGTACTGCTCCTCTGACAGTGCGGCGCACCCTCAGTACTGCTCCTCCGACAGTGCAGCGCTCCCTCAGTACTGCCCCACCGACAGAGCGGCACACCCTCAGTACTGCCCATCCGACAGTGCGGCGCACCCTCAGTACTGCTCTTCCGACAATGCGGCGCACCCTCAGTACTGCTCCTCTGACAGTGCGGCGCACCCTCAGTACTGCTCCTCCGACAGTGCAGCGCTCCCTCAGTACTGCCCCACCGACAGAGCGGCGCACCCTCAGTACTGCCCCTCCGACAGTGCGGCGCACCCTCAGTACTGCTCCTCCGACAGTGCGGCGCACCCTCAGTACTGCTCCTCCAACAGTGCGGCACACCCTCAGTACTGCTGCTCCGACAGTGCGGCGCACCCTCAGTACTGCTCCTCCGACAGCGCAGCGCACCCTCTGTACTGCTGCTCTGACGGTGCAGCGCTCCCTCAGTACTGCCCCTCCGAAAGTGCAGCGCTCCCTCAGTACTGCCCCTCCGACCGTGCGGCGCTCCCTCAATACTGCCCCTCCGACAGTGCGGCGCTCCCTCAGTACTGCCCCTCCGACCGTGCGGCGCTCCTTAAGTACTGCTCCTCTGACAGTGCGGCGCTCCCTCAGTACTGCCCCTCTGACGATGCGGCACTCCCTCAGTACTGCCCCTCCGACAGTGCGGCGCTCCCTCAGCACTGCCCGTCCAACAGTGCGGCACTCCCTCAGTACTGCCCCTCCGACGGTGCAGCGCTCCCTCAGTACTGGCCCTCCGACAGTGCAGCGCTCCCTCAGTACTGGCCCTCCAACCGTGCGGTGCTCCCTCAGTACTGCTCCTCCGACAGTGCGGCGCTCCCTCAATACTGCCCCTCCGACAGTGCGGCGCTCTCTCAGTACTGCTCCTCTGAAGGTGCAGCGCACCCTCTGTACTGCCACTCCGACAGTGCGGTGCTCCCTCAGTACTGCCCCTCCGACAGTGCAGCGCTCCCTCAGTACTGCCCCTTAGACGGTGCAGCTCTCCCTCAGTACTGCCCCTCCGACAGTGCAGCGCTCCCTCAGTACTGCTCCTCCGACTGTGCAGCGCACCCTCAGTGCTGCCCCTCCGAAAGTACAGCACTCACTCAGTATTGCTCCTCCGACAGTGCGGCGCACCCTCAGTACTGCTCCTCTGACGGTGCAGTGCTCCCTCAGTACTGCTCCTCCGACAGTGCAGCGCTCCCTCAGTACTGCCCCTCCGACAGTGCGACGCACCCTCAGTACTGCTCCTCCGACAGTGCGGTGCACCCTCAGTACTGCTTCTCCGACAGTGCAGCGCTCCCTCAGTACTGCCCCTCCGACCGTGCGGCGCTCCCTCAATACTGCCCCTCCGACAGTGCGGCGCTCCCTCAGTACTGCCCCTCCGACCGTGCGGCGCTCCTTAAGTACTGCTCCTCTGACAGTGCGGCGCTCCCTCAGTACTGCCCCTCTGACGATGCGGCACTCCCTCAGTACTGCCCCTCCGACAGTGCGGCGCTCCCTCAGCACTGCCCGTCCAACAGTGCGGCACTCCCTCAGTACTGCCCCTCCGACGGTGCAGCGCTCCCTCAGTACTGGCCCTCCGACAGTGCAGCGCTCCCTCAGTACTGGCCCTCCAACCGTGCGGTGCTCCCTCAGTACTGCTCCTCCGACAGTGCGGCGCTCCCTCAATACTGCCCCTCCGACAGTGCGGCGCTCTCTCAGTACTGCTCCTCTGAAGGTGCAGCGCACCCTCTGTACTGCCACTCCGACAGTGCGGTGCTCCCTCAGTACTGCCCCTCCGACAGTGCAGCGCTCCCTCAGTACTGCCCCTTAGACGGTGCAGCTCTCCCTCAGTACTGCCCCTCCGACAGTGCAGCGCTCCCTCAGTACTGCTCCTCCGACTGTGCAGCGCACCCTCAGTGCTGCCCCTCCGAAAGTACAGCACTCACTCAGTATTGCTCCTCCGACAGTGCGGCGCACCCTCAGTACTGCTCCTCTGACGGTGCAGTGCTCCCTCAGTACTGCTCCTCCGACAGTGCAGCGCTCCCTCAGTACTGCCCCTCCGACAGTGCGGCGCACCCTCAGTACTGCTCCTCCGACAGTGCGGTGCACCCTCAGTACTGCTTCTCCGACAGTGCGGCGCACCCTCAGTACTGCTCCTCCGACAGTGCGGCGGCCCCTCAGCACTGTCCCTCCGACAGTGTGGCGCACCTTCAGTACTGCCCCTCCGACAGTGCAGCGCACCCTCAGTACTGCTCCTCCGACATTGCGGTGTTCCCTCAGTACTGCTCCTCCGACAGTGCAGCGCTCCCTCAGTACTGGTCCTCCGACAGTGCAGCGCACCCTCAGTACTGCTCCTCCGACAGTGCAGCGCACCCTCAGAACTGCTCCTCCGACGGTGCAGCGCTCCCTCAGTACTGCCCCTCCGACAGTGCGGCGCACCCTCAGTACTGCAGCTCCGACAATGCGGCGCACGCTCAGCACTGCTCCTGCGACAGAGCGGCGGCCCCACAGTACTGCTCCTCTGATGGTGCGGCGCTCCCTCTGTACTGCCCCTCCGACAGTGCAGCACTCCCTCAGTACTGCACCTCCAACAGTGCGGTGCACCCTCAGTACTGCTCCTCCGACGGTCCAGCGCTCCCTCAGTACAGCTCCTCCGACAGTGCAGCGCTCCCTCAGTACTGCTCCTCCGACAGTGCGGCGCACCCTCAGTACTGCCCATCCGACAGTGCAGCACTCCCTCAGTACTGCTCCTCCGACAGTGCGGCGCACCCTCAGTACTGCTCCTGCGAGAGTGCGGCGCACACTCTGTACTGCTCCTCCGACAGTGCGGCGCACCCTCAGTCCTGCTACTCCGACAGTGCGGCGCACCCTCCGTACTGCTCCTCTGACAGTGCGGCGCACCCTCAGTACTGCTCTTCCGACAGTGCGGAGCACCCTCAGTACTGCTCCTCCTACAGTGCGGCACACCCTCAGTACTGCTCCTCCGACAGTGCGGCGCACCCTCAGTACTGCTCCTCTGACAGTGCAGCGCACCCTCAGTACTGCTGCTCTGACGGTGCAGCGCTCCCTCAGTACTGCTCCTCCGACAGTGCGGCGGCCCCTCAGTACTGTCCCTCCGAAAGTGCAGCGCTCCCTCAGTACTGCCACTCCGACCGTGCGGCGCTCCCTCAATACTGCCCCTCCAACAGTGCGGCGCTCCCTCAGTGCTGCCCCTCCGACCGTGCGGCGCTCCCTAAGTACTGCTCCTCCGACAGTGCAGCGCTCCCTCAGTACTGCCCCTCTGACGATGCGGCACTCCCTCAGTACTGCCCCTCCGACAGTGCGGCGCTCCCTCAGTACTGCCCGTCCAACAGTGTGGCGCTCCCTCAGTACTGCCCCTCCGACGGTGCAGCGCTCCCTCAGTACTGGCCCTCCGACAGTGCAGCGCTCCCTCAGTACTGGCCCTCCAACCGTGCGGTGCTCCCTCAGTACTGCTCCTCCGACAGTGCGGCGCTCCCTCAATACTGCCCCTCCGACAGTGCGGCGCTCTCTCAGTACTGCTCCTCTGAAGGTGCAGCGCACCCTCTGTACTGCCACTCCGACAGTGCGGCGCTCCCTCAGTGCTGCCCCTCCGACAGTGCAGCGCTCCCTCAGTACTGACTCTCTGATGGTGCGGCGCTCCCTCAGTACTGCCTCTCTGACGGTGCAGCGCTCCCTCAGTACTGCCCCTCCGACAGTGCGGCGCTCACTCAGTACTGCCCCTCCGAATGTTCAGCGCTCCCTCAGTACTGACCGTCTGATGGTGCAGCACTCCCTCAATATCGCCCCTCTGACAGTGCGGCACTCCCTCAGTACTTCCCCTCCGACAGTGCAGCGCTCCCTCAGTACTGCCCCTCTGAGAGTGCAGCGCTCCCTCAGTAGTGCCCCTCCGACAGTGCAGCGCTCCCTCGGTACTGCTCCTCTGACGGTGCAGCGCACCCTCAGTACAGCCCCTCCAACAGTGCGGCGCTCTCTCAGTACTGCCCCTCCGACAGTGCGGCGCTCCCTCACTACAGACCCTCTTACAGTGCGGCGCTCCCTCAGTACTGGCGCTCCAACCATGCGGTTCTCCCTCAGTACTGCTCCTCTGACAGTCCGGCGTTCCCTCAGTACTGCCCCTCCGACAGTGCGGCGCTCTCTCAGTACTGCTTCTCTGACGGTGCAGCGCACACTCTGTACTGCCCCTCCGACAGTGTGGCGCTCCCTCAGTACTGCCCCTCCGACAGTGCAGTGCTCCCTCAGTACTGACTCACTGACGGTGCGGCGCTCCCTCAGTACTGCCCCTCTGACGGTGCAGCGCTCCCTCAGTACTGCCCCTCCGACAGTGCGGCGCTCCCTCAGTACTGCCCCTCCGACCGTGCGGCGCTCCTTAAGTACTGCTCCTCTGACAGTGCGGCGCTCCCTCAGTACTGCCCCTCTGACGATGCGGCTCTCCCTCAGTACTGCCCCTCCGACAGTGCGGCGCTCCCTCAGCACTGCCCGTCCAACAGTGCGGCACTCCCTCAGTACTGCCCCTCCGACGGTGCAGCGCTCCCTCAGTACTGGCCCTCCGACAGTGCAGCGCTCCCTCAGTACTGGCCCTCCAACCGTGCGGTGCTCCCTCAGTACTGCTCCTCCGACAGTGCGGCGCTCCCTCAATACTGCCCCTCCGACAGTGCGGCGCTCTCTCAGTACTGCTCCTCTGAAGGTGCAGCGCACCCTCTGTACTGCCACTCCGACAGTGCGGTGCTCCCTCAGTACTGCCCCTCCGACAGTGCAGCGCTCCCTCAGTACTGCCCCTTAGACGGTGCAGCTCTCCCTCAGTACTGCCCCTCCGACAGTGCAGCGCTCCCTCAGTACTGCTCCTCCGACTGTGCAGCGCACCCTCAGTGCTGCCCCTCCGAAAGTACAGCACTCACTCAGTACTGCTCCTCCGACAGTGCGGCGCACCCTCAGTACTGCTCCTCTGACGGTGCAGTGCTCCCTCAGTACTGCTCCTCCGACAGTGCAGCGCTCCCTCAGTACTGCCCCTCCGACAGTGCGGCGCACCCTCAGTACTGCTCCTCCGACAGTGCGGTGCACCCTCAGTACTGCTTCTCCGACAGTGCGGCGCACCCTCAGTACTGCTCCTCCGACAGTGCGGCGGCCCCTCAGCACTGTCCCTCCGACAGTGCGGCGCACCTTCAGTACTGCCCCTCCGACATTGCGGCGCACCCTCAGTACTGCTCCTCCGACATTGCGGTGTTCCCTCAGTACTGCTCCTCCGACAGTGCAGTGCTCCCTCAGTACTGGTCCTCCGACAGTGCAGCGCACCCTCAGTGCTGCTCCTCCGACAGTGCAGCGCTCCCTCAGTACTGCTCCTCCGACAGTGCAGCGCACCCTCAGAACTGCTCCTCCGACGGTGCAGCGCTCCCTCAGTACTGCCCCTCCGACAGTGCGGCGCACCCTCAGTACTGCTGCTCCGACAATGCGGCGCACGCTCAGCACTGCTCCTGCGACAGAGCGGCGGCCCCACAGTACTGCTCCTCTGATGGTGCGGCGCTCCCTCTGTACTGCCCCTCCGACAGTGCAGCACTCCCTCAGTACTGCACCTCCAACAGTGCGGTGCACCCTCAGTACTGCTCCTCCGACGGTCCAGCGCTCCCTCAGTACTGCTCCTCCGACAGTGCAGCGCTCCCTCAGTACTGCTCCTCCGACAGTGCGGCGCACCCTCAGTACTGCCCATCCGACAGTGCAGCACTCCCTCAGTACTGCTCCTCCGACAGTGCGGCGCACCCTCAGTACTGCTCCTGCGAGAGTGCGGCGCACACTCTGTATTGCTCCTCCGACAGTGCGGCGCACCCTCAGTCCTGCTACTCCGACAGTGCGGCGCACCCTCAGTACTGCTCCTCCGACAGTGCAGCGCTCCCTCAGTACTGGCCCTCCGACAGAGCGGCGCACCCTCAGTACTGCCCCTCCGACAGTGCGGCGCACCCTCAGTACTGCTCTTCCGACAGTGCGGAGCACCCTCAGTACTGCTCCTCCGACAGTGCGGCGCACCCTCAGTACTGCTCCTCCTACAGTGCGGCACACCCTCAGTACTGCTCCTCCGACAGTGCGGCGCACCCTCAGTACTGCTCCTCTGACAGTGCAGCGCACCCTCAGTACTGCTGCTCTGACGGTGCAGCGCTCCCTCAGTACTGCTCCTCCGACAGTGCGGCGGCCCCTCAGTACTGTCCCTCCGAAAGTGCAGCGCTCCCTCAGTACTGCCACTCCGACCGTGCGGCGCTCCCTCAATACTGCCCCTCCAACAGTGCGGCGCTCCCTCAGTGCTGCCCCTCCGACCGTGCGGCACTCCCTAAGTACTGCTCCTCCGACAGTGCAGCGCTCCCTCAGTACTGCCCCTCTGACGATGCGGCACTCCCTCAGTACTGCCCCTCCGACAGTGCGGTGCTCCCTCAGTACTGCCCGTCCAACAGTGTGGCGCTCCCTCAGTACTGCCCCTCCGACGGTGCAGCGCTCCCTCAGTACTGGCCCTCCGACAGTGCAGCGCTCCCTCAGTACTGGCCCTCCAACCGTGCGGTGCTCCCTCAGTACTGCTCCTCCGACAGTGCGGCGCTCCCTCAATACTGCCCCTCCGACAGTGCGGCGCTCTCTCAGTACTGCTCCTCTGACAGTCCGGCGTTCCCTCAGTACTGCCCCTCCGACAGTGCGGCGCTCTCTCAGTACTGCTTCTCTGACGGTGCAGCGCACACTCTGTACTGCCCCTCCGACAGTGTGGCGCTCCCTCAGTACTGCCCCTCCGACAGTGCAGTGCTCCCTCAGTACTGACTCACTGACGGTGCGGCGCTCCCTCAGTACTGCCCCTCTGACGGTGCAGCGCTCCCTCAGTACTGCCCCACCGACAGTGCAGCGCTCCCTCAGTACTGCTCCTCTGACTGTGCAGCACACCCTCAGTACTGCCCCTCCGATGGTGCAGCACTCCCTCAGTACTGGCCCACCGACAGTGCAGCGCTCCCTCAGTAGTGCCCCTCCGACAGTGCAGCTCTCCCTCAGTACTGCCCCTCCAACAGTGCGGCGCTCCCTCAGTACTGCCCCACTGACAGTGCAGCGCACCCTCAGTACTGCCCCTCCAACAGTGCGGCGCTCCCTCAATACTGCCCCTCCGACAGTGCGGCTCTCCCTCAGTACTGCCCCTCCAACAGTGCGGCGCTCCCTCAGTACTGCCCCTCCGACAGTGCAGCGCACCCTCCGTACTGCTCCTCCGACAGTGCAGCGCTCCCTCAGTACTGCCCCTCCAACAGTGCGGTGCACCCTCAGTACTGCTGCTCCGACAGTGTGGCGCAACCTCAGTACTGCTCCTGCGACAGTTTGGCGGCCCCTCAGTATTGCCCCTCTGACAGTGCGGCGCAGCCTCAGTACTCCCCCTCCGACAGTGCGGCGCACCCTCAGTACTGCTCCTCCGACAGTGCGGCGCACCCTCAGTACTGCTCCTCCGACAGTGCAGCGTACCCTCAGTACTGCTCCTCCGACAGTGCTGCGCTCCCTCAGTACTGCTCCTCCGACAGTGCAGCGTTCTCTCTGTACTGCCCCTCTGACAATGCGCCGCACCCTCAGTACTGCCCCTCCAACAGTGCAGCACTTCCTCAGTACTGCTCCTCCGACAGTGCGGCGCACCCTCAGTACTGCTCCGCCGACATTGCGGCGCTCCCTCAGTACTGCCCCTCCAACAGCGCAGCACTCCCTCAGTACTGATCTTCTGACGGTGCAGTACTCCCTCAATACTGCCCCTCCGACAGTGCGGCGCTCCTTCAGTACTGACCCTCCAACAGTGCGGCGCTCCCTCTGTACTGCCCCTCCAACAGTGCAGTGCACCCTCAGTAATGCTCCTCCGACGTTGCAGTGCTCCCTCAGTACTGCCCCTCCGACCGTGCGGCGCTCCCTCAGTACTGCTCCTCCGACGGTGCGGCGCTCCCTCAGTACTGCCCCTCCGACAGTGCAGCGCTCCCTCAGTAGTGCCCCTCCGACAGTGCAGCTCTCCCTCGGTACTGCTCCTCTGACGGTGCAGCGCACCCTCAGTACTGCCCCTCCAACAGTGCGGCGCTCCCTCAATACTGCCCCTCCGACAGTGCGGCGCTCACTCAGTACTGCCCCTCCAACAGTGCAACGCACCCTCCGTGTTGCTCCTCCGACAGTGCAGCGCTCCCTCAGTACTGCCCCTCCAACAGTGCGGTGCACCCTCAGTACTGCTGCTCCGACAGTGTGGCGCAACCTCAGTACTGCTCCTGCGACAGTGTGGCGGCCCCTCAGTATTGCCCCTCCAACAGTGCGGCGCACCCTCAGTACTGCCCCTCCGACAGTGCGGCGCACCCTCAGTACTGCTCCTCCGACAGTGCAGCGCACCCTCAGCACTGCTCCTCCGACAGTGCTGCGCTCCCTCAGTACTGCACCTCCGACACTGCGGCGCACCCTCAGTACTGCTCCTCCGACAGTGCAGCACTCCCTCAGTACTGCTCCTCCGACAGTGCGGCGCACCCTCAGTACTGCTCCTCCGACATTGCGGCGCTCCCTCAGTACTGCCCCTCCGACAGCGCAGCACTCACTCAGTACTGACCTTCTGACGGTGCAGTACTCCCTCAGTACTGCCCCTCCGACAGTGCGGCGCTCCCTCAGAACTGCTCCTCTGACGGTGCAGCACACCCTCAGTACTGCCCCTCCGATGGTGCAGCACTCCCTCAGTACTGCCCCTCCGACAGTGCGGCGCTCCCTCAGTACTGCCCCTCCGCCAGTTCAGCGCTCCCTCAGTACTGACCCTCTGACGGTGCAGCACTCCCTCAATACCGCCCCTCTGACAGTGCAGCGCTCCCTCAGTACTGCCCCTCCGACAGTGCAGCGCTCCCTCAGTACTGCCCCTCCGACAGTGCAGCGCTCCCTCAGTACTGCCCCTCCGACAGTGCGGCGGCCACTCAGTACTGCTCCTCCGACAGTGCGGCGGCCCCTCAGAACTGCCCTCAGACAGTGCGGCGCACCCTCAGTACTGCCCCCCCGACAGTGCGGCGCACCCTTAGTACTGCCCCTCCAAAAGTACAGCACTCACTCGGTACTGCTCCTCTGACGGTGCAGTGCTCCCTCAGTACGGCTCCTCCGACAGTGCAGCGCTCCCTCAGTACTGCCCCTCCGACAGTGCGGCGCACCCTCAGTACTGCTCCTCCGAGAGTGCGGCGCTCCCTCAGTACTGCTCCTCCGACAGTGCGGCGGCCCCTCAACACTGTCCCTCCGACAGTGCGGCGCACCTTCAGTACTGCCCCTCCGACAGTGCGGCGCACCCTCAGTAATGCTCCTTCGACAGTGAGGCGCACCCTCAGTACTGCTCCTCCGACATTGCGGTGCTTCCTCAGTACTGGTCCTCCGACAGTGCAGCGCACCCTCAGTGCTGCTCCTCCGACAGTGCAGCGCTCCCTCAGTACTGCTCCTCTGACAGTGCAGCGCACCCTCAGAACTGCTCCTCCGACGGTGCAGCGCTCCCTCAGTACTGCCCCTCCGACAGTGCGGCGCACCCTCAGTACTGCTGCTCCGACAATGCGGCGCACGCTCAGCACTGCTCCTGCGACAGAGCGGCGACCCCACAGTACTGCTCCTCTGATGGTGCGGCTCTCCCTCTGTACTGCCCCTCCGACAGTGCAGCACTCCCTCAGTACTGCTCCTCCAACAGTGCGGTGCACCCTCAGTACTGCTCCTCTGACGGTCCAGCGCTCCCTCAGTACTGCTCCTCCGACAGTGCAGCGCTCCCTCAGTACTGCTCCTCCGACAGTGCGGCGCACCCTCAGTACTGCTCTTCCGACAGTGCGGCGCACCCTCAGTACTGCTCCTCCGACAGTGCGGCGCACCCTCAGTACTGCTCCTCCTACAGTGCGGCACACCCTCAGTACTGCTCCTCCGACAGTGCGGCGCACCCTCAGTACTGCTCATCTTACAGCGCGGCGCTCCCTCAGTACTGGCGCTCCAACCATGCGGTTCTCCCTCAGTACTGCTCCTCTGACAGTCCGGCGTTCCCTCAGTACTGCCCCTCCGACAGTGCGGCGCTCTCTCAGTACTGCTTCTCTGACGGTGCAGCGCACACTCTGTACTGCCCCTCCGACAGTGTGGCGCTCCCTCTGTACTGCCCCTCCGACAGTGCAGTGCTCCCTCAGTACTGGCTCACTGACGGTGCGGCGCTCCCTCAGTACTGCCCCTCTGACGGTGCAGCGCTCCCTCAGTACTGCCCCACCGACAGTGCAGCGCTCCCTCAGTACTGCTCCTCTGACTGTGCAGCACACCCTCAGTACTGCCCCTCCGATGGTGCAGCACTCCCTCAGTACTGGCCCACCGACAGTGCAGCGCTCCCTCAGTAGTGCCCCTCCAACAGTGCGGCGCTCCCTCAGTACTGCCCCACCGACAGTGCAGCACACCCTCAGTACTGCCCCTCCAACAGTGCGGCGCTCCCTCAATACTGCCCCTCCGACAGTGCGGCTCTCCCTCAGTACTGCCCCTCCAACAGTGCGGCGCTCCCTCAGTACTGCCCCTCCGACAGTGCGGCGCTCCCTCAGTACTGCCCCCCCAACAGTGCAGCGCACCCTCCGTACTGCTCCTCCGACAGTGCAGCGCTCCCTCAGTACTGCCCCTCCAACAGTGCGGTGCACCCTCAGTACTGCTGCTCCGACAGTGTGGCGCAACCTCAGTACTGCTCCTGCGACAGTTTGGCGGCCCCTCAGTATTGCCCCTCCGACAGTGCGGCGCACCCTCAGTACTGCTCCTCCGACAGTGCGGCGCACCCTCAGTACTGCTCCTCCGACAGTGCAGCGCAACCTCAGTACTGCTCCTCCGACAGTGCTGCGCTCCCTCAGTAATGCACCTCCGACAGTGCGGCGCACCCTCAGTACTGCTCCTCCGACAGTGCAGCGTTCCCTCTGTACTGCCCCTCTGACAATGCGCCGCACCCTCAGTACTGCCCCTCCAACAGTGCAGCACTTCCTCAGTACTGCTCCTCCGACAGTGCGGCGCACCCTCAGTACTGCTCCTCCGACAGTGCGGCGCACCCTCAGTACTGCCCATCCGACAGTGCAGCACTCCCTCAGTACTGCTCCTCCGACAGTGCGGCGCACCCTCAGTACTGCTCCTGCGAGAGTGCGGCGCACCCTCAGTACTGCTCCTCCGACAGTGCGGCGCACCCTCAGTCCTGCTCCTCCGACAGTGCGGCGCACCCTCAGTACTGCTCCTCCGACAGTGCGGCGCACCCTCAGTACTGCTCCTCCGACAGTGCAGCGCTCCCTCAGTACTGGCCCTCCGACAGAGCGGCGCACACTCAGTACTGCCCCTCCGACAGTGCGGCGCACCCTCAGTACTGGCCCTCCAACAGTGCGGCACTCCCTCAGTACTGCTCCTCCGACAGTGCGGCGCACCCTCAGTACTGCTCCTCCGACATTGCGGCGCTCCCTCAGTACTGCCCTCCGACAGCGCAGCACTCCCTCAGTCCTGACCTTCTGATGGTGCAGTACTCCCTCAATACTGCCCCTCCGACAGTGCGGCGCTCCTTCAGTTCTGACGCTCCAAAACTGCGGCGCTCCCTCAGTACTGCCCCTCCGACAGTGCGGCGCTCCCTCAGTACTGCTCCTCCGACAGTGCAGCACTCCCTCAGTACTGCCCCTCCGACAGTGCGCTGCTCCCTCAATACTGCCCCTCCAACAGTGCAGCGCACCCTCAGTACAGCTCCTCTGACGGTGTGGCGCTCCCTCAGAACTGGCTCTCCAACAGTGCAGCGCACTCTCAGTACTGCCCCTCCGACAGTGCAGCGCTCCCTCAGTAATGCCCCTCCGACAGTGCAGCGCTCCCGCGGTACTGCCCCACTGACAGTGCGGCACTCCCTCAGTACTGCCCCTCTGACAGTGCGGCGCTCCCTCAGTACTGCCCCTCCGACAGTGCGGCGCTACCTCAGTACTGACCCTCCAACAGTGCAGTGCACCCTCAGTACTGCTCCTCCGACGTTGCAGTGCTCCCTCAGTACTGCCCCTCCGACCGTGCGGCGCTCCCTCAGTACTGCTCCTCCGACAGTGCGGCGCTCCCTCAGTACTGCCCCTCCGACAGTGTGGCACTCCCTCAGTACTGCTCCTCCGACAGTGCAGCGCAACCTCAGTACTGCTCCTCCGACAGTGCTGCGCTCCCTCAGTACTCCCCCTCCGACAGTGCGGCGCACCCTCAGTACTGCTCCTCCGACAGTGCAGCGCAACCTCAGTACTGCTCCTCCGACAGTGCTGCGCTCCCTCAGTACTGCACCTCCGACAGTGCGGTGCACCCTCAGTACTGCTCCTCCGACAGTGCAGCGTTCCCTCTGTACTGCCCCTCTGACAATGCGCCGCACCCTCAGTACTGCCCCTCCAACAGTGCAGCACTTCCTCAGTACTGCTCCTCCGACAGTGCGGCGCACCCTCAGTACTGCTCCTCCGACAGTGCGGCGCACCCTCAGTACTGCCCATCCGACAGTGCAGCACTCCCTCAGTACTGCTCCTCCGACAGTGCGGCGCACCCTCAGTACTGCTCCTGCGAGAGTGCGGCGCACCCTCAGTACTGCTCCTCCGACAGTGCGGCGCACCCTCAGTCCTGCTCCTCCGACAGTGCGGCGCACCCTCAGTACTGCTCCTCCGACAGTGCGGCGCACCCTCAGTACTGCTCCTCCGACAGTGCAGCGCTCCCTCAGTACTGGCCCTCCGACAGAGCGGCGCACACTCAGTACTGCCCCTCCGACAGTGCGGCGCACCCTCAGTACTGGCCCACCAACAGTGCGGCACTCCCTCAGTACTGCTCCTCCGACAGTGCGGCGCACCCTCAGTACTGCTCCTCCGACATTGCGGCGCTCCCTCAGTACTGCCCTCCGACAGCGCAGCACTCCCTCAGTCCTGACCTTCTGACGGTGCAGTACTCCCTCAATACTGCCCCTCCGACAGTGCGGCGCTCCTTCAGTTCTGACGCTCCAAAACTGCGGCGCTCCCTCAGTACTGCCCCTCCGACAGTGCGGCGCTCCCTCAGTACTGCTCCTCCGACAGTGCAGCACTCCCTCAGTACTGCCCCTCCGACAGTGCGCTGCTCCCTCAATACTGCCCCTCCAACAGTGCAGCGCACCCTCAGTACAGCTCCTCTGACGGTGCGGCGATCCCTCAGAACTGGCTCTCCAACAGTGCAGCGCACTCTCAGTACTGCCCCTCCGACAGTGCAGCGCTCCCTCAGTAATGCCCCTCCGACAGTGCAGCGCTCCCGCGGTACTGCCCCACTGACAGTGCGGCACTCCCTCAGTACTGCCCCTCTGACAGTGCGGCGCTCCCTCAGTACTGCCCCTCCGACAGTGCGGCGCTACCTCAGTACTGACCCTCCAACAGTGCAGTGCACCCTCAGTACTGCTCCTCCGACGTTTCAGTGCTCCCTCAGTACTGCCCCTCCGACCGTGCGGCGCTCCCTCAGTACTGCTCCTCCGACAGTGCGGCGCTCCCTCAGTACTGCCCCTCCGACAGTGTGGCACTCCCTCAGTACTGCTCCTCTGACGGTGCAGCGCTCCTTCAGTACTGCCCCTCTGACAGTGCAGCGCTCCCTCAGTACTGAATCTCTGACGGTGCGGCGCTCCCTCAGTCCTGCCCCTCTGATGGTGCAGCGCTCCCTCAGTACTGCCCTTCCGACAGTGCAGTGCTCACTCGATACTGCTCCTCTGATGGTGCAGCGCACCCACAGCACTGCCCCTCCGACGGTGCAGCACTCCCTCAGTACTGCCCCTCCGATAGTGCTGTGCTCCCTCAGTTCTGCCCCTCCGACAGTGCGGCGCTCCCTCAGTGCTGCCCCTCCGACAGTGCGGCACTCCCTCAGTACTGCCCCTCCGACAGTGCGGCGCTCCCTCAGTACTGACCCTCCCACAGTGCAGCGCTCCATAAGTAGTGCCCCTCCGACAGTGCAGCGCTCCCTCAGTACTGCTCCTCCGCCGGTGCAGCGCTCCCTCAGTACTGCCCCTCCGACAGTGCGGAGCTCCCTCAATACTGCCCCTCCAACAGTGCAGCGCACCCTCAGTACTGCTCCTCTGATGGTGCGGAGCTCCCTCAGAACTGCCCCTCCAACAGTGCAGCGAACCCTTTTACTGCCCCTCCAACAGTGCAGCGCTCCATCAGTAATGCACCTCCGACAGTGCAGCGCTCCCGCAGTACTGCCCTCCGACAGTGCGGCGCTCCCTCCTTACTGCCTCTCTGACAGTGCGGCGCTCCCTCAGTACTGCCCCTCCGACAGTGCGGCGCTCCCTCAGTACTGACACTCCAACAGTGCGGCGCTCCCTCAGTACTGCCCCTCCGACAGTGCGGCGCTCCCTCAGTACTGCCCCTCCAACAGTGCAGCGCACCCTCAGTACTGATCCTCTGACGTTGCAGCGCTCCCTCAGTGCTGCCCCTCTGACCGTGCGGCACTCCCTCAGTACTGCCTCTCCGACGGTGCAACGCTCCCTCAGTACTGGCCCTCTGACCGTGCGGCGCTCCCTCAGTACTGCTCCTCCGACAGTGAGGCGCTCCCTCATTATTTCCCCTCCGACAGTGCAGCGCTCCCTCAGTACTGGTCCTCTGACCGTGCGGCGCTCCCTCAGTACTGCCCCTCCGACAGTGCGGCGCTCCCTCAGTACTGCCCCTCCGACAGTGCAGCGCTCCCTCAGTACTGCCTCTCCGACGGTGCAGCGCCCCCTCAGTACTGGCCTTCCAACAGTGCAGCGGTCCCTCAGTACTGCCCCTCTGACGGTGCGGCGCTCCCTCAGTACTGCCCCTCCGACTGTGCGGCGCTCCCTCAGTACTGCCTCTCCGACGGTGCAGCGCCCCCTCAGTACTGGCCTTCCAACAGTGCAGCGGTCCCTCAGTTCTGCCCCTCTGAACGTGCGGCGCTCCCTCAGTACTGCTGCTCCGACAGTGCGGTGCTCCCTCAGTACTGCCCCTCCGACAATGCGGCACTCCCTCAGTACTGCTCCTCTGACGGTGCAGCGCTCCCTCAGTACTGATTCTCTGACGTTACGGCGCTCCCTCAGTAAGGCCTCTCTGACGGTGCAGCGCTCCCTCAGTATTGCCCCTCCGACAGTGCAGCGCTCCCTCAGTACTGCTCCTCTGATGGTGCAGCGCACCCTCAGTACTGTCCCTCCGACGGTGCAGCACTCCTTCAGTACTGCCCCTCCGACAGTGCGGCGCTCCCTCAGTACTGCTCCTCCGACAGTGCGGCGCTCCCTCAGTACTGCCCCTCCGACAGTGTGGCACTCCCTCAGTACTGCTCCTCCGACAGTGCAGCGCAACCTCAGTACTGCTCCTCCGACAGTGCTGCGCTCCCTCAGTACTCCCCCTCCGACAGTGCGGCGCACCCTCAGTACTGCTCCTCCGACAGTGCAGCGCAACCTCAGTACTGCTCCTCCGACAGTGCTGCGCTCCCTCAGTACTGCACCTCCGACAGTGCGGTGCACCCTCAGTACTGCTCCTCCGACAGTGCAGCGTTCCCTCTGTACTGCCCCTCTGACAATGCGCCGCACCCTCAGTACTGCCCCTCCAACAGTGCAGCACTTCCTCAGTACTGCTCCTCCGACAGTGCGGCGCACCCTCAGTACTGCTCCTCCGACAGTGCGGCGCACCCTCAGTACTGCCCATCCGACAGTGCAGCACTCCCTCAGTACTGCTCCTCCGACAGTGCGGCGCACCCTCAGTACTGCTCCTGCGAGAGTGCGGCGCACCCTCAGTACTGCTCCTCCGACAGTGCGGCGCACCCTCAGTCCTGCTCCTCCGACAGTGCGGCGCACCCTCAGTACTGCTCCTCCGACAGTGCGGCGCACCCTCAGTACTGCTCCTCCGACAGTGCAGCGCTCCCTCAGTACTGGCCCTCCGACAGAGCGGCGCACACTCAGTACTGCCCCTCCGACAGTGCGGCGCACCCTCAGTACTGGCCCACCAACAGTGCGGCACTCCCTCAGTACTGCTCCTCCGACAGTGCGGCGCACCCTCAGTACTGCTCCTCCGACATTGCGGCGCTCCCTCAGTACTGCCCTCCGACAGCGCAGCACTCCCTCAGTCCTGACCTTCTGACGGTGCAGTACTCCCTCAATACTGCCCCTCCGACAGTGCGGCGCTCCTTCAGTTCTGACGCTCCAAAACTGCGGCGCTCCCTCAGTACTGCCCCTCCGACAGTGCGGCGCTCCCTCAGTACTGCTCCTCCGACAGTGCAGCACTCCCTCAGTACTGCCCCTCCGACAGTGCGCTGCTCCCTCAATACTGCCCCTCCAACAGTGCAGCGCACCCTCAGTACTGGCCCTCCGACAGAGCGGCGCACACTCAGTACTGCCCCTCCGACAGTGCGGCGCACCCTCAGTACTGGCCCACCAACAGTGCGGCGCTCCCTCAGTACTGCCCCTCCGACAGTGCGGCGCTCCCTCAGTACTGCTCCTCCGACAGTGCAGCACTCCCTCAGTACTGCCCCTCCGACAGTGCGCTGCTCCCTCAATACTGCCCCTCCAACAGTGCAGCGCACCCTCAGTACAGCTCCTCTGACGGTGCGGCGCTCCCTCAGAACTGGCTCTCCAACAGTGCAGCGCACTCTCAGTACTGCCCCTCCGACAGTGCAGCGCTCCCTCAGTAATGCCCCTCCGACAGTGCAGCGCTCCCGCGGTACTGCCCCACTGACAGTGCGGCACTCCCTCAGTACTGCCCCTCTGACAGTGCGGCGCTCCCTCAGTACTGCCCCTCCGACAGTGCGGCGCTACCTCAGTACTGACCCTCCAACAGTGCAGTGCACCCTCAGTACTGCTCCTCCGACGTTTCAGTGCTCCCTCAGTACTGCCCCTCCGACCGTGCGGCGCTCCCTCAGTACTGCTCCTCCGACAGTGCGGCGCTCCCTCAGTACTGCCCCTCCGACAGTGTGGCACTCCCTCAGTACTGCTCCTCTGACGGTGCAGCGCTCCTTCAGTACTGCCCCTCTGACAGTGCAGCGCTCCCTCAGTACTGAATCTCTGACGGTGCGGCGCTCCCTCAGTCCTGCCCCTCTGATGGTGCAGCGCTCCCTCAGTACTGCCCTTCCGACAGTGCAGTGCTCACTCGATACTGCTCCTCTGATGGTGCAGCGCACCCACAGCACTGCCCCTCCGACGGTGCAGCACTCCCTCAGTACTGCCCCTCCGATAGTGCTGTGCTCCCTCAGTTCTGCCCCTCCGACAGTGCGGCGCTCCCTCAGTGCTGCCCCTCCGACAGTGCGGCACTCCCTCAGTACTGCCCCTCCGACAGTGCGGCGCTCCCTCAGTACTGACCCTCCCACAGTGCAGCGCTCCATAAGTAGTGCCCCTCCGACAGTGCAGCGCTCCCTCAGTACTGCTCCTCCGCCGGTGCAGCGCTCCCTCAGTACTGCCCCTCCGACAGTGCGGAGCTCCCTCAATACTGCCCCTCCAACAGTGCAGCGCACCCTCAGTACTGCTCCTCTGATGGTGCGGAGCTCCCTCAGAACTGCCCCTCCAACAGTGCAGCGCACCCTTTTACTGCCCCTCCAACAGTGCAGCGCTCCATCAGTAATGCACCTCCGACAGTGCAGCGCTCCCGCAGTACTGCCCTCCGACAGTGCGGCGCTCCCTCCTTACTGCCTCTCTGACAGTGCGGCGCTCCCTCAGTACTGCCCCTCCGACAGTGCGGCGCTCCCTCAGTACTGACACTCCAACAGTGCGGCGCTCCCTCAGTACTGCCCCTCCGACAGTGCGGCGCTCCCTCAGTACTGCCCCTCCAACAGTGCAGCGCACCCTCAGTACTGATCCTCTGACGTTGCAGCGCTCCCTCAGTGCTGCCCCTCTGACCGTGCGGCACTCCCTCAGTACTGCCTCTCCGACGGTGCAACGCTCCCTCAGTACTGGCCCTCTGACCGTGCGGCGCTCCCTCAGTACTGCTCCTCCGACAGTGAGGCGCTCCCTCATTATTTCCCCTCCGACAGTGCAGCGCTCCCTCAGTACTGGTCCTCTGACCGTGCGGCGCTCCCTCAGTACTGCCCCTCCGACAGTGCGGCGCTCCCTCAGTACTGCCCCTCCGACAGTGCAGCGCTCCCTCAGTACTGCCTCTCCGACGGTGCAGCGCCCCCTCAGTACTGGCCTTCCAACAGTGCAGCGGTCCCTCAGTACTGCCCCTCTGACGGTGCGGCGCTCCCTCAGTACTGCCCCTCCGACTGTGCGGCGCTCCCTCAGTACTGCCTCTCCGACGGTGCAGCGCCCCCTCAGTACTGGCCTTCCAACAGTGCAGCGGTCCCTCAGTTCTGCCCCTCTGAACGTGCGGCGCTCCCTCAGTACTGCTGCTCCGACAGTGCGGTGCTCCCTCAGTACTGCCCCTCCGACAATGCGGCACTCCCTCAGTACTGCTCCTCTGACGGTGCAGCGCTCCCTCAGTACTGATTCTCTGACGTTACGGCGCTCCCTCAGTAAGGCCTCTCTGACGGTGCAGCGCTCCCTCAGTATTGCCCCTCCGACAGTGCAGCGCTCCCTCAGTACTGCTCCTCTGATGGTGCAGCGCACCCTCAGTACTGTCCCTCCGACGGTGCAGCACTCCTTCAGTACTGCCCCTCCGACAGTGCGGCGCTCCCTCAGTACTGCCCCTCCGAAAGTGCCGCGCTCCCTCAGTACTGATCCTCTGACGGTGCGGCGCTCCCTCACTACTGCCCCTCTGACAGTGCAGCGCTCCCTCAGTACTTCCCCTTCGACAGTGCAGCGCTCCCTCAGTACTGCTCCTCTGACGGTGCAACGGGCCCTCAGTACTGCTCCTCCGACAGTGCGGCGCCCCCTCAGTACGGCCCCCCGACAGTGCGACGCTCCCTCAGTACTGACCCTCCATCACTGCGGCGCTCCCTCAGTACTGCCCCTCCAAATGTGCGGCGCTCCCTCAGTATTGCCCCTCCAACAGTGCAGCGCACCCTCAGTACTGCTACTCCGACAATGCGGCGCTCCTTCAATACTGCCGTTCCAACAGTGCAGCGCACCCTCAGTACTGCTCCGCTGATGGTGCGGCGCTCCCTCAGTACTGCCCCTCCGACGGTGCAGCACTCCTGCAGTATTGCCCCTCCGACAGTGCGGCGCTCCTTCAGTACTGCCCCTCCAACAGTGCAGCGCACCCTCAGTACTGCCCCACCGATAGTGCAGCGCTCCCTTAGTACTGCCCCTTCGACAGTGCAGCACTCCTTTAGTACTGCCCCTCTGACAGTGCGGCGCTCCCTCAGTACTGCCCCACCGACAGTGCAGCGCTCCCTCAGTACTGCCCCTCCGACAGTGCAGCTCTCCCTCAGTACTGACCCTCTGACGGTGCGGCGCTCCCTCTGTCCTGCCCCTCTGACAGTGCGGCGCTCCCTCAGTACTGCCCCTCCGACAGTGCGGCGCTCCCTCAGTACTGACCCTCCAACAGTGCGGCGCTCCCTCAGTACTGCCCCTCTGACAGTGCGACGCTCCCTCTGTACTGCCCCTCCAACAGTGCAACGCACCCACAGTACTGCTCCTCCAATGTTGCTGCGCTCCCTCAGTACTGCCCCTCCGACAGTGCGGCGCTCCATCAATACTGCTCCTCCAACAGTGCAGCGCACCCTCAGTACGGCTCCTCTGACTTTGCGGTGCTCCATCAGTACTGCCCCTCCAAGAGTGCAGCGCACCCTCAGTACTGCCCCTCCGACAGTGCAGCGCTCCCTCAGTACTGCACCTCCAATGGTGCAGCAGTCCCCCAGTACTGCCCCTCCGACAGTGCGGCGCACTCTCAGTACTGCCCCTCCGCCACTGCTGCGCTCCCTCAGTACTGCCCCTCCGACAGTGCGGCGCTCCCTCAGTACTGCCCCTCCGACAGTGCGGCGCTCCCTCAATACTGCTCATCCAACAGTGCAGCGCACCCTCAGTACTGCCCCTCCGAAAGTGCAGCGCTCACTCAGTGCTGCCCCTCCGACAGTGCGGCGGTCCCTCAGTACTGCCCCTCCTACAGTGCAGCACTCCCTCACTACTGCTCCTCCGACAGTGCGGCGCTCCCTCAGTACTGCCCCTCCGACAGTACGGCGCTCCCTCAGTACTGCTCCTCCGACAGTGCGGCGCGCACTCAGTACCGCCCCTCTGACGGTGCGGTGCTCCCTCAGTACTGCCCCTCCGACAGTGCGGCGCTCCTTCAGTACTGCCCCTCTGACAGTGCAGCGCTCCCTCTGTACTGCCCCTCCGACAGTGCAGCGCTCCCTCGGTACTGCTCATTCGACGGTGCAGCGCACCCTCAGTACTGCCCCTCCAATGGTGCAGCACTCACTCAGCAGTGCCCCTCCGACAGTGCAGCGCTCCCTCAGTGCTGTTCCTCCGACAGTGCAGCTCTCCCTCGGTACTGCCGCTCCGACAGTGCGGCGCTCCCTCAGCACTGCGCCGCCAAAAGTGCGGCGTTCCCTCAGTACTGACCATCTGATGGTGCGGCGCTCCCTCAGTACTGCCCCTCCGACAGTGCGGCGCTCCCTCAGCACTGCCCCTCCGACAGTGCGGCGCTCCTTCAGAACTGCCCCTCCGATGGTGCAGCGCTCCCTCAGTACTGGCCCTCCAAAAGTGCAGCGCTCCCTCAGTACTGCCCCTCCGACAGTGCGGCGCTCCCTCAGTACTGCCCCTCCGACAGTGCAGCGCTCCCTCTGTACTGGTTCTCTGACGGTGCAACGCACCCTCAGTACTGACTCACTGACGGTGCGGTGCTCCCTCAGTACTGCCCCCTGACGGTGCAGCGCTCCCTCAGTACTGCCCCTCCGACAGTGCAGCGCTCCCTCAGTGCTCCTCTGACGGTGCAGCGCACCCTCAGTACTGCCCCTCCGATGGTGCAGCACTCCCTCTGTACTGCCACTCCGACAGTGCGGCGCTCCCTCACTACTGCCCCTCCGACAATGCAGCGCTCCCTCAGTACTGATCCTCTGACGGTGCAGCACCCCCTCAATACTGCCCCTCCGATAGTGCGGCGCTCCCTCAGTACTGCCCCTCCGACACTGCAGCGCTCCCTCAGTACTGACCCTCTGACGGTGCGGCGCTCCCTCAGTACTGCCCCTCCGACAGTGCAGCGCTCCCTCAGTACTGCCCCTCAGACAGTGCAGCGCTCCCTCATTACTGCCGCTCCGACAGTACGGCGCTCCCTCTTTACTGCGCCTCCGACAGTGCGGCGCTCACTCAGTACTGCCCCTCTGACGGTGCGGCGCTCCATCAGTACTGCCCCTCTGATGGTGCAGCGCTCCCTCAGTACTGCCCCTCCGACAGTGCAGCGCTCCCTCAGTACTGCTCCTCTGATGGAGCAGAGCACCCTCAGTACTGCCCCTCCGATGGTGCAGCACTCCCTCAGTACTGCCACTCCGACAGTGCGGCGCTCCCTCAGTACTGCCCCTCTTACAGTGCAGCGCTCCCTCAGTACTGATCCTCCGATGGTGCAGCACTCCCTCAATACTGCACCTCCGACACTGCAGCGCTCCCTCAGTACTGACCCTCTGACGGTGCGGCGCTCCCTCAGTACTGCCCCTCCGACTGTGCGGCGCTCCCTCAGTACTGCCTCTCCGACGGTGCAGCGCCCCCTCAGTACTGGCCTTCCAACAGTGCAGCGGTCCCTCAGTTCTGCCCCTCTGAACGTGCGGCGCTCCCTCAGTACTGCTGCTCCGACAGTGCGGTGCTCCCTCAGTACTGCCCCTCCGACAATGCGGCACTCCCTCAGTACTGCTCCTCTGACGGTGCAGCGCTCCCTCAGTACTGATTCTCTGACGTTACGGCGCTCCCTCAGTAAGGCCTCTCTGACGGTGCAGCGCTCCCTCAGTATTGCCCCTCCGACAGTGCAGCGCTCCCTCAGTACTGCTCCTCTGATGGTGCAGCGCACCCTCAGTACTGTCCCTCCGACGGTGCAGCACTCCTTCAGTACTGCCCCTCCGACAGTGCGGCGCTCCCTCAGTACTGCCCCTCCGAAAGTGCCGCGCTCCCTCAGTACTGATCCTCTGACGGTGCGGCGCTCCCTCACTACTGCCCCTCTGACAGTGCAGCGCTCCCTCAGTACTTCCCCTTCGACAGTGCAGCGCTCCCTCAGTACTGCTCCTCTGACGGTGCAACGGGCCCTCAGTACTGCTCCTCCGACAGTGCGGCGCCCCCTCAGTACGGCCCCCCGACAGTGCGACGCTCCCTCAGTACTGACCCTCCATCACTGCGGCGCTCCCTCAGTACTGCCCCTCCGAATGTGCGGCGCTCCCTCAGTATTGCCCCTCCAACAGTGCAGCGCACCCTCAGTACTGCTACTCCGACGGTGCAGCGCTCCCTCAGTACTGCCCCTCCGACAATGCGGCGCTCCTTCAATACTGCCGTTCCAACAGTGCAGCGCACCCTCAGTACTGCTCCGCTGATGGTGCGGCGCTCCCTCAGTACTGCCCCTCCGACGGTGCAGCACTCCTGCAGTATTGCCCCTCCGACAGTGCGGCGCTCCTTCAGTACTGCCCCTCCAACAGTGCAGCGCACCCTCAGTACTGCCCCACCGATAGTGCAGCGCTCCCTTAGTACTGCCCCTTCGACAGTGCAGCACTCCTTTAGTACTGCCCCTCTGACAGTGCGGCGCTCCCTCAGTACTGCCCCACCGACAGTGCAGCGCTCCCTCAGTACTGCCCCTCCGACAGTGCAGCTCTCCCTCAGTACTGACCCTCTGACGGTGCGGCGCTCCCTCTGTCCTGCCCCTCTGACAGTGCGGCGCTCCCTCAGTACTGCCCCTCCGACAGTGCGGCGCTCCCTCAGTACTGACCCTCCAACAGTGCGGCGCTCCCTCAGTACTGCCCCTCTGACAGTGCGACGCTCCCTCTGTACTGCCCCTCCAACAGTGCAACGCACCCACAGTACTGCTCCTCCAATGTTGCTGCGCTCCCTCAGTACTGCCCCTCCGACAGTGCGGCGCTCCATCAATACTGCTCCTCCAACAGTGCAGCGCACCCTCAGTACGGCTCCTCTGACTTTGCGGTGCTCCATCAGTACTGCCCCTCCAAGAGTGCAGCGCACCCTCAGTACTGCCCCTCCGACAGTGCAGCGCTCCCTCAGTACTGCCCCTCCAATGGTGCAGCAGTCCCCCAGTACTGCCCCTCCGACAGTGCGGCGCACTCTCAGTACTGCCCCTCCGCCACTGCTGCGCTCCCTCAGTACTGCCCCTCCGACAGTGCGGCGCTCCCTCAGTACTGCCCCTCCGACAGTGCGGCGCTCCCTCAATACTGCTCATCCAACAGTGCAGCGCACCCTCAGTACTGCCCCTCCGAAAGTGCAGCGCTCACTCAGTGCTGCCCCTCCGACAGTGCGGCGGTCCCTCAGTACTGCCCCTCCTACAGTGCAGCACTCCCTCACTACTGCTCCTCCGACAGTGCGGCGCTCCCTCAGTACTGCCCCTCCGACAGTACGGCGCTCCCTCAGTACTGCTCCTCCGACAGTGCGGCGCGCACTCAGTACCGCCCCTCTGACGGTGCGGTGCTCCCTCAGTACTGCCCCTCCGACAGTGCGGCGCTCCTTCAGTACTGCCCATCCGACAGTGCGGCGCTCCCTCAGTACTGCCCCTCCGACGGTGCAGCGCTCCCTTAGTACTGGCCCTCCTACAGTGCAGCGCTCCCTCAGTACTGGCCCTCCGACCGTGCGGCGCTCCCTCAGTACTGCTGCTCCGACAGTGCGGCGCTCCCTCAGTACTGCCCCTCCGACAGTGCGGCACTCCCTCAGTACTGCTCCTCTGACGGTGCAGCACACCCTCCGTACTGCCCCTCCGACAGTGCGGCGCTCCCTCAGTATTGCCCCTCCGACAGTGCAGCGCTCCCTCAGTACTGACTCTCTGACGGTGCGGCGCTCCCTCAGTACTGCCCCTCTGACAGTGCAGCGCTCCCTCAGTACTGCCTCTCCGACAGTGCAGCGCTCCCTCGGTACAGACCCTCTGACGGTGTGGCGCTCCCTCAGTACTGCCCCTCTGACGGTGCAGCGCACCCTCAGTACTGCCCCTCCAACGGTGCAGCATGCCCCCAGTACTGCCCCTCCGACAGTGCGGCGCTCCCTCAGTACTGCCCCTCCGACATTGCGGCGCTCCCTCAGTACTGACCCTCCAACAGTGCGGTGCTCCTTCTGTACTGCCCCTCCGACAGTGCGGCGCTCCCTCAGTACTGCCCCTCCAACAGTGCAGCGCACCCTCAGTACTGCTGCTCCGATGGTGCAGCGTTCCCTCAGTACTGCCCCTCCGACAGTGCGGCGCTCCCTCAGTACTGCTCCTCCGACAGTGCGGCGCTCCCTCAGTATTGCCCCTCCGACAGTGCGGCGCTCCCTCAGTACTGCTCCTCTGACGGTGCAGCGCACCCTCAATACTGCCCCTCCGACAGTGCAGCGCTCCCTCAGTACTGACTCTCTGACGGTGCGGCGCTCCCTCAGTACTGCCCCTCTGATGGTGCAGTGCTCCCTCAGTACTGCCCCTCCGACAGTGCAGCGCTCCCTCAGTACTGCTCCTCTGACGGTGCAGCGCACCCTCAGTACTGCCCCTCCGACAGTGTGGCGCTCCCTAAGTACTGCCCATCCGCCAGTGCAGCGCTCCCACAGCACTGATCCTCTGATGGTGCGGCGCTCCCTCAGTACTGCCCCTCTGACAGTGCAGCGCTCCCTCAGTACTGCTCCTCTGACGGTGCAGCGCACTCTCAGTACTGCCCCTCCGACAGTGCGGAGCTCCCTCAGTACTGCCCCTCCGAAGGTGCAGCACTCCCCCAATACTGCCGCTCCAACAGTGCGGCGCTCCCTTAGTGCTGCCACTCCAACAGTGCAGCGCTCCCTCGTACTGACCATCTGACGGTGCGGTGCTCCCTCAGTACTGCCCCTCTGACAGTGCAGCGCTCCCTCAGTACTGCCCCTCCGACAGTGCAGCATTCCCTCGGTACTGCTCCTCTGATGGTGCAGCGCAACCTCAGTACTGCCCCTCCGACAGTGCGGCGCTCCTTTAGTACTGCCCCTCCGACAGTGCGGCGCTCCCTCAGTACTGACCCTCCAACAGTGCGGCGCTCCCTCAGTACTGCCCCTCTGACAGTGCGACGCTCCCTCTGTACTGCCCCTCCAACAGTGCAACGCACCCTCAGTACTGCTCCTCCAATGTTGCTGCGCTCCCTCAGTACTGCCCCTCCGACAGTGCGGCGCTCCATCAATACTGCTCCTCCAACAGTGCAGCGCACCCTCAGTACGGCTCCTCTGACTTTGCGGTGCTCCATCAGTACTGCCCCTCCAAGAGTGCAGCGCACCCTCAGTACTACCCCTCCGACAGTGCAGCGCTCCCTCAGCACTGCCCCTCCAATGGTGCAGCAGTCCCCCAGTACTGCCCCTCCGACAGTGCGGCGCACTCTCAGTACTGCCCCTCCGCCACTGCTGCGCTCCCTCAGTACTGCCCCTCCGACAGTGCGGCGCTCCCTCAGTACTGCCCCTCCGACAGTGCGGCGCTCCCTCAATACTGCTCATCCAACAGTGCAGCGCACCCTCAGTACTGCCCCTCCGAAAGTGCGGCGCTCCCTCTGTACTGCCCCTCCAACAGTGCAACGCACCCGCAGTACTGCTCCTCCGATGTTGCTGCGCTCCCTCAGTACAGCCCCTCCGACAGTGCGGCGCTCCCTCAGTACTGCCCCTCCGACAGTGCGGCGCTCCCTGAATACTGCTCATCCAACAGTGCAGCGCACCCTCAGTACAGCCCCTCCGAAAGTGCAGCGCTCACTCAGTGCTGCCCCTGCGACAGTGCGGCGGTCCCTCAGTACTGCCCCTCCTACAGTTCAGCACTCCCTCACTACTGCTCCTCCGACAGTGCGGCGCTCCCTCAGTACTGCCCCTCCGACAGTACGGCGCTCCCTCAGTACTGCTCCTCCGACAGTGCGGCGCGCACTCAGTACCGCCCCTCTGACGGTGCGGTGCTCCCTCAGTACTGCCCCTCCGACAGTGCGGCGCTCCTTCAGTACTGCCCATCCGACAGTGCGGCGCTCCCTCAGTACTGCCCCTCCGACGGTGCAGCGCTCCCTTAGTACTGGCCCTCCTACAGTGCAGCGCTCCCTCAGTACTGGCCCTCCGACCGTGCGGCGCTCCCTCAGTACTGCTGCTCCGACAGTGCGGCGCTCCCTCAGTACTGCCCCTCCGACAGTGCGGCACTCCCTCAGTACTGCTCCTCTGACGGTGCAGCACACCCTCAGTACTGCCCCTCCGACAGTGCGGCGCTCCCTCAGTACTGCCCCTCCGACAGTGCAGCGCTCCCTCAGTACTGACTCTCTGACGGTGCGGCGCTCGCTCAGTACTGCTCCTCTGACGGTGCAGCGCTCTCTCAGTACTGCCCCTCCGACAGTGCAGCGCTCCCTAAGTACTGCTCCTCTGACAATGGAGCGCACCCTCAGTACTGCCCCTCCGACGGTGCAGCAATCCCTCAGTACTTCCCCTCCGACAGTGCGGCGCTCCCTCAGTACTGCACCTCCGACAGTGCAGCACTAACTCAGTACTGATCCGCTGATGGTGCGGTGCTCCCTCAGTACTGCCCCTCTGAAAGTGCAGCGCTCCCTCAGTACTACCCCTCCGACAGTGCAGCGCTTCCTCGGTACTGCCCCTCTGACAGTGCGGCGCTCCCTCAGTACTGTCCTTCTGAAAGTGCGGCGCTCCCTCTGTACTGACCCTTCAACAGTGCGGCGCTCCCTCTGTACTGCCCCTCCGACAGTGCGGCGCTCCCTCAGTACTGCCCATCCAACAGTGCAGAGCACCCTCAGTACTGCTCCTCTGACAGTGCGGCGGTCCCTAAGTACTGCCCCTCCAAAAGTGCAGCGCACACTCAGTACTGCCCCTCCAACAGTGCAGCGCTCCCTCAGTACTGCCCCTCCGACAGTGCAGCGCTCCCTCAGTACTGCCCCTCCAACAGTGCGGCGCTCCCTCAGTACTGCCCGTCCGACAGTGCAGCGCTCCCTCACTACTGACCCTCTGACGGTGCAGCGCACCCTCAGTACTGCCCCTCCAATGTTGCAGCACGCCCCCAGTACTGCCCCTCCGACAGTGCGGCGCTCCCTCAGTACTGACCCTCCGACAGTACGGTGCTCCCTCAGTACAACCCCTCCGACAGTGCGGCGCTCCCTCAGTACTGCCCCTCTGACAGTGCGGCGCTCCCTCAGTACTGCCCCTCCGACGGTGCAGCGCTCCCTCAGTACTGGCCCTCCGACAGTGCGGCGCTCCCTCAGTACTGCTCCTCCGACTGAGCGGCGCTCCCTCAGTACTGCCCCTCCGACAGTGCGGCGCTCCCTCAGTACTGCTCCTCCGACAGTGCGGCGCTCCCTCAGTACTGCCCCTCCGACAGTGCGGCGCTCCCACAGTACTGCTCCTCTGACGGTGCAGCGCACCCTCAGTACTGCCCCTCCGACAGTGCAGCGCTCCCTCAGTACTGACTCTTTGACGGTGCGGCGCTCCCTCAGTACTGCCCCTCCGACGGTGCAGCGCTCCCTCAGTACTGCTCCTCCGACAGTGCAGCGCTCCCTCAGTACTGCCCCTCTGATGGTGCAGCGCTCCCTCAGTACTGCCCCTCTGACAGTGCAGCGCTCCCTCAGTACTGCTCCTCTGATGGTGCAGCGCTCCCTCAGTACTGATCCTCTGATGGTGCGGCGCTCCCTCAGTACTGCCCCTCTGACAGTGCAGCGTTCCCTCAGTACTGCTCCTCTGACGGTGCAGCGCACTCTCAGTACTGCCCCTCTGACAGTGCAGCGCTCCCTCAGTACTGCTCCTCCGACAGTGCAGCGCACTCTCAGTACTTCCCCTCCGACAGTGCAGCGCTCCCTCAATACTGCCCCTCTGATGGTGCAGCACTCCCCCAATACTGCCGCACCAACAGTGCGGCGTTCCCTCAGTGCTACCCCTCCGACAGTGCAGCGCTCCCTCAGTACTGACCATCTGACGGTGCGGTTCTCCCTCAGTACTGCCCCTCTGACAGTGCAGCGCTCCCTCAGTACTGCCCCTCCGACAGTGCAGCGCTCCCTCGATACTGCTCCTCTGACGGTGCAGTGCAACCTCAGTACTGCCCCTCCGCCAGTGCGGCACTCCTTTAGTACTGCACCTCCGAAAGTGCGGCGCTCCCTCAGTACTGACCCTCCAACAGTGCAGCGCTCCCTCAGTACTGCCCCTCCGACAGTGCAGCGCTCCCTCTGTACTGCCCCTCCAACAGTGCAACGCACCCTCAGTACTGCTCCTCCGATGTTGCTGCGCTCCCTCAGTACTGCCCCTCCGACAGTGCGGCGCTCCCTCTGTACTGCCCCTCCAACAGTGCAACGCACCCCCAGTACTGCTCCTCCGATGTTGCTGCGCTCCCTCAGTACAGCCCCTCCGACAGTGCGGCACTCCCTCAATACTGACCCTCCAACAGTGCAGCGCACCCTCAGTACGGCTCCTCTGATGTTGCGGCTCTCCATCAGTACTGCCCCTCCAACGGTGCAGCGCTCCCTCAGTACTGCCCCTCCGACAGTGCAGCGCTCCCTCAGTACTGCCCCTCCGACAGTGCGGCGCTCCCTCAGTACTGCACCTCCGACAGTGCAGCGCTCCCTCAGTACTGACCCTCTGACGGTGCGGCGCTCCCTCAGTACTGCCCCTCTGACAGTGCAGCGCTCCCTCAGTACTGCCTCTCCGACAGTGCAGCGCTCCCTCGGTACTGCTCCTCTGACGGTGCAGCGCACCCTCAGTACTGCCCCTCCAACGGTGCAGCACGCCCCCAGTACTGCCCCTCCGACAGTGCGGCGCTCCCTCAGTACTGCCCCTCCGACAGTGCGGCGCTCCCTCAGTACTGACCCTCCAACAGTGCGGTGCTCCTTCTGTACTGCCCCTCCGACAGTGCGGCGCTCCCTCAGTACTGCCCCTCCGACATTGCAGCGCTCCCTCAGTACTGCCCGTCCGACAGTGCGGCGCTCCCTCAGTACTGCCCCTCCGACAGTGCGGCGCTCCCTCAGTACTGCCTCTCTGACAGTGCGGCGCTCCCTCAGTACTGTCCCTCCGACAGTGCAGTGCTCCCTCAGTACTGACCCTCCGACAGTGCAGCTCTCCCTCAGTATGGGCCCTCTGACAGTGCAGCGCTCCCTCAGTACTGCTTCTCCGACAGTGCAGCGCTCCCTCATTACTGCCCCTCCGACGGTGCAGCGCTCCCTCAGTATTGACCCTCCGACGGTGCGGCACTCCTTCAGTACTGCCCCCCCGACGGTGCAACGCTCCCTCAGTGATGACCCTCCGACGGTGTGGCACTCCCTCAGTACTGGCCCTCCGACGGTGCAGCACTTCCTCAGTACTGACCCTCCGACAGTGGAGGCGCTCCCTCTGTACTGCCCCTCCGACAGTGCTGCACTGCCTCAGTACTGCCCCTCTGATGGTGCAGCACTCCCTCAGTACTGCCCCTCCGACAGTGCGGCGCTCCCTCAGTACTGCTCCTCCGACAGTGCGGCGCTCCCTCAGTACTGCCCCTCCGACAGTGCGGCGCTCCCACAGTACTGCTCCTCTGACGGTGCAGCGCACCCTCAGTACTGCCCCTCCGACAGTGCAGCGCTCCCTCAGTACTGACTCTTTGACGGTGCGGCGCTCCCTCAGTACTGCCCCTCCGACGGTGCAGCGCTCCCTCAGTACTGCTCCTCCGACAGTGCAGCGCTCCCTCAGTACTGCCCCTCTGATGGTGCAGCGCTCCCTCAGTACTGCCCCTCTGACAGTGCAGCGCTCCCTCAGTACTGCTCCTCTGATGGTGCAGCGCTCCCTCAGTACTGATCCTCTGATGGTGCGGCGCTCCCTCAGTACTGCCCCTCTGACAGTGCAGCGTTCCCTCAGTACTGCTCCTCTGATGGTGCAGCGCACTCTCAGTACTGCCCCTCTGACAGTGCAGCGCTCCCTCAGTACTGCTCCTCCGACAGTGCAGCGCACTCTCAGTACTTCCCCTCCGACAGTGCAGCGCTCCCTCAATACTGCCCCTCTGATGGTGCAGCACTCCCCCAATACTGCCGCACCAACAGTGCGGCGTTCCCTCAGTGCTACCCCTCCGACAGTGCAGCGCTCCCTCAGTACTGACCATCTGACGGTGCGGTTCTCCCTCAGTACTGCCCCTCTGACAGTGCAGCGCTCCCTCAGTACTGCCCCTCCGACAGTGCAGCGCTCCCTCGATACTGCTCCTCTGACGGTGCAGTGCAACCTCAGTACTGCCCCTCCGCCAGTGCGGCACTCCTTTAGTACTGCACCTCCGAAAGTGCGGCGCTCCCTCAGTACTGACCCTCCAACAGTGCAGCGCTCCCTCAGTACTGCCCCTCCGACAGTGCAGCGCTCCCTCTGTACTGCCCCTCCAACAGTGCAACGCACCCTCAGTACTGCTCCTCCGATGTTGCTGCGCTCCCTCAGTACTGCCCCTCCGACAGTGCGGCGCTCCCTCTGTACTGCCCCTCCAACAGTGCAACGCACCCCCAGTACTGCTCCTCCGATGTTGCTGCGCTCCCTCAGTACAGCCCCTCCGACAGTGCGGCACTCCCTCAATACTGAGCCTCCAACAGTGCAGCGCACCCTCAGTACGGCTCCTCTGATGTTGCGGCTCTCCATCAGTACTGCCCCTCCAACGGTGCAGCGCTCCCTCAGTACTGCCCCTCCGACAGTGCAGCGCTCCCTCAGTACTGCCCCTCCGACAGTGCGGCGCTCCCTCAGTACTGCACCTCCGACAGTGCAGCGCTCCCTCAGTACTGACCCTCTGACGGTGCGGCGCTCCCTCAGTACTGCCCCTCTGACAGTGCAGCGCTCCCTCAGTACTGCCTCTCCGACAGTGCAGCGCTCCCTCGGTACTGCTCCTCTGACGGTGCAGCGCACCCTCAGTACTGCCCCTCCAACGGTGCAGCACGCCCCCAGTACTGCCCCTCCGACAGTGCGGCGCTCCCTCAGTACTGCCCCTCCGACAGTGCGGCGCTCCCTCAGTACTGACCCTCCAACAGTGCGGTGCTCCTTCTGTACTGCCCCTCCGACAGTGCGGCGCTCCCTCAGTACTGCCCCTCCGACATTGCAGCGCTCCCTCAGTACTGCCCGTCCGACAGTGCGGCGCTCCCTCAGTACTGCCCCTCCGACAGTGCGGCGCTCCCTCAGTACTGCCTCTCTGACAGTGCGGCGCTCCCTCAGTACTGTCCCTCCGACAGTGCAGTGCTCCCTCAGTACTGACCCTCCGACAGTGCAGCTCTCCCTCAGTATGGGCCCTCTGACAGTGCAGCGCTCCCTCAGTACTGCTTCTCCGACAGTGCAGCGCTCCCTCATTACTGCCCCTCCGACGGTGCAGCGCTCCCTCAGTATTGACCCTCCGACGGTGCGGCACTCCTTCAGTACTGCCCCCCCGACGGTGCAACGCTCCCTCAGTGATGACCCTCCGACGGTGTGGCACTCCCTCAGTACTGGCCCTCCGACGGTGCAGCACTTCCTCAGTACTGACCCTCCGACAGTGGAGGCGCTCCCTCTGTACTGCCCCTCCGACAGTGCTGCACTGCCTCAGTACTGCCCCTCTGATGGTGCAGCACTCCCTCAGTACTGCCCCTCCGACAGTGGAGGCGCTCCCTCAGTACTGCCTCTCCGACAGTGCAGCGCTCCCTCAGTACTGATCCTCTGACGGTGCAGCACTCCCTCAATACTGCCCCTCCGACAGTACGGCGTTCCCTCAGTACTGCCCCTCCGACAGTGCAGCGCTCCCTCAGTACTGACCCTCTGACGGTGCGGCGCTCCCTCAGTACTGCCCCTCTGACAGTGCAGCGCTCCCTCAGTACTGCCCCTCCGAGAGTGCAGCGCTCCCTCAGTACTGCCCCTTCGACAGTGCAGCGCTCCCTCAGTACTGACCCTCCGAGAGTGCAGCGCTCCCTCATTATGGGCCCTATGACAGTGCAGCGCTCTCTCAGTACTGCTTCTCCGACAGTGCAACGCTCCCTCAGTACTGCCCCTCCGATGGTGCAGCGCTCCCTCAGTACTGCCCCTCCGACAGTGCAGCTCTCCCTCAGTATGGGCCCTCTGACAGTGCAGCGCTCCCTCAGTACTGCTTCTCTGACAGTGCAGCGCTCCCTCATTGCTGCCCCTCCGACGGTGCAGCGCTCCCTCAGTATTGACACTCCGACGGTGCGGCACTCCTTCAGTACTGCCCCCCCGACGGTGCAACGCTCCCTCAGTCATGACCCTCCGACGGTGTGGCACTCCCTCAGTACTGGCCCTCCGACGGTGCAGCACTTCCCCAGTACTGACCCTCCGACAGTGGAGGCGCTCCCTCTGTACTGCCCCTCCGACAGTGCTGCACTGCCTCAGTACTGATCCTCTGACGGTGCAGCACTCCCTCAGTACTGCCCCTCCGACAGTGGAGGCGCTCCCTCAGTACTGCCTCTCCGACAGTGCAGCGCTCCCTCAGTACTGATCCTCTGACGGTGCAGCACTCCCTCAATACTGCCCCTCCGACAGTACGGCGTTCCCTCAGTACTGCCCCTCCGACAGTGCAGCGCTCCCTCAGTACTGACCCTCTGACGGTGCGGCGCTCCCTCAGTACTGCCCCTCTGACAGTGCAGCGCTCCCTCAGTACTGCCCCTCCGAGAGTGCAGCGCTCCCTCAGTACTGCCCCTTCGACAGTGCAGCGCTCCCTCAGTACTGACCCTCCGAGAGTGCAGCGCTCCCTCATTATGGGCCCTATGACAGTGCAGCGCTCTCTCAGTACTGCTTCTCCGACAGTGCAACGCTCCCTCAGTACTGCCCCTCCGACGGTGCAGCGCTCCCTCAGTACTGACCCTCCGACGGTGCGGCACTCCTTCAGTGCTGCCCCCCCGACGGTGCAGCGCTCCCTCAGTGCTGACCATCCGACGGTGCGGCACTCCCTTAGTACTGCCACTCCGACAGTGCAGCGCTCCCTCAGTGCTGCCCCACCGACAATGCAGCACTCCCTCAGTACTGACCCTCCGACGGTGCAGCACTCCCTCAGTACTGACCCTCCGACGGTGCGGCACTCCCTCAGTACTACCCCTCCGACTGTGCTGCACTCCCTCAGGACTGCCCCTCCGACAGTGCAGCACTCCCTCAGTACTGTCCCTCCGACGGTGCAGCACTCCCTCAGTACTGACCCTCCGACGGTGCGGCACTCCCTTCAGTACTGCCCCTCCGAAGGTGCAGCGCTCACTCAGTACTAGCCCTCCGACAGTGCAGCGCTCCCTCAGTACTAGCCCGCCGACAGTGCAGCGCTCCCTCAGTACTAGCCCTCCGACAGTGCAGCGCTCCCTCAATACTGCCCCTCCGACAGTGCGGCGCTCCCTCAGTCCTAGCCCCCCGATGGTGCAGCGCACCCTCTGTACTGCCCTCCCGACGGTGCGGCGCTCCCTCAGTACTGCCCCCCCGACGGTGCGGCGCACTCTCAGTACTGCCCCCCCGATGGTGCAGCACTCCCTCAGTACTGCCCCTGCGACAGTGCAGCGCTCCCTCAGTACTGCCCCTCCGACAGTGCGGCGCTCCCTCAGTCCTAGCAACCCGATGGTGCAGCGTACCCTCAGTACTGCACCCCCGACGGTGCGGCGCTCCCTCAGTACTGCACCCACGATGGTGCGGCGCTCCCTCAGTACTGCCCCCCCGACGGTGCGGCGCACTCTCAGTACTGCCACCCCCCCCCGACGATGCAGCACTCCCTCAGTACTGCCCCTCCGACGGTGCGGCGCTCCCTCAGTATTGGCAGCCCGAGAGTGTCGGCCTGGATTATGGGGGCTCGGGTCTCTGGTGTGTGGGGGCGGGGTGGGGGGGACCTCGAACCCACGACCTTCTGACACTTTAGTCCCTCAACCCTGCTGACTGAAACTGGGATTGAAATGCAAGGTTAATTCCAGGCTTGCTCACTGCACTGAAATCCAATTATTTAATCTTTCCAATTCCAACAGGGACTCAGGGAATACTGAACACAACTTCATTTCAAAACGAGATGAGTCAGGAAGGATTCAGCTCTCTCCTCACATCGGTGAGTCAAACTACTACAAGGGGCTAAGATTAAACATGGAACACACAGTGTCCAGGGTCTCCTGTACATGTACAATTCAAGCACAGAGTCAGGCCATCCGGCCCAACAGTCCATGCCGGTGTTTGTGCTCCACACGAGCCTCCTCCAACCCCTCTTCATGTCATCAACATATCCTTCTCTTCCTTTCTCCCCCATGTGCTTATCCAGCTTCCCCTTAAATGCATCTATGCAGTTCACCTCAGCTGCTCCCTGAGGTAGCGAGTTCCACATTCTAACCTCTCTCTGGGTAAAGAAGTTTCACCTGAATTCCCTATTGGATTTATTAGTGACTATCTTGTATTGATGGCTCCTAGTTCTGGTCTCCCCCACAAGTGGAAATATCTTCTCTTTGTCTACCCTATTGAATTCATTTCATAATCTTGAAGACCTCTACCAGGTCACCCCTCAGCCTTCTCTTTTCTAGAGAAAAGAGCCCCAGCCTGCTTAATCTTTCCTGATCGGTGTAACCTCAGTTCTGGTATCATTCTAGTAAATCTTCTTTGCACCCTCTCCAGTGCCTCTCTCTCCTTTTATGTAATATGGAGGCCAGAACTGTACCCAGTGCTCCAAGTGTGGTCTCGCCAGACCAGAACTGGGCACAGTGCTCCAAGTGTGGTCTCGCCAGACTAGAACTGGGCACAGTGCTCCAAGTGTGGTCTAACCAGACCAGAACTGGGCACAGTGCTCCAAGTGTGGTCTAACCAGACCAGAACTGTGCACAGTGCTCCAAGTGTGGTCTAACCAGACCAGAACTGTGCACAGTGCTCCAAGTATGGTCTAACCAGACGAGAACTTGGCACAGTGCTCCAAGTGTGGTCTAACCAGACCAGAACTTGGCACAGTGCTCCAAGTGTGGTGTAACCAGACCAGAACTGTGCACAGTGCTCCAAGTGTGGTCTAACCAGACCAGAACTGTGCACAGTGCTCCAAGTGTGGTCTAACCAGACCAGAACTGTGCACAGTGCTCCAAGTGTGGTCTAACCAGACCAGAACTGCGCACAGTGCTCCAAGTGTGGTCTAACCAGACCAGAACTGTGCACAGTGCTCCAAGTGTGGTCTAACCAGACCAGAACTGTGCACAGTGCTCCAAGTTTGGTCTAACCAGACCAGAACTGTGCACAGTGCTCCAAGTGTGGTCTAACCAGACCAGAACAGGTCACAGTGCTCCAAGTGTGGTCTCACCAAATCAGAACTGTGCACAGTGCTCGAAGTGTGGTCTAAACAGGCCAGAACTGTGCACAGTGCTCCAAGTATGGTCTAATCAGACCAGAACTGTGCACAGTGCTCCAAGTGTGGTCTAACCAGACCAGAACTGTGCACAGTGCTCCAAGTGTGGTCTAACCAGACCAGAACTGTGCACAGTGCTCCAAGTGTGGTCTAACCAGACCAGAACTCTGCACAGTGCTCCAAGTGTGGTCTAACCAGACCAGAACTGTGCACAGTGCTCCAAGTGTGGTCTAACCAGACCAGAACTGTGCACAGTGCCCCAAGTGTGGTCCAACCAGACCAGAACAGGTCACAGTGCTCCAAGTGTGGTCTCACCAAATCAGAACTGTGCACAGTACTCGAAGTGTGGTCTAACCAGGCCAGAACTGTGCACAGTGCTCCAAGTGAGGTCTATCCAGACCAGAACTGTGCACAGTGCTCCAAGTGTGGTCTAACCAGACCAGAACTGTGCACAGTGCTCCAAGTGTGATCTAACCAGACCAGAACTGTGCACACTGCTCCAAGTGTGGTCTAACCAGACCAGAACTGTGCACAGTGCTCCAAGTGTGGTCTACCCAGACCAGAACAGGTCACAGTGCTCCAAGTGTGGTCTCACCAAATCAGAACTGTGCACAGTGCTCCAAGTGTAGTCTAACCAGACCAGAACAGGTCACAGTGCTCCAAGTGTGGTCTCACCAAATCAGAACTGTGCACAGTGCTCGAAGTGTGGTCTAAACAGGCCAGAACTGTGCACAGTGCTCCAAGTATGGTCTAATCAGACCAGAACTGTGCACAGTGCTCCAAGTGTGGTCTAACCAGACCAGAACTGTGCACAGTGCTCCAAGTGTGGTCTAACCAGACCAGAACTGTGCACAGTGCTCCAAGTGTGGTCTAACCAGACCAGAACTCTGCACAGTGCTCCAAGTGTGGTCTAACCAGACCAGAACTGTGCACAGTGCTCCAAGTGTGGTCTAACCAGACCAGAACTGTGCACAGTGCCCCAAGTGTGGTCCAACCAGACCAGAACAGGTCACAGTGCTCCAAGTGTGGTCTCACCAAATCAGAACTGTGCACAGTACTCGAAGTGTGGTCTAACCAGGCCAGAACTGTGCACAGTGCTCCAAGTGTGGTCTAACCAGACCAGAACTGTGCACAGTGCCCCAAGTGTGGTCCAACCAGACCAGAACAGGTCACAGTGCTCCAAGTGTGGTCTCACCAAATCAGAACTGTGCACAGTACTCGAAGTGTGGTCTAACCAGGCCAGAACTGTGCACAGTGCTCCAAGTGAGGTCTATCCAGACCAGAACTGTGCACAGTGCTCCAAGTGTGGTCTAACCAGACCAGAACTGTGCACAGTGCTCCAAGTGTGATCTAACCAGACCAGAACTGTGCACACTGCTCCAAGTGTGGTCTAACCAGACCAGAACTGTGCCCAGTGCTCCAAGTGTGGTCTACCCAGACCAGAACAGGTCACAGTGCTCCAAGTGTGGTCTCACCAAATCAGAACTGTGCACAGTGCTCCAAGTGTAGTCTAACCAGACCAGAACAGGTCACAGTGCTCCAAGTGTGGTCTCACCAAATCAGAACTGTGCACAGTGCTCGAAGTGTGGTCTAAACAGGCCAGAACTGTGCACAGTGCTCCAAGTATGGTCTAATCAGACCAGAACTGTGCACAGTGCTCCAAGTGTGGTCTAACCAGACCAGAACTGTGCACAGTGCTCCAAGTGTGGTCTAACCAGACCAGAACTGTGCACAGTGCTCCAAGTGTGGTCTAACCAGACCAGAACTCTGCACAGTGCTCCAAGTGTGGTCTAACCAGACCAGAACTGTGCACAGTGCTCCAAGTGTGGTCTAACCAGACCAGAACTGTGCACAGTGCCCCAAGTGTGGTCCAACCAGACCAGAACAGGTCACAGTGCTCCAAGTGTGGTCTCACCAAATCAGAACTGTGCACAGTACTCGAAGTGTGGTCTAACCAGGCCAGAACTGTGCACAGTGCTCCAAGTGAGGTCTATCCAGACCAGAACTGTGCACAGTGCTCCAAGTGTGGTCTAACCAGACCAGAACTGTGCACAGTGCTCCAAGTGTGATCTAACCAGACCAGAACTGTGCACACTGCTCCAAGTGTGGTCTAACCAGACCAGAACTGTGCCCAGTGCTCCAAGTGTGGTCTACCCAGACCAGAACAGGTCACAGTGCTCCAAGTGTGGTCTCACCAAATCAGAACTGTGCACAGTGCTCCAAGTGTAGTCTAACCAGACCAGAACTGTGCACAGTGCTCCAAGTGTGGTCTAACTAGACCACAACTGTGCACAGTGCTCGAAGTGTGGTCTAACCAGACCACAACTGTGCACAGTGCTCCAAGTGTGGTCTAACCAGACCAGAACTGTGCCCAGTGCTCCAAGTGTGGTCTAACCAGACCAGAACTGTGCACAGTGCTCCAAGTGTGGTCTAACCAGACCAGAACTGTGCACAGTACTCGAAGTGTGGTCTAACCAGACCAGAACTGTGCACAGTGCTCCAAGTTTGGTCTAACCAGACCAGAACTGTCCACAGTGCTCCAAGTGTGGTCTAACCCGACCAGAACTGCGCACATTGCTCCAAGTGTGGTCTAACCAGACCAGAACTGTGCACAGTGCTCCAAGAGTGGGCTAACCAGACCAGAACTGTGTACAGTGCCCTAAGTGTGGTCGAACCAGACCAGTACTGTGCACAGTGCTCCAAGTGTGGGCTAACCAGACCTCCTTCTTCTTAGGCAGTCCCTCGGAATCGAGGATGACTGCCGTCCACACTAACAATGAGTTCTCATGTGACTGTTGAGTCCAATGCGGGACCTAATTTCTGTCACAGGTGGGGTAGATGGTGGTTGAAGGGGCGGGTGGGTGGGGTGCTTGGATTGACGTGCGCTGCCTGCGCTTGGCTCCCGCTTGCTCCCAGCAAAGAGACTCGAGGTGCTCAGCGCCTTCCCGGATGCTTCTCCTCCATTTTGTGCGGTCTTGGGCCAGGGATTCCCATGTGTCGATGGGGATGTTACACTTTTTCAAGGACACTTTGAGGGTGTCCTAGAAGTGCTTCCTCTGCCCACCTGTAGCACTCTTGCTGTGCCGGAGCTCCGAGTAGAACGCTTGTTTTGGGAGTGTCGTATCGGGCATGCGGACAATGTGACCCGTCCATCGGAGCTGATCGAGCATGGTCAAAGCTTCGATGCTGGGGATGTTGGCCTGAGCAGGAACACTGACGTTGGTGTGCCTATCCTGCCAATGGATTTGCAGGATCTTGTGGAGTCAGCATTGGTGGTACCTCTCCAGTGCTTTGAGGTGCCTGCTGTACATGGTCCATGCCTGAGGCATACAGCAGGGCGGGTATCACTGCTGCTCTGTAGACCATGAGCTTAGTGCCGGGTTTGAGGACCTGGTCTTCAAACACTCTCTTCCTCAGGCGCCTGAAGGCTGCACTGGCACACTGAAGGCGATCGTCGATGTCTGCCCTTGTTGACAGTAGGCTCCCGAGGTATGGAAAGTGGTCCACGTTGTCCAAGGCCTTGTTGTGGATTTTGATAAGTGGGGGGCAGCACTGTGTGGCAGGGGCAGGTTGGTAGAGGACCTTTGTCTTACGGATGTTTAGCGTAAGGCCCATGCTCTCGTATGCTTCGGTGAAGGTGTTTATGATGGTTTGGAGTTCGACTTCCGAGTGAGCGCCGACGCAAACGTCATCTGCATACTGTAATTCGACGACAGAGGATGGGACGACCTTGGATCTTGACTGGAGGCGACGGAGGTTGAACAGTTTCCCATTTGTTCTGTAAATTAGCTCCACTCTAGTGGGGAGCTTACAGAGGGTGAGATGGAGCATTGCAGCAAGGAAGATAGAGAAGAGCATTGATGCGATGACACAGCCTTGCTTGACCCCGGTTCGTATGTGAATTGGGTCTGTGGTGGAACCGTTGGTCAGGATCACGGCATGCATGTCGTCGTGAAGCAGGTGGATGATGGTGACAAACTTTTGAGGGCAGCCGAATTTGAGGAGGGCACTCCATAAACCCTCACGGTTGACAGTGAGGTCTAACCAGACCAGAACTGTGCCCAGTGCTCCAAGTGTGGTCTAACCAGACTGGAGCTGTGCACAGTGCTCCCAGTGTGGTCTAACCAGACTGGAGCTGTGCACAGTGCTCCCAGTGTGGTCTAACCAGACCAGAACTGTGCACAGTGCTCCAAGTGTGGTCTAACCAGACCAGAACTGTACACAGTGCTCCAAGTGAGGTCTCACCAGACCAGAACTGTACACAGTGTTCCAAGTGTGGTCTAACCAGACCAGAACTATGCACAGTTCTCCAAGTGTGGTCTAGCCAGACCAGAACGGTACACAGTGCTCCAAGTGTTGTCTAACCAGACCAGAACTGTACACAGTGCTCCAAGTGTGGTCTAACCAGGCTGAAACTGTACACAGTGCTGCAAGTGTGATCTAACCAGACTGAAACTGTAAACAGTGCTCCAAGTGTGGTCCAACCAGACTGAAACTGTACACAGTGCTCCAGGTGTGGTCTAACCAGACTGAAACTGTACACAGTGCGCCAAGTGTGGTCTAACCAGACCAGAACTGGACACAGTGCTCCAAGTGTGGTCTAACCAGACCAGAACTGTACACAGTGCTCCAAGTGTGGTCTAACCAGACCAGAACTGTACACAGTGCTCCAAGTGTGGTCTAACCAGACCAGAACTATGCACAGTTCTCCAAGTGTGGTCTAACTAGACCAGAACTGTACACAGTGCTCCAAGTGTGGTCTAACCAGACCAGAACTGGCCCAGTGCTCCAAGTGTGGTCTAACCAGACTGGAGCTGTGCACAGTGCTCCCAGTGTGGTCTAACCAGACTGGAGCTGTGCACAGTGCTCCCAGTGTGGTCTAACCAGACCAGAACTGTGCACAGTGCTCCAAGTGAGGTCTCACCAGACCAGAACTGTACACAGTGTTCAAAGTGTGGTTTAACCAGACCAGAACTATGCACAGTTCTCCAAGTGTGGTCTAGCCAGACCAGAATGGTACACAGTGCTCCAAGTGTTGTCTAACCAGACCAGAACTGTACACAGTGCTCCAAGTGTGGTCTAACCAGACTGCAACGGTGCACAGTGCCCCCAGTGTCGTCTAACCAGACCAGAACTGTGCACAGTGCTCCAAGTGTGGTCTAACTAGACCAGAATTGTGCACAGTGCCCCCTGTGAGGTCTAACCAGAGCAGAACTGCGCACAGTGCTCCAAGTGTGGTCTAACCTGACCAGAATTGTGCACAATGCTCCAAGTGAGGTCTAACCAGACCAGACCTGTGCCCAGTGCTCCAAGTGTGGTCTAACCAGACCAGAACTGGGCACAGTCCTCCAAGTGTGGTCTAACCAGACCAGAACTGTGCACAGAGCTCCAAGTGTGGTCTCACCAGACCAGAACTGTGCACAGTGCTCCAAGTGCGGTCTAACCAGACCAGAACTGTGCCCAGTGCTCCAAGTTTAGTCTAACCAGAACAGAACTGTGCACTGTGCTCCAAGTGTGGTCTCACCAGACCAGAACTGTGCCCAGTGCTCCATGTGTGGTCTAACCAGACCAGAACTGGGCACAGTGCTCCAAGTGTGGTCTCACCAGACCAGAACTGTGTACAGTGCTCCAAGTGAGGTCTAACCAGACCAGAACTGTACACAGTGCTCCAAGTATGGTCTCACCAGACCAGAACTGTGCACAGTGCTCCAAGTGAGGTCTAACCAGACCAGAACTGTACACAGTGCTCCAAGTGTCGTCTAACTATGGTTCGATAAAAGTTTAACATCAGATCTCTGCTTTTCAATTCTATCCCTCTAAAAATTAACCCCAGAGCTTGGTTTCCATTTTCCAATGGCCTTATTAACCTAAAGCATTACAACTACATACACGTCAGATATACACAGTGTGAGCACTGACACTGGTATCTGTGCACATGAACTTAGCAGTCTCCTGGTGGGAAGTGTAAATGTGTTCGATGTTGGGGGTGTGTGGTGGGGGCTCTAGAAGGCACCCCTGGGACTCAGGTCAGGAAACACCTGGTGTGAGCAGAAAATACTGGACAGGGCCACCGTCTCAATGACTTATCTTTGTTTTAGGATACAGTGGTCCTAGGATCCCTGGGTGCGTATGGTTGGAGTGGAGGACTCCTACTTTACCAAGGACAGAAAGAGATCTTCATCAACATCTCCACCACTGACAAAGATATCAGAAACAGTTACTTAGGTAAGCTACACTTCAAGCTCCCTCCCTCTTAGATACAAAGTAAAGATTCCTCTATACTGTCCCATCAAACACTCCCAGGGCAGGTACAGCATGGGTTAGATACAGAGTAAAGCTCCCTCTACACTGTCCCATCAAACACTCCCTGGGCAGGTACAGCAAGGGTTAGATACAGAGTAAAGCTCCCTTGACATTGTCCCAGCAAACACTTCCAGGGCAGGTACAGCACGGGTTAGATACAGAGTAAAGCTCCCTCTACACTGTCCCATCAAACACTCCCAGGGCAGGTACAGCATGGGTTAGATACAGAGTAAAGCTCCCTCTACACTGTCCCATCAAATACTCCCAGGGCAGGTACAGCACGAGTTAGATACAGAGTAAAGCTCCATCTACACTGTCCCATCAAACACTCCCAGGGCAGGTACATCACGGGTTAGATACAGAGTAAAGCTCCCTCTACACTGTCCCATCAAACACTCCCAGGGCAGGTACAGCACGAGTTAGATACAGAGTAAAGCTCCCTCTAACCTGTCCCATCAAACACTCCCAGGGCAGGTACATCACGGGTTAGATACAGAGTAAAGCTCCCTCTACACTGTCCGATCAAACACTCCCAGGGCAGGTACAGCACGAGTTAGATACAGAGTAAAGCTCACTCTACACTGTCCCATCAAACACTCCCAGGGCAGGTACAACATGGGTTAGATACAGAGTAAAGCTCCCTCTACACTGTCCCATCAAACTCTCCCAGGCAGGTACAGCACAGGTTAGATACAGAGTAAAGCTCCCTCTAACTGTCCGATCAAACACTCCCAGGGCAGGTACAGCACGAGTTAGATACAGAGTAAAGCTGCCTCTACACTGTCCCATCAAACACTCCACTCTGATTCTCAGGATACTCTGTGCAAGAGGCCACTCGGTCCGGCGCAGTTTTCTACGTGGCCGGAGCCCCTCGCTATCGGCACAGAGGAGAGGTGATTGTCTTCCGACAAGGAGTGAACGGCAGTTGGGAGGATGGGCAGCACATCCTGGGAGAGCAGGTAGGAACAGCTGGTGTGATCGGTCAGTGGGTCGCACACTCGCCTCTGAATCTGTACTGAGGGAGCGCCGCACTGTCGGAGGGGCAGTACTGAGGGAGCGCTGCACTGTTGGAGGGGCAATACTGAGGGAGCGCCGCACTGTTGGAGGGGCAGTACTGAGGGAGCACCGCACTGTCGGAGGGGCAGTACTGAGGGAGCGCCGCACTGTCGGAGTGGCAGTACAGAGCGAGCCCTGCACTGTCAGAGTGGCAGCATTAAGAACATAAGAACATAAGAAATAGGAGCAGGAATAGGCCACTTGGCCGCTCGAGCCTGCTCCGCCATTCAATAAGTTCATGGGTGAACTAGGGATCAAAGCCACTTCCCAATTCGCTCCTCATAACCCTTCACTCCCTTATCTTGCAAAAATTTGTCTATCTCCACTTTAACTGTATTTAATGACCCAGCCTCCACAGCTCTCTGGGGCAGAGGATTCCACAAATTTAAGACCCTCTGAGAGAATAAATTCCTCCTCATCTCAGTTCTAAAAGGGCGACCCTTTATTCTGAGACTGTGCCCCCGAGTTCTAGATTTCCCCATGAGGGGAAACATCCTCTCTGCATCTACCCTGTCGAGCCCCCTCAGTATCTTATATGTTTCGATAAGATCACCTCTCATTCTTCTAAACTCCAATGAGTATAGGCTCAGCCTGCTCAATCTTTCGTCTTAAGTCAAACCCCTCATCTCTGGAATTAACCTAGTGAACCTTCTCTGAACTGCCTCCAATGCAAGTATATCCTTCCTTAAATAAGGAGCCCGAAACTGTACGCTCCAGGTGTGGTCTCACCAATACCCTGTACAGTTGTAGCAAGACTTCCCTACTTTTATACTCCACCCCCCTTTGAAATAAAGGACAACATTCCATTTGCCTTTTTGATTACTTGCTGTACCTACATGCTACCTTTTTGTGTTTCATGCACAAGGTCCCCCAGGTCCCTCTGAACTGTAGCATTTTGTAATCTCTCTCCATTTAAATAATAGTTTGCTTTTTTATTTTTCCTGCCAAAGTGGATAACCTCACACTTTCCCACATTATACTCCATCTGCCAAATGTTTGCCCACTCACCTAGCCTGCCTATATCTCTTTGCAGATGCTTTGAGTCCTCTGCACAACTTGCTTTTCCACCCATCTTTGTATTATCCGCAAACTTGGCTACATTACACCCGATCCCTTCATCCAACTCATTAATGTAGATTGTAAATAGTTGGGGCTCCAGCACCGATCCTTGTGACACCCCACTAGTTACCGTTTGCCAACCAGAAAATCACCCATTTATCCCGACGCTCTGCCTTCTGTTATTAAGTCAATTCTCTATCCATGCTAATGTAGGAATGGCTAGATTCCTAACTAAAGGACTGAGGTCGAGTCAGTCTATCAAACAAACGATGTTTAATACTATTCAACAGAGTTTAACACGAAAACACAGGAGAACTAAATTACAGGTCTGTACTCTTTGCTGGCTCCACGAGGACTGGCTAGGGTGGCTCCCCAGCCTGATGTCATGATGTCAACACGTTTTCCCGCTGCTGGAGGATCACGTGATGAACGTGATGACGTCATCGCGTTTGGTCTCATTCTTAAAGGGACTGCGCTATGTACATGCAATAATATGAACAAAGATACAGATTCATTCTGTAGCTAATAATTTGTTAAAGATAATTATGTACATTAGATCAGAGTCCCCTGGTGGCTCTGCCACATGCGCCCCCCCAGAATTGTCTTTAACAGTAAAAGTCAATCGACTAGGAGGTATGACAAGCCTGTCAGAGCGACTCCTGTATTCTTGGAGTGGACGTTGTTGAACAGCTGGCGGGCTGGCAGATGGAAGCCTTGGGTTTGGCGTGGATGCAGTGGGAGGTTGACCACGTCGTGGTGGCTGTGCGGTCTCTACTGGCCGGTCGATGTCCAGGCGTGCCGGTTTGAGACGGTCAATGGATATGTGGTCGGGTTTACCACCGATGTCTACGGAGAAACTCTTGTCGCCTGTCTCCAGTACGCGGAAAGGGCCTGTGTAAGGGGCCTTGAGCGGATCCCTATGGGCATCATGACGAATGAATACAAATTCAGCAGTCTTTAGCTCCGCAGGTACGTGTGAAGATGGAAGGCCGTGATGCAAAGTTGGGATAGACGCAAAAGCCTTTGCTGTTTCCCGGTGGTTGCTGAGTTGGTCGGCTGCGGACCACGGCTCAGTTGGAAGTGGCAGGAAATCTCCCGGTACGCAGAGTGGCTGACCGTACATGAGCTCCGCGGCAGACGATTGCAGGTCCTCTTTGGGTGCCGTGCGAAGACCCAACACGACCCACGGAAGCTTATCCACCCATCCGGCGCCTTGGAGGCTGGCCCTCAGCGATGCCTTTGACGATCTGTGGAAACGTTCACACAAACCGTTTGCGTGCGGGTGATAGGCCATGGTGCGGTGAAGCTTGGTGCCGAGACCCTGCGCCACAGCGTTCCAGAACTCGGAAGAGAACTGTGGACCGCGGTCTGAAGAAATGTCCACCGGAACGCCAAAACGTGCAACCCACGAGGAGAGGAATGCACTGGCGACATCAGCGGACGTAGTAGACGCCAAAGGAACTGCCTCTGGCCATCTAGTAGTACGATCAACCATGGTGAGGATGTGTGTGAACCCCTGTGATGGTGGAAACGGCCCGACGAGGTCCACGTTGACATGGTCGAATCGACGTTCTGGTACTGCGAACGTGGCCAATGGGGCCTTGACGTGACATTGCACCTTAGACTTTTGACAGATGACGCAGGTGTTAGCCCAGTCACGGATATCCTTACGCATTCCTCTCCAGACGAACTTAGCCAACATTAATTTTTGAGATGCCTTCACGCCAGGATGGGAAAGCCCATGTATGGCGTCAAAAACTTTGCGGCGCCAGGCAACTGGAACGATCGGGCGGGGATCTCCCATGGAGACATCGCAGAGTAACGAGGTGCCTGCTGCGTGGAATTGCACATCGGCCGGTTGGAGGCTAGAGGTGTCGGTGCGATACGCCTGTGTTTCAGGGTCGGATGCCTGATCGGTGGCCATGAGGGCATAATCGATGCCCAGCTGGACCGCCCGTATGGTCGCGCGAGAAAGGCAATCAGCTACCAAGTTGTCCTTGCCAGCTACGTGTTGGATGTCTGTCGTGAATTCTGAAATGAAAGTTAGCTGTTGCTGCTGCCGAGCCGACCACGGTTCGGCGGTCTTGGCCATGGCGAAGGTCAGTGGTTTGTGATCTACAAACGCAGTGAAGGGACGTCCTTCTAACAAAAAACGGAAATGGCGGATAGCCAGGAACAGCGCCAGCAACACCCAGTCGAAAGTGCTGTATTTGCGTTCATTGCGCCGGAGTTGGCGGCTGAAAAACGCCAGTGGTTGCCACGTCCCGTTGACCCACTGTTCCTGTACGGCGCCTATGGCATAGTCGGAAGCGTCGGTGGTAAGGGCGATGGTGGCACCTGGCAGAGGGTGCGCCAACATAGTTGCATTGGCTAGAGCAGTTTTTGTGTTGTCGAAAGCATTGTCCATTTCGACCGTCCAGGCTATTGTATCCTTTCCAGCTTTGCATTTGAGGGCCTCGTAGAGGGGCTGCATGAGTTGTGCTGCCTTCAGTACAAAGTGGTGGTAGAAATTCACCATGCCCAGTAATTCATGAAGAGCCTTGGTGGACTGCGGCCTTGGGAATGCCGTAATTGCTTCGACCTTTGATTGCAGCGGAATTGTGCCCTTCGAAGTAATGCGGTGGCCCAAGAAGTCAATCTGCTGTAGGCCGAACTGACACTTGGCCGGGTTGATTATGAGGCCATGTTGGCTGAGGCGCCGAAAGAGGGTGCGTAGATGGGAGACGTGTTCCTCTTTGGTAGAGCTGGCTATCAGGATGTCGTCGAGGTAGACAAATAAAAACTTAAGATCCCGCAGGACCGAGTCCATTAGTCGCTGAAAAGCCTGTGCAGCGTTCTTGAGCCCGAATGGCATCCGTAGAAACTTGAACAGTCCAAAGGGCGTGATGACTGCAGTTTTCTGGATGTCCTGCAGGTGTACGGGAACTTGGTGGTAGCCACGGACGAGGTCGACCTTGGAGAAGATTGAGTTTCCCGCCAAATGGGCAGAGAAATCCTGAATATGCGGGATCGGGTACCGATCGGGAGTAGTGGCGTCATTAAGGCGTCGGTAGTCCCTGCATGGCCGCCATCCGCCGCCGGGCTTTGGGGCGATGTGGAGAGGCGAGCACCAGGGACTATTCGACCGGCGAATAATCCCCAGCCATTCCATCATGGCAAACTCTGCCTTGGCAGCCGAGAGCTTGCCGGGTTCCAGGCGCCGAGCTCGTGCGTAAACTGGAGAGCCAGTCGTAGTAATGTGGTGTTCGACACCATGCTTAGTGGCCGAGGAGGAGAAAGTGGGCTCGGTCAGCTCCTAGAATTCACCTAATAGGCGAGTGAACTCGTCCGGCGAGGGCAATGCGCAGGAGACAGTGTGCGACGTTGCGGAACTGCGGAAGCAAGGGATGGAGTGGAAGGTGGCCGCGTTAACCAATCGACGATTTCTTACATCCACCAAGAGGCTGTTGGCGCACAAGAAATCCGCGCCGAGGATGGCTTGCGAAACCTTGGCTGTGATGAATTCCCACTGAAACCGTTGCCCACCGAAGCACACCTGGACCCGCCGTTTGCCAAAGGTACGAATGGCCCCGCCATTAGTTGCCTCGAGGGAGAGGCCATGCCTCCCAGACTGAATATCGAGTGCTGAGGCAGGAAGGATGCTACACTGCGCCCCGGTGTCACATAAAAAGCACCGGCCCGAGAGGGAATCTGTAATGTAGAGGAGCTTCCCGGAATTTCCAACTGCCATCGCGGCCGCGGAACGTCCCTCAGACTCGGTCCTCCTTTTCTGGAGTTGCTGCTGGTGTTGATGTTGGGTTTTTTTTAGGCGCGAAACTGCAGGGAGGGTGGCAGCCTCTGGCTTTCGCGCCAAAACGGGCGTGGTAAAAGCACAAGCCGGGGGATGGAGGCGTCGGGGCAGCGTTCGTGGGGGAGGGGTGCCTCGTGGCGGCGCAGGATTGCTGCGTGACCGCATAAATCGTATCTGCTTCTGCAGCAAGTGCTGCGCAATCTGTGGCTTCCGATCTGGCAAGTGCAGCCTGAACCTGCTCGGGTAGTTGACTCAGGAATAACTCCCGAAAGAGGAAACATTGTGGTTCGGAGCCAAGGAGCGTGAGCATCTGGCTAATTAACTCAGATGGCTTGGAATCGCCAAGCCCGGGCATAGCGAGCAGTCGGCGGGCATGCTCCACCTTCGTGAGCCCGAAGGCCTTAATTAAACGCGCTTTAAGAGTATCATACTTGCTGTCAACCGGGGGTTTATGAGCAGGCTGATGATCCGTGAGGCCGTGGAGCTGTCGAGTGTGGAGACCATGTAAAGGTAACGGGTCTGATCCGCAACGATGTTTCGGAGTTCGAATTGTGCTTCTGCTTGAACGAACCAGGAGGCCACCTGTTGTTCCCAAAACTGTGGGAGCTTCAAAGTCACGGAGTTCGCTTCCATGTTTCGTTTCACTTCGCTTCTTCCGCGAAAATTGTTCACGAAAATTCGGGGTCACCACTGTAGGAATGGCTAGATTCCTAACTAAAGGACTGAGGTCGAGTCAGTCCATCAAACAAACGATGTTTAATACTATTCAACAGAGTTTAACACGAAAACACAGGAGAACTAAATTACAGGTCTGTACTCTTTGCTGGCTCCACGAGGACTGGCTAGGGCGGCTCCCCAGCCTGACGTCATGATGTCATCACATTTTCCCGCTGCTGGAGGATCACGTGATCAACGTGATGACGTCATCGCATTTGGTCTCATTCTTAAAGGGACCGCGCTATGTACATGCAATAATATGAACAAAGATACAGATTCATTCTGTAGCTAATAATTTGTTAAAGATAAATATGTACATTAGATCAGAGTCCCCTGGTGGCTCTGCCACACTAATATATTACCCCCAACTCTGTGAGCTCTAATCTTGTGCAGTAACCTTTTATGTGGCACCTTATCGAATGCCTTCTGGAAATCCAAATATACCACATCCACTGGCTCACACTTGTCCACCCTGCTTGTTGCATCCTCAAAGAACTCCAGCAAATTTTTAAGCATGATTTCCCTTTCCTAAAACCATGCTGACTCTGTTTGACTGCAGTATGTTTTTCTAAATGCCCTGCTACTGCTTCCTTAATGAAGGACTCCAGCATTTTCCCAACGACAGATGTTAGGCTAACTGGTCTATAGTTTCCTGCTTTCTGTCTCCCTCCTTTCTTAAATAGGGGTGTTACATTAGCGGTTTTCCAATCTGCTGGGACCTCTCCAGAGTCCAGGGAGTTTTGGTATATTGCAACCAATGCTCCACTATCTCTGCAGCCACTTTTAAGACCCTGGGATGCAGGCCATCTGGTCCAGGGGACTTGTCGTCTTTTAGTCCCATTATTTTACCGAGTACTATTTCCTTAGTGATAGTGATTGTCTTTAGTTCCCCACTCCCTGTGGCCCCTTGATTATCCATTATTGGGATGTTGTTAGTGTCTTTTACCATGAACACAGATACAAAATATTTGTTCAGAGTTTCTGCCATTTCCCCATTCCCCATTATTAATTCCCCAGTCTCATCCTCTAAGGGACCAATGTTTACTTTAGCTACCCTCTTCCTTTTTATATACCTGTAGAAGCTCTTACTATCTGTTTTAATGTTTCTTACCAGTTTACTCTCATAATTGATCTTCTCTCTATTATTTTTTTAGTCATCCTTTGCTGGTTTTAAAAATGTCCCAATCCTCTGGTCTCCCACCAATCTTGACAACATTGTATGCCTTCGTTTTCAATTTGATACCATCCTTTACTTCCTTAGTTAGCCACGGATAGTGCTCCCTTCTCTTAAAATCTTTCTTTCTCACTGGAATATATTTTTGTTGAGAGTTATGAAATATCTCCTTAAATGTCCGCCACTGCATTTCAACTTTCTTACCCTTTATTTGTTTTTCCAGTCCACTTTAGCCAGTTCTGCCCTCATGCCATTATAATTGCCTTTGTTTAAGATCAGGACACTGGTTTGGGATACAACTTTCTCACCCTCCAACTGAATTTGAAATTCAACCATGCTATGATCACTCTTTCCTAGAGGATCCTTTACTATGAGATCATTTATTAATTCTGTCTCATTACATAGTACCAGATCCAAGATAGCCTGCTCCCTGGTTGGTTCCATTACATACTGTTCTAGGAAAACATCCCGGATGCACTCTATGAACTCCTCCTCCAGGCTATCATGGCCAATTTGATTTGTCCAATCAATATGGAGATTAAAATTACCCATGATAATTACCGTACCTTTTTTACAGGCCTCCATTATTTGTTGTTTTATACTCTGTCCAACAGCATTGCTACTGTTCGGGGGCCTGAAGACTACGCCCACCAGAGACATTTTCCCCTTATTATTTTTTATCTCCACCCAAACCGATTCCACATCTTGATCTTCTGATCCAGTATCACTTCTCACCACGGCACTGATCGCATCTTTTACCAACAAAGCCACCCCACCTCCCTTTCCTTTCTTTCTATCCTTCCGAATTATCATACACCCTGGAATATTCAGTTCCCAACCCTGGTCGCCTTGCAACCATGTCTCTGTATTGGCGATCAGATCACACCCATTTGTATCTATTTGTGCCGTCAACTCATCTATCTTGTTACGAATGCTGCGTGCATTCAGGTATAGAGTTTTTAACTTTGTCTTTTTTACCATTTTTCCTTGTTTTGGCCCCATTTTCTGTTACACTCTTACTTTTAAACATTCTGTCCTTTCCTGTTACACTCTGGTTATTATTTCCCCCATCTCTATCCTGCTCTCTTGCTTTCTCTTTTCTCATTGACTTTTTATTTTCCCGCTCACCTGGATCCTCCACCCCACGATTGAGTTTAAAGCCCTCTCTACAGCCCGAGTTATTCGATTTGCCAGGACTCTAGCCCCAGCATGGTTCAAGTGAAGCCTGACCAAACAGAACAGCTCCCTCTTACCCCAGAACTGGTGTCAGTGCCCCACAAAGCGAAACCCATTTCTCCCACACCAGTCTTTGAGCCACTCATTAAATCCTCTGATCTTATTTACCCTACAAACAACTCCACTCGCGGCTCAGGTAGTAATCCAGAGATTATTACCTTTGTGGTTTTGCTTTTTAATTTAGCCTCTAGCTGCTCAAACTCTCTCAGCAGAACCTCTTTCTTTGTCCTACATATGTCATTGCTACCTACGTGGACCATGACGACTGGATCTTCCCCCTCCCACTCCAAGTTTCTCTCCAGCCTAGAGGAGAAGTCCTTAACCTTGGCAACACAGCCTTCAAGACTCATGCTCTCAGCTGCGGAGAACAGTATCTATCCCCCCTCCCTATACTGTCTCCTACCACTACCACATTTCTTATTGCTCCCCCCACTTGAATGGCTCCCTGTATCATGGTGCTGTGGTCAATTTACTCATCCTCCCTGCAGTCCCTGGCCTTGTCCACACAGGGAGTAAGAACCTCGTACCTGTTGGACAAGGACAAGGGCTGAGGCTCCTCCACCACTACCTCCTGGATCCCAATACCTGCCTCGCATGTAGTCACACCCTCCTGTCCCTGACCATGGGCCAAATTGGAAGTAATTATTCTAGTGGGTGCGACTGAGGGAAGCGCTGAGGGAGTGCTGCACTGTCGGAGGGGCAGTGCTGAGGAGGTGCTGCACTGTCGGAGGGCAATACTGAGGGAGCGCTGCACTGTCAGAGGGGCAGTGCTGAGGAGGTGCTGCACTGTCGGAGGGCAATACTGAGGGAGCGCTGCACTGTCAGAGGGGCAGTGCTGAGGAGGTGCTGCACTGGGAGGGGGAGTACTGAGGGAGTGCTGCACTGTCGGAGGGCAGTACTGTGGAAGTGCTGCACTGTCAGAGGGGCAGTACTGAGGGAGTGCTGCACTGTCGGAGGGGAAGTGTTGCGGAAGCGCTTCATTGACGGAGCGGCAGTACTGAGGGAGCGCTGCACTGTCGGAGGGGCAGTATTGAGGGAGTGCTGCACAGTCGGAGGGGCAGTACTGAGGGTGCGCTGCACTGTCAGAGGGACAGTACAGAGGGAGAGCTGCACTGTAGGAGGGGCAGTGATGAGGAAGTGCTGCACTGTCAGAGGGGCAGTGCTGAAGAAGCGCTGCACCATCGGAGGGGCAGTACTGAGGCAGAGCAGCACTGTGGCGGGGGGGCAGTACTGAGGGAGCGCTGCACTGTCGGAGGGGGAGTACTGAGGGAGCACTGCACTGTCGGAGGGGCAGTACTGAGGGAGCGCTGCACTGTTGGAGGGGCAGTACTGACGGAGAGCTGCACTGTCGGAGGGGCAGTACTGAGGGAGTGCTGCACTGTCGGAGGTGGAGTACTGAGGGAGCGCTGCACTGCCGGAGGGGCAGTACCGCAGGATCGCTGCACTGTCGGAGGGGCAGTATTGAGGGAGCGTTGCACTGTTGGAGGGTCAGTACTGAGGGAGCGTCGCACTGTCGGAGGGGCAGTACTGGGGGAGCATCGCACTGTCGGAGGGGCGGTACTGAGGGAGCGCTGCACTGTCGGAGGGGCAGTACTGACGGAGTACTTAACTGTCAGAGGGCAGTACTGAGGGAGCGCTGCACTGTCGGAGGGGGAGTACTGAGGGAGCGCTGCACTGTCGGAGGGGCAGTACTGAGGGAGCTCTGCACTGTTGGAGGGGCAGTACTGAGGGAGTGCTGCACTGTCGGAGGGGCAGTACTGAGGGAGTGCTGCACTGTCGGAGGAGGAGTTCTGAGGGAGCGCTGCACTGCCGGAGGGGCAGTACCGCAGGAGCACTGCACTGTCGGAGGGGCAGTACTGAGGGAGCGCTGCACTGTTGGAGGGGTAGTACTGACGGAGTGCTTAACTGTCGGAGGGGGAGTAGTGAGGGAGCGCTGCACTGTCGGAGGGGCAGTACTGAGGGAGTACTGCACTGTCGGAGGGGCAGTACTGAGGAACCGCTGCACTGTCGGTGGGGCAGTACTGAGGGAGAACTGCGCTGCCGGAAGGGCAGTACTGTAGGAGTGCAGAACTGCCGGAGAGGCAGTACTGAGGGAGTGCTGCACTGTCGGAGGGGCAGTGCTGAGTGAGAGCTGCAATGCCGAAGGGGCAGTACCGTAGGAGCGCTGCACTGTCCGAGGGGCAGTACTGAGGGAGCACTGCACTGTCGGAGGGGCAGAACTGGGGGAGCATCGCCTTGTCGGAGAGGCAGTTCTGGGGGAGCATCGCAATGTTGGAGGGGCAGTACCGAGGGAGCGCTGCACTGTCAGAGGGGCAGTACTGAGTGAGTGCTGCACTGTCGGTGGGGCAGTACTGAGCGAGAGCTGCGCTGCTGGAAGGGCAGTACTGTAGGAGCGCAGAACTGCAGGAGGCGCAGTACTGAGGGAGTGCTGCATTGTTGGAGGGGCAGTACTGAGGGAGCGTCGCAGTGTCGGAGGGGCAGTACTGGGGGAGCATCGCACTGTCGGTGGGGCGGTACTGAGGGAGCGCTGCACTGTCGGAGGGGCAGTACTGACGGAGTACTTAACTGTCGGAGGGCAGTACTGAGGGAGCGCTGCACTGTCGGAGGGGCAGTACTGACAGAGTGCTTAACTGTCGGAGGGGGAGTAGTGAGGGAGTGCTGCACTGTCGGAGGGGCAGTACTGAGGGAGTACTGCACTGTCAGAGGGGCAGTACTGAGGAACCGCTGCACTGTCGGTGGGGCAGTACTGAGGGAGAACTGCACTGCCTGAAGGCCAGTAATGTAGGAGCGCAGAACTGCCGGAGAGGCAGTACTGAGGGAGTGCTGCACTGTCAGAGGGGCAGTACTGAGGGAGCACTGCATTGTCGGAGGGGCAGTACTGTGGGAGCGTCGCCTTGTCGGAGAGGCATTTCTGGGGGAGCATCGCAATGTTGGAAGGGCAGTACTGAGGGAGCGCTGCACTGTCAGAGGGGCAGTACTGAGGGAGTGCTGCACTGTCGGAGGGGAAGTGTTGAGGGAGTGCTGCACAGTCGGAGGGGCAGTACTGAGGGTGCGCTGCACTGTCGGAGGGGCAGTATTGAGGGAGTGCTGCACAGTCGGAGGGGCAGTACTGAGGGTGCGCTGCACTGTCAGAGGGACAGTACAGAGGGAGTGATGCACTGTAGGAGGGGCAGTGATGAGGAAGTGCTGCACTGTCAGAAAGGCAGTGCTGAAGAAGCGCTGCACCGTCGGAGGGGCAGTACTGAGGCAGAGCAGCACTGTGGCGGGGGGCAGTACTGAGGGAGCGCTGCACTGTCGGAGGGGGAGTACTGAGGGAGCACTGCACTGTCGGAGGGGCAGTACTGAGGGAGCGCTGCACTGTTGGAGGGGCAGTACTGAGGGAGAGCTGCACTGTCGGAGGGGCAGTACTGATGGAGTGCTGCACTGTCGGAGGTGGAGTACTGAGGGAGCGCTGCACTGCCGGAGGGGCAGTACCGCAGGAGCACTGCACTGTCGGAGGGGCAGTACTGAGGGAGCGCTGCACTGTTGGAGGGGTAGTACTGAGGGAGCATCGCACTGTCGGAGGGGCAGTACTGGGGGAGCATCGCACTGTCGGAGGGGCAGTACTGAGGGAGCGCTGCACTGTCGGAGGGGCAGTACTGATGGAGTGCTTAACTGTCGGAGGGGGAGTAGTGAGGGAGCGCTGCACTGTCGGAGGGGCAGTACTGATGGAGTGCTTAACTGTCGGAGGGGGAGTAGTGAGGGAGCGCTGCACTGTCGGAGGGGCAGTACTGAGGGAGTACTGCACTGTCGGAGGGGCAGTACTGAGGAACCGCTGCACTGTCGGTGGGGCAGTACTGAGGGAGTGCTGCACTGTCGGAGGGGCAGTACTGAGTGAGCGCTGCACTGTCCGAGGGGCAGTACTGAGGGAGCACTGCACTGTCGGAGGGGCAGAACTGGGGGAGCATCGCCTTGTCGGAGAGGCAGTTCTGGGGGAGCATCGCAATGTTGGAGGGGCAGTACCGAGGGAGCGCTGCACTGTCGGTGGGGCAGTACTGAGCGAGAGCTGCACTGCCGGAGGGGCAGTACCGCAGGAGCACTGCAATGTCGGAGGGGCAGTACTGAGGGAGCGCTGCACTGTTGGAGGGGTAGTACTGAGGGAGCGTCGCACTGTCGGAGGGGCAGTACTGAGTGAGCGCTGCACTGTCGGAGGGGCAGTACTGATGGAGTGCTTAACTGTCGGAGGGGGAGTAGTGAGGGAGCGCTGCACTGTCGGAGGGGCAGTACTGAGGGAGTACTGCACTGTCGGAGGGGCAGTACTGAGGAACCGCTGCACTGTCGGTGGGGCAGTACTGAGGGAGAACTGCGCTGCCGGAGGAGCAGTACTGAGTGAGAGCTGCACTGCCGAAGGGGCAGTACCGTAGGAGCGCTGCACTGTCCGAGGGGCAGTACTGAGGGAGCACTGCACTGTCGGAGGGGCAGAACTGGGGGAGCATCGCCTTGTCGGAGAGGCAGTTCTGGGGGAGCATCGCAATGTTGGAGGGGCAGTACCGAGGGAGCGCTGCACTGTCAGAGGGGCAGTACTGAGTGAGTGCTGCACTGTCGGTGTGGCAGTACTGAGCGAGAGCTGCGCTGCTGGAAGGGCAGTACTGTAGGAGCGCAGAACTGCAGGAGGCGCAGTACTGAGGGAGTGCTGCATTGTTGGAGGGGCGGTATTGAGGGAGCGTCGCAGTGTCGGAGGGGCAGTACTGGGGGAGCATCGCACTGTCGGAGGGCAGTACTGAGGGAGCGCTGCACTGTCGGAGGGGCAGTACTGACAGAGTGCTTAACTGTCGGAGGGGGAGTAGTGAGGGAGTGCTGCACTGTCGGAGGGGCAGTACTGAGGGAGTACTGCACTGTCAGAGGGGCAGTACTGAGGAACCGCTGCACTGTCGGTGGGGCAGTACTGAGGGAGAACTGCACTGCTGGAAGGGCAGTACTGTAGGAGCGCAGAACTGCCGGAGAGGCAGTACTGAGGGAGTGCTGCACTGTCAGAGGGGCAGTACTGAGGGAGCACTGCATTGTCGGAGGGGCAGTACTGTGGGAGCGTCGCCTTGTCGGAGAGGCATTTCTGGGGGAGCATCGCAATGTTGGAAGGGCAGTACTGAGGGAGCGCTGCACTGTCAGAGGGGCAGTACTGAGGGAGAGCTGCACTGCCGGAAGGGCAGTACTGTAGGAGCGCAGAACTGCCGGAGGGGCAGCACTGAGGATGCGCTGCACTGTTGGAGGGGCAGTACTGTGGGAGCGCTGCACTGTTGGAGGGGCAGTACTGAGGAAGCGCTGCACTGTCGGATGGGCTGTACTGAGGGAGCGCTGCACTGTCAGAGGGGCAGTACTGAGGGAGCGCCGCACTGTCGGGGGTGGCAGTACTGAGGGAGCACTGCACTGTTGGGGGGCAGTACTGAGGGAGGGCTGCACTGTCAGAGGGGCAGACTGACGGAGTGCTGCACTGTCGGTGGGGCAGTACTGAGGGAGAGCTGCACTGCCGGAGAGGCAGTACTGACGGAGTGCTGCACTGTCGGAGGGGCAGTAATGAGGTAGCGCTGCACTGTCGGAGGGGCTGTACTGAGAGTGCACTGCACTATCGGAGGGGCTACACTGAGGGAGCGCTGCACTGTCGGAGGTGCAGTACTGAGGTAGCCCTGCACTGTCGGCGGGGCTGTACTGAGGGTGCGCTGCACTGTTGGTGGGGCAGTACTGATGGTGCGCTGCACTGTTGGAAGGGCAGTACTGAGGGAGCGCTGCACTGTCGGACGGGCAGTACTGAGTGAGCGCTGCACTGTCGGGGGGGCAGTACTGATGGAGCGCTGCACTGTCGGGGGGCAGTACTGAGGGAGTGCTGCACTGTCGGGGGCAGTATTGAGGGAGCGCTGCACTGTCAGGGCGTCAGGGCGTCAGTGCTGAGGAATGGCTGCACTGCTGGAGGGGCAGTACTGAGGGAGGGCCGGACAGTCGGAGGGGCAGTACTGAGGGAGCGTCGCACTGTCGGAGGGGAAATACAGAGGGAGTGCTGCACTGTCGGAGGGGCAGTTCTGAAGGAGTGCTGCATTTTCTGAGGGGCAGTACTGAGGGAGCCCTGACTGTCAAAGGGGCAACACTCAGGGAGTGCTGCACTGTCGGAGGGGCAGTACTGAGATAGTGCTGCACTGTCGGAGGGGCAATACTGAGGGTTCGCTGCACTGTCGCAGGGGCAGTAATGAGGGAGTGCTGCACTGTCGGAGGGGCAGTACTGACAGAGCGCTGCAGTGTTGGAGGCGCAGTACTGCGGGAGCGCTGCATTGTCGGAGGGGCAGTACTGACGGAGCGCTGCACTGTCCGATCTGAATAAGGAGCTCACCGTTCGAACAGCTCCCGTCGGTAACTCTCCCAACAACTATGAATTCTGCTGCAAGCACCCGCACAGAAAGGTTCCAGGATGGGAAAGCAAATTTCTTTTTATAATGAGCCACAGATAGATTTATTGGTGGTTCAGAGGTTTTTCTGTTCATTCATTTTTTGGATTTGTAGGCAAGTCCAGCATTTATTGCCCATCCCTAGTTGCCCTTGAGAAGGTGGTGGTGAGCCACCTTCTTGAACCGCTGCAGTCTGTGTGGTGAAGGTGTTCCCACAGTGCTGTTAGGTAGGGTGTTCCAGGAGTTTGACCCAGCAACAATGAAGGATCGACGATATACTTCCAAGTCAGGATGGTGTGTGACTTGGAGGGGAACTTGGAGGTAGCGGTGTTCCCATGCGCCTGCTGCCCTTGTCCTTCTAGGTGGAAGAGGTCGCGGGTTTGGGAGGTGCTGCCGAAGAAGCCTTGGCGAGTTGCTGCAGTGCATCTTGTAGATGGTACACACTGCAGCCACGGTACATCGGTGGTGGAGGGAGTGAATGTTTAAGGTGGTGGATGGGGTGCCAATCAAACGGGCTGCTTTGTCCTGGATGGTGTCGAGCTTCTTGAGTGTTGTTGGAGCTGCACTCATCCAGGCAAGTGGAGAGTATTCCATCACACTCCTGAATTGTGCTTTGTAGATGGTGAAAAGGCTTTGGGGAGTCAGGGGTTGAGACACTCGCTGTGGAAAACCCAGCCTCTGACCTGCTCTTGTAATGAAGCAAACAAAACTGGAGAGCCCTTTGTCTGATAGTTAACAATTTTCCCCAATTGTGTTCCAGATTGGTTCGTACTTTGGTTCTGAGCTGTGCACCCTGGATCTGACTGGAGACGGCGAGACTGATTTACTCCTGATTGGAGCCCCTCTGTATCATAATCCGGGGATCGGGGGAATAGTGATTGTCTGTACAATGTCTCCGGAGGTAAGGACCGCGATTTTACCCCTTCCCATTCACTCCCATTGTACACAATCCCAATGGACCCAACCCCTTCCCATTCACTCGCATTGTGCACAATCCCAATGGACCCAACCCCTTGCCATTCACTCCCATTGTACACAATCCCAATGGACCGAACCCCTTCCCATTCACTCCCATTGTACACAATCCCAATGGACCCAACCCCTTCCTATTCACTCCCATTGTACACAATCCAAATGGACCCAACCCCTTCCTATTCACTCCCATTGTACACAATCCCACTGGACCCAATCCCTTCCTATTCACTCCCATTGTACACAATCCCAATGGACCCAATCCCTTCCTATTCACTCCCATTGTACACAATCCCAATGGACCCAACCCCTTCCTATCCACTCCCATTGTACTCAATCCAAATGGACCCAACCCTTTCCTATTCACTCCCATTTTACACAATCCCAATGGACCCAATCCCTTCCTATTCACTCCCGTTGTACACAATCCCAATGGACCCAATCCCTTCCTATTCACTCCCATTGTACACAATCCCAATGGACCCAATCCCTTCCTATTCACTCCCATTGTACACAACCCCAATGGACCCAACCCCTTGCCATTCACTCCCATTGTACACAATCCCAATGGACCGAACCCCTTCCCATTCACTCCCATTGTACACAATCCCAATGGACCCAACCCCTTCCCATTCACTCCCATTGTACACAATCCCAATGGACCCAACCCCTTGCCATTCACTCCCATTGTACACAATCCCAATGGACCCAACCCCTTCCTATTCACTCCCATTGTAAACAATCCAAATGGAGCCAATCCCTTCCTATTCACTCCCATTGTACACAATCCCAATGGACCCAATCCCTTGCCATTCACTCCCATTGTACACAATCCAAATGGACCCAACCCCTTCCTATTCACTCCCATTGTACACAATCCAAATGGACCCAACCCCTTCCTATTCACTCCCATTGTACACAATCCCAATGGACCCAATCCCTTCCTATTCACTCCCATTGTACACAATCCCAATGGACCCAATCCCTTCCTATTCACTCCCATTGTACACAATCCCAATGGACCCAACCCCTTCCTATTCACTCCCATTGTACACAATCCAAATGGACCCAACCCCTTCCTATTCACTCCCATTGTACACAATCCAAATGGACCCAACCCCTTCCTATTCACTCCCATTGTACACAATCCCAATGGACCCAATCCCTTCCTATTCACTCCCATTGTACACAATCCCAATGGACCCAATCCCTTCCTAATCACTCCCATTGTACACAATCCCAATGGGCCCAACCCCTTCCTATCCACTCCCATTGTACACAATCCAAATGGGCCCAACCCTTTCCTATTCACTCCCATTGTACACAATCCCAATGGACCCAATCACTTGCCATTCACTCCCATTGTACACAATCCCAATGGACCAAATCCCTTGCCATTCACTCCCATTGTACACAATCACAATGGACCCAATCCCTTCCCGTTCACTCCCATTGTACACAATCCAAATGGACCCAATCCCTTGCCATTCACTCCCATTGTACACAATCCAAATGGACGCAATCCCTTCCTATTCACTCCCATTGTACACAAACCCAATGGACCCAATCCCTTCCTATTCACTCCCATTGTACACAATCCCAATGGACCCAATCCCTTCCTATTCACTCCCATTGTACACAATCCCAATGGACATAATCCCTTCCTATTCACTCCCATTGTACACAATCCCAATGGACCCAACCCCTTGCCATTCACTCCCATTGTACACAATCCCAATGGACCCAACCCCTTCCCATTCACTCCCATTGTACACAATCCAAATGGACCCAACCCCTTCCCATTCACTCCCATTGTACACAATCCCAATGGACCCAATCCCTTGCCATTCACTCCCATTGTACCCAATCCCAAAGGACCCAACCCCTTCCTATTCACTCCCATTGTACACAATCCAAATGGACCCAACCCCTTCATATTCACTCACATTGTACACAATCCCAATGGACCCAACCCCTTCCCATTCACTCCCATTGTACACAATCCCAATGGACCGAATCCCTTCCTATTCACTCCCATTGTACACAATCCAAATGGACCCAACCCCTTTCTATTCACTCCCATTGTACAAAATCCCAATGGACCCAATCCCTTGCCATTCACTCCCATTGTACACAATCCCAATGGACCCAATCCCTTCCTATTCACTCCCATTGTACACAATCCCAATGGACCCAACCCCTTCCTATTCACTCCCATTGTACACAATCCAAATGGACCCAACCCCTTCCTATTCACTCCCATTGTACACAATCCCAATGGACCCAATCCCTTCCTATTCACTCCCATTGTACACAATCCCAATGGACCCAATCCCTTCCTATTCACTCCCATTGCACACAATCCCAATGGACCCAATCCCTTCCTATTCACTCCCATTGTACACAATCCCAATGGACCCAATCCCTTGCCATTCACTCCCATTGTACCCAATCCCAATGGACCCAATCCCTTCCTATTCACTCCCATTGTACACAATCCCAATGGACCCAATCCCTTGCCATTCACTCCCATTGTACACAATCCCAATGGACCCAATCCCTTCCTATTCACTCCCATTGTACACAATCCCAATGGACCCAACCCCTTCCTATTCACTCCCATTGTACACAATCCCAATGGACCCAACCCCTTCCTATTCACTCCCATTGTACACAATCCCAATGGACCCAATCCCTTCCTATTCACTCCCATTGTACACAATCCCAATGGACCCAACCCCTTCCTATTCACTCCCATTGTACACAATCCCAATGGACCCAATCCCTTCCTATTCACTCCCATTGTACACAATCCCAATGGACCCAACCCCTTCCTATTCACTCCCATTGTACACAATCCAAATGGACCCAACCCCTTCCTATTCACTCCCATTGTACACAATCCCAATGGACCCAACCCCTTCCCATTCACTCCCGTTGTACACAATCCCAATAGACAGAATCCCTTCCTATTCACTCCCATTGTACACAATCCAAATGGACCCAAACCCTTCCCATTCACTCCCATTGTACACAATCCCAATGGACCGAATCCCTTCCTATTCACTCCCATTGTACACAATCCCAATGGACCCAACCCCTTGCCATTCACTCCCATTGTACACAATCCCAATGGACCGAATCCATTCCTATTCACTCCCATTGTACACAATCCAAATGGACCCAAACCCTTCCTATTCACTCCCATTGTACACAATCCCAATGGACCCAACCCCTTGCCATTCACTCCCATTGTACACAATCCCAATGGACCCAATCCCTTCCTATTCACTCCCATTGTACACAATCCCAATGGACCCAACCCCTTCCTATTCACTCCCATTGTACACAATCCAAATGGACCCAACCCCTTCCTATTCACTCCCATTGTACTCAATCCCAATGGACCCAATCCCTTGCCATTCACTCCCATTGTACACAATCCAAATGGACCCAACCCCTTCCTATTCACTCCCATTGTACACAATCCCAATGGACCAAATCCCTTCCTATTCACTCCCATTGTACACAATCCCAATGGACCCAATCCCTTCCTATTCACTCCCATTGTACACAATCCCAAAGGACCCAACCCCTTCCCATTCACTCCCATTGTACACAATCCCAATGGACCCAACCCCTTCCTATTCACTCCCATTGTACACAATCCCAATGGACCCAACACCTTCCTATTCACTCCCATTGTACACAATCCCAATGGACCCAATCCCTTCCTATTCACTCCCATTGTACACAATCCCAATGGACCCAATCCCTTGCCATTCACTCCCATTGTACACAATCCAAATGGACCCAACCCCTTCCTATTCACTCCCATTGTACACAATCCAAATGGACCCAACCCCTTCCTATTCACTCCCATTGTACACAATCCCAATGGACCCAATCCCTTGCCATTCACTCCCATTGTACACAATCCCAATGGACCCAATCCCTTGCCATTCACTCCCATTGTACACAATCCAAATGGACCCAACCCCTTCCTATTCACTCCCATTGTACACAATCCCAATGGACCCAATCCCTTCCTATTCACTCCCATTGTACACAATCCCAATGGACCCAATCCCTTCCTATTCACTCCCATTGTACACAATCCCAATGGACCCAATCCCTTCCTATTCACTCGCATTGTACACAATCCCAATGGACCCAACCCCTTGCCATTCACTCCCATTGTACACAATCCAAATGGACCCAAACCCTTCCTATTCACTCCCATTGTACACAATCCCAATGGACCCAATCCCTTCCTATTCACTCCCATTGTACACAATCCCAATGGACCCAACCCCTTCCTATTCACTCCCATTGTACACAATCCCAATGGACCCAACCCCTTCCTATTCACTCCCATTGTACACAATCCCAATGGACCCAATCCCTTGCCATTCACTCCCATTGTACACAATCCCAATGGACTGAATCCCTTCCCATTCACCCCCATTGTACACAATCCAAATGGACCCAACCCCTTCCCATTCACTCCCATTGTACACAATCCCAATGGACCCAATCCCTTCCTATTCACTCCCATTGTACACAATCCCAAAGGACACAACCACTTCCTATTCACTCCCATTGTACACAATCCAAATGGACCCAACCCCTTCCTATTCACTCCCATTGTACACAATCCCAATGGACCCAACCCCTTCACATTCACTCCCATTGTACACAATCCCAATGGACCGAATCCCTTCCTATTCACTCCCATTGTACACAATCCAAATGGACCCAACCCCTTTCTATTCACTCCCATTGTACAAAATCCCAATGGACCCAACCCCTTGCCATTCACTCCCATTGTACACAATCCAAATGGACCCAATCCCTTCCTATTCACTCCCATTGTACACAATCCCAATGGACCCAATCCCTTCCTATTCACTCCCATTGTACACAATCCAAATGGACCCAACCCCTTCCTATTCACTCCCATTGTACACAATCCCAATGGACCAAATCCCTTCCTATTCACTCCCATTGTACACAATCCCAATGGACCCAATCCCTTCCTATTCACTCCCATTGTACACAACCCCAATGGACCCAACCCCTTCCTATTCACTCCCATTGTACACAATCCCAATGGACCCAACCCCTTCCTATTCACTCCCATTGTACACAATCCCAATGGACCCAACCCCTTCCTATTCACTCCCATTGTACACAATCCCAATGGACCCAATCCCTTCCTATTCACTCCCATTGTACACAATCCCAATGGACCCAATCCCTTGCCATTCACTCCCATTGTACACAATCCAAATGGACCCAACCCCTTCCTATTCACTCCCATTGTACACAATCCAAATGGACCCAACCCCTTCCTATTCACTCCCATTGTACACAATCCCAATGGACCCAATCCCTTGCCATTCACTCCCATTGTACACAATCCCAATGGACCCAATCCCTTGCCATTCACTCCCATTGTACACAATCCAAATGGACCCAACCCCTTCCTATTCACTCCCATTGTACACAATCGCAATGGACCCAATCCCTTCCTATTCACTCCCATTGTACACAATCCCAATGGACTCAACCCCTTCCCATTCACTCCCGATAGGACTTAGAGGTGAATGGCTTGCATTTGATTTTTCTGATTGGACCAGAGTTCACTTCACATCTGCATTTTGCCTCTCCACGTCTGCAATATACAGATGTGAAATTGCAGCCAATCACAGCCTTACCCTTCATTAGAGTGGATCTTGCTGTCCCTTTGTGTGGGTCCGACTCAAGCTTTACAGACGGAGCCATTTTCCATTGATGGACTGTGAGAGGCATTGCAAGCTGTAGATCCATGGTCGAGCAGCCCGGGACCTGAAGAGGGGAGGGAGAGAGGGAGGTGGAGAGGGAGGAAGGGGGGGAGGAAGGGGGGGTAGGAAGAGGGGGGAGGGAGGGAGGGGAGGAAGGGGGAGGGGGTGAGGAAGGGAGGGGTGAGGAAGGGAGGCGGAAGGAACGGGGAGGAAGGGAGAGAGGGAAAGGAGAGAGTGAGGGAGGGGAGAGAGAGAGGGAGGAACAGGAGGGGACGGAGAGAGGGAGGAACAGGAGGGCAGGGAGAGAGGGAGGAAAAGGAGGGGAGAAAGAGGGAGGAATAGGAGAGGAGGGAGAGAGGGAGGAATAGGAGGGGAGGGAGGGAGGAAGAGTAGGGGAGGGAGGGAAGGGAAGGAGGGAGTGAGGGGAGAGGGAGGGAGGAATAGGAGGGGAGGGAGAGAGGGAGGAATAGGAGGGGAGGGAGGAAGAATAGGGGAGGGAAGGAGGGAGTGAGGGAGAGGAGTGGAGGGAGAGAAGAAGGAATAGGAGGGGAGGGGAGGGAGGGAAGGGAGGGAGAGAGGAGGAGAGCGAGAGAGGGAAGGTGAGTCAGTGAGACGGAGTGAGGGAGGGAAGGAGAGGGGCATTGTAGGAGGAAAGCAGAGATGGAGTGAGGGAGAGAGGGAGTGAGTGAGATAGGGAGTGAGGGAGGGAAAGTGCGAGTGAGGGACAGAGAAATTCCCGTTGACTCCACCTCTTCTCCCTCTCTTGACAGGGCAATTTCTCCTGCCCTCGGTCACTTCGCGGGGACGAGGGGAATGGGCTTGGCCGGTTCGGGAGCTCCATTGCAGCCCTGAGAGACCTGAACGGGGATGGGCTGGGAGACGTGGCCATCGGCGCCCCACTGGAGGACGAACATCGCGGGAGCGTCTACATCTACCACGGGGAGAGGAATGGAATCAGTCCCAAATACACCCAGGTCAGAGGGCAGCCCAGGGGGTTCTGGGCCTAGGTAGAGCCAGGTCAGGGGGTCAGCCCAGGGGCTTCTGGGCCTAGGTAGAGCCAGGTCAGAGGTCAGCCTAGGTGCTTCTGGGCCTAGGTAGAGCCAGGTCAGAGGTCAGCCTCGGGGCTTCTGGGCCTAGGTAGAGCCAGGTCAGAGGTCAGCCGAGAGGCTTCTGGGCCTAGGTATAGCCAGGTCAGAGGTCAGCCCAGGGGCTTCTGGGCCTAGGTAGAGCCAGGTCAGAGGTCAGCCCAGGGGCTTCTGGGCCTAGGTTGTGCCAGGTCAGGGGGTCAGCCCAGGGCACGAAGTCAGGGGTCAGCCTTGAAGCCTCGGTCCAGGTAGAGGCAAGACGGTCTCCCGTAGCAACAACAACATATATTTAAATAGCACCTTTAACATCGTAAAGTGTCCCAAGGTGCTTCACAGGAGCGTAAATCAGACAAAATTTGACACTGAGCCACTGAAAGAGTTATTAGGGGCAGGTGACCAAAAGCTTGGTCAAAGAGGTTGGTTTTAAGGAGCTTCTTAAAAGGAGGAGAGGCGGAGAGTTTTAGGGAGGGAAGTTCCAGAGCTTGGGGCCCAGGCAGCTGAAGGCATGGCCACCAGTGGTGGAGCGATTGAAATCAGGGATGCTCAAGAGGCCAGAATTGGAGGAGCGCAGAGATATCGGAGGGTTGTGGGGCTGGAGGAGGTTACAGAGATAGGGAGGGGGTTGAAGGCCAAGGAGGGATTTGAACACCAGGATGTGAATTATAAAATCAAGGCATTGAGGAGAGGAGGGAGGGAGGGATGAGGAAATGATGGTCTCCCTCCCTCCATCCCGCCCTCCTCTAACCCAAACTCCTTGCCCCTCCCTCCCCCCTCTAACCCCCCTCTTCTATCCCCTCCATTCCTCCTCTAACCCTCCATCCCCTCACCCCTCCCTCCTCTAATCCCCCTCTGCACCCCTCCCTCCCTCCCCCTCTCATGCCTCCTCTTCTCACCCCTCCCTCCCTCCTCTAACCCCCCTCACCTCACCCATTCCTCCTTCCTTCCTCCAACCCCATCTCCTCCCACCCCTCACTCCCTATCCCTATCTCCTCACCCCTCCCTCTCTACCCCCCTTAACCCCCTCTCCTTGCTCCTCCTTCCCCCCTCTAGCCCCCTTCTCCTCACCCCTCCCTCCTCTAACCCTCCATCCCCTCAGCCCTCCCTCCTCTAACCCTCCATCCCCTCACCCCTCCCTCCTCTAACCCTCCAGCCCCTTACCCCTCCCTCACTCCTCTAACCCTCCATCCCCTCACCCCTCCCTCCTCTAACCCTCCATCCCCTCACCCCTCCCTCCTCTAACCCTCCAGCCCCTCACCCCTCCCTCCTCTAATCCCCCCTCTTCTCCCCCCTCCCCCCCTCTTCTCACCCATCCCTCCTCTCACACCCCTCTCCTCATCCTGCTTCGTTGATCTACTCTCTGAATGCCTGCTCTTGTTTTGACAGCGGCTTCAAGGTGGGAAGTATTCCTCGGCCTTGAGATACTTCGGACAGTCGCTCAGCGGAGTGCTGGATGTGAGTGGGGACACGCTCACTGATCTGGTGGTCGGAGCCCTCGGGACGGTGGCAGTGTTTCGGTACGGACCTGCTTTCTCTCTGGTGCAGTGCCGGACCTCCTCCCTCCGGCTTAACGGAGCGCAGTCTGTTGATATATACGTGGATATTCACAAGCTGATATATACTCAGATATTCACAAGCTGATATATACGCAGATATTCACAAGCTGATATATACACAGATAATCACGAGCTGATATATACGCAGATATTCACGAGCTGATATATACGCTGATATTCACAAGCTGATATATACGCTGATATTCACAAGCTGATATATACGCTGATATTCACAAGCTGATATATAGGCTGATATTCACGAGCTGATATATAGGCTGATATTCACAAGCTGATATATACGCGGATATTCACAAGCTGATATATAGGCTGATATTCACAAGCTGATATATACGCGGATATTCACAAGCTGATATGTACGCAGATATTCACACGCTGATATATACGCTGATATTCACAAGCTGATATATACGCAGATATTCACAAGCTGATATATACGCTGATATTCACAAGCTGATATATACGCTGATATTCACAAGCTGATATATACGCTGATATTCACAAGCTGATATATACAGTGATATTCACAAGCTGATATATACGCAGATATTCACAAGCTGATATATACGCTGATATTCACAAATTGCTATATATGCTGATATTCACGAGATGATATTTAGGCTGATACATAAACCCATACTCTCCCATACTTCTTCTAAGGTGGGTGAACTAATCCACACATTCAATCACAAACTAGTGAGCACAGGCCTACCAGTGCCACACCCAGGCTCTCTCGCCCACTCAAGAGTCGCGCTTCGCCCTCCCCGCTCCTTCCGCGGGTCGTCCTGTGCTCCCCAACTCGCACCCGCTCGCTGTGGAAACCACTGCTGGCAGTCGGTCTAACATCTCTTTCCCCCTCTCCGTGTCATTCCCCGGCAGCTCCCGACCGGTCTTGAACGTGTCGGTCGCGATCGCTTTCGATCCGGCACAGATCCCGTACGAGGCCTACGAATGCCGCCGAGCCATCTCACCGAACACGCCAATAAGTAACGCCACCGTGTGTTTCAGCGTGGTCAAGACCCTGGCAGACAACTTGGGTGAGTTGGGTGGGGGAGGGTGGTTGGGGAACATGTGCCTCGACAACAACACCTTAGAAAAAAAATAGGAGCAGGCCATTCGGCCCTTCAAGCCTGCTCCACCATTCATTATGATCATGGCTGATCCTCTATCTCAATACCATATTCCCGCTCCCTCCCCATACCCATTGATGCCTTTTGTGTCTAGAACTCTATCTATCTCCTTCTTAAATATATTCAGTGACTTGGCCTCCACAGCCTTTTGTGGTAGAGAATTCCACAGGTTCACCGCCCTCTGAGTGAAGAAATGTCTCCTCAATCTCAGTCCTAAATGTCCTACCCCGTATCCTGAGACTGTGACCCCTCGTTCTAGATCCCCCCAGCCAGGGGAAACGTCCTCCCTGCATCCAGTCTGTCTAGCCCTGTCAGAATTTTATACGTTTCAATGAGATCCCCTCTCATTCTTCTAAACTCTAGTGAATACAGGCCTAGTTGACCTAATCTCTCCTCATATGACAGACCTGCCATCCCAGGAATCAGTCTGGTGAACCTTCGCTGCACTCCCTCTATGGCAGGTATATCCTTTCTTAAGTAAGGAGACCAAAACTGCGCACAATACTCCAGGTGTGGTCTCACCAAGGCCCTGTATAACTGTAGTAAGACATCTTTGCTCCTGTACTCAAATCCTTTTGCAATGAAGGCCAACATACCATTTGCCTTCCTAGCTGCTTGCTGCACCTGCATGCTTGCTTTCAGTGACTGGTGTACAAGGACACCCAGGTCCCTTTGTACATCAACATTTCCCAATCTATCACCATTTAAATAATACACTACCTTTCTGTTTTTCCTACCAATGTGGATAACTTCACAGTTATCCACGTTATACTGCATCTGCCATGTATTTGCCCACTCACTCAACTTGTCTAAATCGCCTTGAAGCCTCTTTGCATCCTCCTCACAACTCACAATCCCACCTAGTTTCGTGTCGTCAGCAAACCGGGAAATATTACATTTGGTTCCCTCATCCAAATCATTGACATACAGGAAACTTTCGATTTACCGGCACCTAAATAACCGGAAATCTCGGTTAACTGGCAAAATTCAGGAGTAGGTTTTACTTCATATTGTATTTGCCTTCTTCCATCTGTTGCTGTGCAAGGGTGTGACTGCAGCTGTTGCTAAGCTACAGAGACGCTTGGAACTTGTGGCCATTGTTCTACAGTTGTTGCTAAGCAACAGGGTTTGTTGCTTTATACGGAGCTGTTAGCTCTCCCTATCTTTTAATATAGCGTTCGGTAATCCGGAATTTTTGATGAACCGGCACCATGTCGGTCCCATCCGTGCCGGATAAAAAAAAGTTTCCTGTATATTGTGAATAGCATTGATCCCTGTGGGAGTGTTATCAAACAAAATTTGAGACCGATCCATGTAAGGAGATATGACCCAGCGACCATGAAGGAACGGCCGATATACTTCCAAGCCAGGATGGTGTGTGACTTGGAGGGGAACTTGGAGGTGGTGGTGTTCCCACTCGCCTGCTGCCCTTGTCCTTCCAGGCGATAGAGGTCGCGGGTTTGGGAGGTGCTGCCGAAGAAGCCTTGGCGAGTTCATGGACTCATAGATCAGTACAACACAGAAGGAGGTCATTCGGCCCATCGAGTCTGTGCCAGCTCTTTCGAAGAGCAATCCAGCTAGTCCCACTCCCCCGCCCTTTCCCCATAGCCCTGACAATTTCTTTCCTTCAGGTGCTTATCCAACTCCCTTTTGAAAGCCACGATTGAATCTACCTCCACCACCCTATCAGGCAGTGCATTCCAGATCCTAACCACCCGCTGCGTAAAAAGGTTTTTCCCCATGTCACCTCTGGTTCTTTTGCCAATCACCTTAAATCTGTGCCCTCTGGTGACTGATCCTTCAGCCATTGGAAACAGTTTCACCTTATTTACTCTATCTAAACCCTTCACCATTTTGAACACCTCCATATCAAATCTCCTCTTAACCTTCTCTGCTCTAAGGAGAACAATCCCAGCTTCTCCAGTCTCGCCACGTAACTGAAGTCCCTCATCCCCGGTCCCATTCTGGTCAACCTCCCCTTAAACTTCTCTGCTCTAAGGAGAACAATCCCAGCTTCTCCAGTCTCTCCACATAACTGAAGTCCATCATCCCTGTTACCATTCTGGTCAATCTCCCCTTAACCTTCTCTGCTCTAAGGAGAACAATCCCAGCTTCTCCAGTCTCTCCATACAACTGAAGTCCCTCATCCCTGGAATCATTCTGGTCAATCTCCCCCTTAACCTTCTCTGCTCGAAGAAGAACATCAGCTTCTCCAGTCTCTCCACATAACTGCAGTCCCTCATGCCTGTAACCATTCTGGTCAATCTCCCCTTAAACTTCTCTGCTCTATCATATCATACAATCATAGAAGTTTACAGCACAGAAGGAGGCCATTCGGCCCATCTTGTCCGTGCCTTCCCGACAAAGAGCTATCCACCCTAATCCCACTTTTCAGCACTTGGTCCGTAGCCTTATAGGCTACAGCACTTCAAGTGTGTATCCAAGTACTTTTAAAATGTGATGAGGGTTTCTGCCTCTCCCACCCTGTCAGGCAGTGAGTTCCAGACCCCCACCACCCTCTGGGTGAAAAAATTTCTCCTCAAATCCCCTCTAAACTTCTGACCAATTACTTTAAATCTATGCCCCCTGGTTATTGACCCTTCTGCTAAGGGAAATAGGTCCTTCCTATCCACTCTATCTAGGCCCCTCATAATTTTATACACCTCAATTAAGTCTCCCCTCAGCCTCCTCTGTTCCAAAGACAACAACCCCAGCCTCTCCAATCTTTCCTCATAGCTAAAATTCCCTAGCCCAGGCAACATCCTTGTAAATCTCCTCTGCGTCCCTTCTAGCGCAATCACATCCTTCCTGTAATGTGGTGACCAGAGCTGCACGCAGTACTCTAGCCGCGGCCTAACTAGTGTTTTATACAGTTCAAGCATAACCCCCCTGCTCTTACATTCTATGTCTCGGCTAATAAAGGCAAGTATCCTGTATGCCTTCTTAACCACCTTATCTACCTATCCTGCTACCTTCAGGGATCAGTGGACATGCACTTCAAGGTCCCTCTGATCTTCTGCACTTCTCAGTGTCCCACCATTTTTGTGTATTCCCTTGCCTTGTTAGCCCTCCCCAAATGCATTAACTCACATTTCTCCAGATTGAATTCTGTCCACCTGACCAGTCCATTGATATCTTCCTGCAGTCTGCAGCTTTCTTCTTCATTATCAACCACACGGCCAATTTTTGTATCATCTGCAAACGTCTTAATCATACTTCCTACATTAAAGTCCAAATCATTGATGTATAGCACAAAAAGCAAAGGACCCAGTACTGAGACCCGGGAACCCCACTGGAAACAGCCTTCCAGTCACAAAAACACCCATCAAACATTACCCTCTGCTTCCTGCCTCTGAGCCAGTTTTGGATCCAACTTGACCCTTTGCCCTGGATCCCATGGGCTTCTACATTTGTGACCAGTCTGCCATGTGGAACCTTATCAAAAGCCTTGCTAAAGTCCATATACACTACATCAAATGCATTACCCTCATCTACCCTCTTTGTTACCTCCTCAAAAAATTCAATCAACTTTGTCAGACACGACCTTCCCTTTACAAATCCGCGCTGACTGTCCTTGATTAATCTAAATGAAGATTTATCCTGTACCTCAGAATTTTTTCCAATAAATTTCCCACCACCGAGGTTAGGCTGACTGGCCTGTAATTACTCGGTCTATCCCTTTCTCCCTTTTTAAACAATGGTACCACATTAGCAGTCCTCCAGTCCCCCGGCACCACATCTGTAGCCAGAGAGGATTGAAAAATGATTGTCAGAGCCTCTGCTATTTCCTCTCTTACTTCTTTTAACAATCCGGGCCTGGGGATTTATCTACTTTCAAAGCTGCTAAGCCCCTTAATACTTCCTCTTTAACTATGTTTATTTCATCTAATATTTCACACTCCCCCTGCTGATAGCAATGTCTGCATCGTCCCTCTGTTTGTGAAAACAGACACAAAGTATTCATTAAAAACCATACACATGTCTTCCGCTTCCATACACAGATTACTCTCATGGTCCCTGATTGGCCTTATTCTTACATAGAAACATAGGCCTAGAAATTCAGTTGTTAGCGCCACTCAAGATTTAGCGGCGGCGCTAAACCGCAGTGCCCGCTCAGCTGCGCGCGCAGATCGTGACGTCATTTCATGGTGCAACGCCCTTGGTGCGCCCCGAACCAGAACTTCAGTGGCGCCGCCCTTCTTTGCGCCTGGCGCCCCCAGCGACTGGTAGAGGGGAACGGTTCCCAGTCGCTGCGGGGTGCGGGGGGCGCTATTTAAAGGGGACTCCTCCTGCATTATAAGTGACAACCATTTTGTGCCAATCCTTCTGTGTGAGAGACAAAGGCAGAGAGCTTTCTGCTTTGACTCAGCGCTCACACAGGTACTTCTGGCTTCAGGCCAGAGCTTTGCACTTGGATTTCACTTTCAGTGCCATAGCCTTGAGTCACCACATATACTGTAATGGGGGCTACAATGGGTGGAAACGTTGGTTTTCTGCATTGCATTCAAAGGGATCAGAGACGCTGTGAGAGAGTGCCAGTCATGGCCAGATGGAGAAGGGCCAACAGGTGTCGGCACAGGAGGCCTTACCCACCCAGGGTATACCGCCAGCAGTTCTCATATCTGAACATGTCTGAGGAGCAGTGTGTTCGGAGGCTGCGACTCAGAAGGGAGGTGGTCACTGAGATCTGCCACCTGCTTCGCAGAGATCTGCAGCCACAGCAGAGGAGCAGGACGTCTCTGTTGGTGGCAGTGAAGGTGACAGTGGCTCTCAACTTCTATGCCACCGGCTCCTTCCAATCCACTACTGGGGACATTGCCAACATCTCCCAGTTCGCGGTACATTGATGCATCCGACAGGTGAACAATGCCCTTTTCAGAAGGAGACGTCAGTACATCTCCTTCCCCATGATCCTGGACAAGCAGCAAGAGCGTACAATGGGATTTGGAAGAATAGCGGGCTTCCCCATGGTCCAGGGCGTAGAACTGATGAACCAGCATTGGGCAGGCCTCGCTTCAGGGCTGCAGTGTGCAGGGCATGGCAGCCAGACAAGTCCACCCTCCCCCTTTAAGAGCTCACCGGCGCCAGAGTGTCTGCCGTCAATCAGCAACTCGCCGCACCTGCGCTGCACCCGCCCTCAGGGGTATCGCCCCGGCTCGCCGGCTTAGCGCCTTATGATAGTCGTGCATCGCCTGCTTTAGCGCAGCAGCAACCTCTTGGGGTGATGCAACTGAATATCGGCGAAGGTGGCGCTAAGTTGCGCCGGGCGCAAAATTTAGCGACCGCCCGGCTGTAGCGCCCCAAACGTGGCTATACTGAATTTCTAGGCCATAGAAACATAGAAGATAGGAGCAGGAGTAGGCCATTCGGCCCCTCGAGCCTGCTCCACCATTCAATGAGATCATGGCTGATCATCCAAATTCAGTACCCTGTCCCTGCCTTCTCCCCATATCCCTTGATCCCTTTAGCCTTAAGAAATATATCCAACTCCTTCTTGAATATATTTAAAGAATTGGCCTCTACTGCCTTCTTTGGCAGAGAATTCCACAGGTTCACCACTCTCTGGGTGAAGAAATTCCTCCTCATCTCTGTCCTAAATGGCTTACCCCTTATCATTAGACTGTGACCCCTGGTTCTGGACTCCCCAATCGTCGGGAACATCCTTCCAGCATCTAGTCTGTCTAGTCCTGTTAGAATTTTATAAATTTCAATGAGATCCCTCTCATTTTTCTTAACTCCAGCGAGTACAAGCCCAATCGACCCAATCTCTCCTCATACGTCATTCCTGCCATCCCAGGTATCAGCCTGGTGAATCTTCGCTGAACTCCTTCCATGGCAAGAACATCCTTCCTCAGAAAAGGTGACCAAAACTGCACACAATACTCAAGATGTGGCCTCACCAAGGCCCTGTACAACTGCAGCAAGACATCTTTGTTCCTGTACTCAAACCCTCTCGCTACGAAGGCCAACATACCATTTGCCTTCTTAACCGGCTGCTGCACCTGCATGCTTACTTTCAGCGACTGGTGCGCAAGGACGTCCTGGTTTCGTTGCACTTCCCCTTCTCCCAATCTATTGCCATTTAGATAATAATCTGCCTTCCTGTTTTTGACACCAAAGTGGATAACCTCACATTTATCCACATCATATTGCATCTGCCATGCTTCTGCCCAATCACCCAACCTGTCCAAATCATACTGGAGTTTCTCGGCATCCTCCTCACAGCACACACGCCCACCCAGCTTTGTGTCTTCTGCAAACATGGAGATATTACATCTAGTTCCCTCGTCCAGATCATTAATATATATTGTGAATAGCTGGGGTCCAAGGACCGATCCCTGTGGTACCCCACTAGTCACTGCCTGCCACTCGGAAAAAGAGCCGTTTATTCCAACTCTTTGCTTTCTGTCTGCCAACCAGTTCTCTATCCAAGTCAATACCTTGCCCCCAATCTCATGTGCCTTAATTTTACACGCTAATCCCTTATGCGGGACCTTAGCAAAAGCCTTTTGAAAATCCAAATACACTACATCCACTGGTTCTCCCTTATCTATTTTACCAGTTACATCCTCAAAAAATTCCAGTAGATTAGTCAAGCATGATTTACATGTTGACTTTGTCCGATCCGGTCACTTTTTTCCAAGTGCTCTGCTATTACATCCTTTATAATGGACTCTGGCATTTTCCCCACTACCGATGTCAGGCTTACCGGTCTGTAATTCCCCGTTTTCTCTCTACCACCCTTTTTGAACAGTGGAGTAACATTAGCTACCCGCCAATCCATGGGTACTGTTCCAGAGTCTATCGAATTTTGGAAGATGACCAGCAATGCATCTACTATTACTAGGGTTACTTCATTAAGTACCCTAGGATGTAGATTATCAGGCCCTGAGGATTTATCAGCCCTCAATCCCATCAATTTCCCTAACACCATTTCCCTACAAATACTGATTTCTATCAGTTCCTCCCTCTCATTAGACCCTATGTTCCTCGACATCTTTGGGAGGTTATTTGTGTCCTCCTTTGTGAAGACAGAACCAAAGTATGTATTTAATTGGTCTGCCATTTCTTTGATCCCCATTATAAATTCCCCTGATTCTGACTGCAAGGGACCTACGCTTGACTTCAGCAATCTTTTTCTCTTCACATATCTATAAAAGCTTTTACAGTCAGTTTTTATGTTCCCTGAAAGCTTACTCTCATACTCTATTTTCCCCCTCTTAATTAATCCCTTTGTCCTCCTTTGTTGGATCCTAAACTGCTCCCAATCCTCAGGTTTACTGCTTTTTCTGGCCCATTTGTATGCCCTCTCCATGGATCTTATGCTATCCCTAATTTCCCTTGTTACCCACGGTTGAGTCACCTTTTTTGTTTTATTTTTATGCCAAAGTGGGATGAACAATTTCTGTAGCTCACCCATGCGATGTTTGAATGTTTGCCATTACCCATCCACCGCCAACCCTTTGAGTAACATTCCCCAATCAATCCTACCCAACTCGCACCTCATACCATCATAGTCTCCTTTATTTAAATTCAGGACCCTAGTCTCTGAGTCAACTATTTCACTCTCCATCTTAATGAAGAATTCTATCATATTATGATTGCTCTGACCCAAGGGGCCTCGCACAACAAGATTGCTAATTAATCCTTTCTCATTACATAATACCCAGTCTAAGATGGCCTGATCTCTAGTTGGTTCCTCGACATATTGGTCCAGGAAACCATCCCTTAAACACTCCAGGAATTCCTCCTGCACAGTATTGTTACTAATTTGGTTCGCCCAATCTATATGTAGATTCAAGTCACCCATGATAACTGCTGTGCCCTTATTGCACGCTTCTCTAATTTCCCGTTTAATGCCATCCCCGACCTCCGCATTACTGTTTTGAGGTCTGTATACTGCTCCCACTAACGTTTTCTGCCCCTTGGTATTTCTCAGTTCTACCCATACAGATTCCACATCATCAGAGGCTAATATCCTTCCTTTCAATTGTGTTAATCCCCTCTTTAACCAGCAGTGCTACCCCACCTCCTTTTCCTTTCTGCCTATCTTTCCTGAATATTGAATACCCCTGGATGTTGAGTTCCCAGCCTTGGCCACCCTGGAGCCATGTTTCCGTAATCCCAATCATATCATATTCGTTTACCTCTATTTGCACAGCTAATTCATCCACCTTATTACGAATGCTCCTCGCATTAAGACAAAAAGCCTTCGGGCTTGTTTTTTTAACGCACTTAGATCTTTTAGAATTATTATTTACTGTGACCATGTTTGATTTAAACCCTTGATTTCTCTGCCTGTCACTTTTGTTTTTCTCCTTCCTGTCTTTTGCTTTTATCCTTGTTTTCCTTTCCTCTGTTTCCCCGCTCAGGTTCCCAACCCCCTGCCATTTTAGTTTAAACCCTCCCCCAGAGCATTAGCAAACACTCCCCTTAGGACATCGGTTCCAGCCCTGCCCAGGTGCAAACCGTCCATTTTGTACTGGTCCCACCTCCCCAAAACCGGTTCCAATGTCCCAGGAATTTGAATCCCTCCCCCTTGCGCCATTCCTCTAGCCACATATTCATCTGAAATATCCTTCTATTTCTACTCTGACTAGCAGGTGGCACTGGTAGCAAACCTGAGATTACTATCTTTGAGGCCTTATTTTTTAATTTACCTCCTAACTCCCTATATTCAGCTTTTAGTACCTCAAACCGGTTTTTCCCAAATCGTTGGTACCTATATGCACCACGACAACTGGCTGTTCACCCTCCCCCTCCAGAATGCCCTGCAGCCGCTCCGAGACATCCTTGACCCTTGCACCAGGGAGGGAACACACCATCCTTACTTTAGTTATCCTCTTGCTATTAATGTATTTTTAAAACATCTTTGAGTTTTCCTTGATTTTACTTGCCAATATTATTTCATGCTCTCTTTTTGCTTTCCTAATTTCCTTTTTAATTTGAGCCCTGCACTTTCTATACTCCTCTCGGCTTTCTGCAGTATTGAGTCCTCGGTATCTGTCATAAGCTTCCCTTTTTTTCTTCACCCTACCCTGTATGCCCCTTGACACATCTAGGGAGCTCTAGATTTGTTAGTCCCACCCTTTTACTTTAAGGGAACATGCTTGCTCTGAGCCCTCACTATCTCTTCCTTGAATGCCTCCCACTGCTCTGACACTGATTTACCTTCAAGTTTCCAAGGAGAACAATCACAACCTCTCCAGTCTCTCCACACAACTGAAGTCCCTCATCCCTGGAACCATTCTGGTCAATCTCCCCTTAACCTTCTCTGCTCTAAGGAGAACAATCCCAGCTTCTCCAGTCTCTCCACACAACTGAAGTCCCTCATCCCTGGAACCATTCTGGTCAATCTCCCCTTAACCTTCTCTGCTCTAAGGAGAACAATCCCAGCTTCTCCTGTTTCTCCACACAACTGATGTCCCTCATCCCTGGAACCATTCTAGTCAATCTCCTCTTAACCTTCTCTGCGCGAAGGTGAACAATCCCAGCTTCTCCAGTCTCTCCACGTAATTATAATCCCTCACCACTGGTACCATTCTGGTAAAACTCTCTTGTACCCTCTGCAAAGCTTTCAACTCCTTCCTAAACTGTGGTGCCCAGAATTGGACACACTACTCCAACTGGGGCTGAACCCAGTGGCGTACACAGGTCGAGCAGAGTTGCTGCAGTGTGTCCTGTAGACAGTACACACCGCAGCCACAGTGCGCCGGTGGTGGAGGGAGTGGCATGGTTGAGGTTGTTCTTCAAAGCAATGACTTTCTTTACGACTTTCCCACCCCATGTTGGCAGGCGTCCTTGGAGCCAACATCACATACAGTTTGCTGTTGGACGTGGGCCGCCAGAAGGGCAGGGCCACCTTCCAGACATTGTCCAGGACTTTGACCAGGAGCATGCAAGTCTACAGCAGAACCAAGTGTCACCGGCACCAGATACTCTTGCCGGTGAGTCATTTTCACCTTGCACACCGTCTAACAAAGTACTACAGTGCAAAAATTTACAAAACACTGGTTAGGCCTCAGATAGACTATTGCGTCCAATTCTAGGCAGCACACTCCTTTTAGGAAGGATGGCAAGGGCGTGGAGAGGGTGCAGAGGTGGTTAACTAGAATGGTACCAGGGATGAGGGACTTCAGTTATGTGGGGAGACTGGAGAAGCTGGGATTGTTCTCCTTAGAGCAGAAAAGGTTAAGGGGGAGATTGACCAGAATGGTACCAGGGATGAGGAAAATCAGTTAAGTGGAGAGACTGGAGAATCTGGGATTGTTCTCCTTAGAGCAGAGAAGGTTAAGGGGAGATTGACCAGAATGGGACCGGGGATGAGGGACTTCAGTTATGTGGAGAGACTGGAGAAGCTGGGATTGTTCTTCAAGCAGAGAAGGTTAAGAGGAGATTGAACAGAATGGTACCAGGGATGAGGGACTTCAGTTATGTGGAGAGACTGGAGTAGCTGGGATTGTTCTCCTTAGAGCAGAGAAGGTTAAGGGAGAGATTGACCGGAATGGTACCAGTGATGAGGAAAATCAGTTAAGTGGAGAGACTGGAGAAGCTGTGATTGTTCTCCTTAGAGCAGAGAAGGTTAAAGGAGAGATTGACCAGAATGGCACCAGGGATGAGAGACTTCAGTTATTTGGAGAGACTGGAGAAGCTGGGATTGTTCTCCTTGCAAGGTTTGCACCTGGGCAGGACCGGGACCGATGTCCTAGGGGGAGTGTTTGCTAGTGTTCTGGGGGAGGGATCAAACTAAAGTGGCAGGGGGTTGGGAACCTGAGCAGGGAGACAGAGGAAAGTGAAACAAGGATAGAAGCAAAAGACAGGAAGGAGAAAAGCAAAGGTGGCAGTCAGAGAAATCAAGGGTTTAAATCAAACATGGCCACAGTAAATAATAATTCTAAAAGGTGTAAGAATGTTAAAAAAACAAGCCTGAAGGCCTGGGCCTAGAAATTGAGTGCCCTTAGCGCCGATTTTGCGGCGCTAGAGGGCCTAGCGCTGCATTTGGCGCCGGCGCCGAAATTGCCTGGGGCCCTTACGCCGCGGTAGACCGGTAGCGCTGCGCCGGCACCGATGACGTCATCGGTGTGCGCAGCGTCCCGGTTGCCATGACGACGGGCCCCAGCGCCGAAATTCAGTTGCGGCCGCCTCGCCCGTGGCAGCCGCAACTAAGACTCTGGCAACCGAGTCTTCCCCGAGTTAGCGCCGGCGCATTAAGGTCGCGCGGCGGCCGGCCGCTTTCCCGTCGGCTGCCTGTCCGCACCTCCCTCCCCGGACTCCTCCACCCCCCCCCCCCCGCGGAACAGATGCGTCTGGCCTGCAAGCCCGGCACTTGTCCGAGGTGCCGGGCTCATTTTTACAATATTTGAACGGACAGCGGGCGGGTGCAGGCAGCTCCTCCTTAACTGAAGGAGGAGGCCTGCACTTCCCCAGCCTGCCGCACCGCATCGGGTGCCGCAGCGCCGGATTAGCGCCGCAATTCGGCACTCAGCGCCCATTGGGAGGCGCTCACGCCCGCCAGTAGCGCTGGCAGCCGTCTGGGCGCGGCGCTACTGAATTTTTGGCGCGCGCAAGGGAATTAGCGCCGGCGCTAAATTTCCGGCGCTAAAGCCCTGGCGCGGCGTCAACTCAATTTCTAGGCCCTTGTGTCTTAATGCAAGGATCATTCGTAATAAGGTGGATGAATTAGCTGCACAAATAGAGGTAAACGGATATGATATAATTGGGATTACGGAAACATGGCTCCAGGTTGACCAAGGCTGGGAACTCAACATCCAGGGGTAGTCAATATTCAGGAAAGATAGGCAAAAAGGAAAAGGAGGTGGGATAGCATTGCTGGTTAAAGAGGAGATTAACACAATTGAAAGGAAGGATATTAGCTCTGATGATGTGGAATCTGTATGGGTAGAACTGAGCAATACCAAGGGGCAGAAAACATTAGTGGGAGTGGTATACGGACCTCCAAACAGTAATGCGAAGGTTGGGGATGGCATTAAATGGGAAATTAGGGATGTGTGCAATAAGGGCACAGCAGTTATCATGGGTGACTTTAATCTACATATAGATTGGGCTAACCAAATTAGTAACAGTACCGTGGAGGAGGAATTCCTGGAGTGTATACGAGATGGTTTCCTGGACCAATATGTCGAGGAACCAACTAGAGATCGAGCCATCGTAGACTGGGTATTATGTAATGAGAAAGGATTAATTAGCAATCTTGTTGTGCGAGGCCCCTTGGGTCGGAGCAATCATAATATGATAGAATTCTTCATTAAGATGGAGAATGAAGTAGTTGACTCAGAGACTAGGGTCCTGAATTTAAATAAAGGAAACTATGATGGTATGAGGCGCGAGTTGGGTAGGATTGATTGGGGAATGTTACTCAAAGGGTTGACGGTGGACAGGCAATGGCAAACATTCAAAGATCGCATGGATGAACTATAGAATTTGTTCATCCCTGTTTGTCATAAAAATTAAACCAAAAAGGTGACTCAACTGTGGCTAACAAGGGAAATTAGGGATAGCATAAGATCCAAGGAGAAGACATATAAATTGGCCAGAAAAAGCAGTAAACCTGAGGATTGGGAGCAATTTAGGATTCAGCAAAGGAGGACAAAGGGATTAATTAAGAGGGGGAAAATAGAGTATGAGAGTAAGCTTGCTTGGAACATAAAAACTGACTGTAAAAGCATTTATAGATATGTGAAGAGAAAAAGATTGGTGAAGTCAAGAGTAGGTCCCTTGCAGTCAGAATCAGGGGAATTTATAATGGGGAAGAAAGAAATGGAGACCAATTAAATACATACTCTGGTTCTGTCTTCACAAAGGAGGACACAAATAACCTTCCAGAGATGTCGGGGAACATAGGGTCTAATGAGAGGGAGGAACTGAAAGAAATCAGTATTTGTAGGGAAATGGTGTTAGGGAAATTGACAGGATTGAAGGCCGATAAATCCCCAGGATCTGATAATCTACATCCAAGGTACTTAAGGAAGTGGCCCTAGAAATAGTAGATGCATTGCTGGTCATCTTCCAAAATTCGATAGACTCTGGGACAGTTCCCATGGATTGGAGGGTAGCTAATGTTACCCCACTATTCAAAAAAGGTGGTAGAGAGAAAAGGGGAATTGTAGACCGGTAAGCCTGACATCGGTAGTGGGGAAAATGCTAGAGTCCATTTTAAAAGATGTAATAGCAGAGCACTTGGAAAACAGTGACAGGATCGGACAAAGTCAACATGGATTTACAAAAGGTAAATCATGCTTGCCTAATCTACTGGAATTTTTTGAGGATGTAACTTGTAGAATAGATAAGGGAGAACCCGTGGATATGCTGTATTTGGACTTTCAGAAGGCTTTCGATAAGGTCCCGCATAAGAGATTAGCGTGTAAAGTTAAAGTACATGGGATTAGGGGCAAGGTACTGACTTGGATAAAGAACTGGTTGGCAGACAGGAAGCAAAGAGTTGGAATAAACAGGTCTTTTTCCGAGTGGCAGGCAGTGACTAGTGGGGTACCGCAGGGATCGGTCCTTGGACCCCAGCTATTCACAATATATATTAATGATCTAGACGAGGGAACTAGATGTAATATCTCCAAGTTTGCAGACGACACAAAGCTGGGTGGGCGTGTGTGCTGTGAGGAGGATGCCGAGAAACTCCAGTATGATTTGGACAGGTTGGGTGATTGGGCAGAAGCATGGCAGATGCAGTATAATGTGGATAAATGTGAGGTTATCCACTTTGGTCGCAAAAACAGGAAGGCAGATTATTACCTGAACGGCAATAGATTGGGAGAAGGGGAAGTGCAACGAGACCTGGGTGTCCTTGTGCGCCAGTCGCTGAAGGTAAGCATGCAGGTGCAGAAGGCGGTTAAGAAGGCAAATGGTATGTAGGCCTTCATAGCGAGAGGGTTTTAGTACAAGAACAAGGATGTCTTGCTGCAGTTGTACAGGGCCTTGGTGAGACCACACCTTGAGTATTGTGCGCAGTTTTGGTCGCCTTATCTGAGCAATGATGTTCTTGCCATGGAAGGAGTTCAGCGAAGATTCACCAGGCTGATACCTGGGATGGCAGGAATGACGTATGAGGAGAGATTGGGTTGAATGGGCTTATACTCGCTGGAGTCTAGAAGAATGAGAGGGGATCTCATTGAAGCTTATAAAATTCTAACAGGACTGGACAGACTAGATGCAGGAAGGATGTTCCCGATGGCCGGGGAGTCCAGAACCAGGGGTCACAGTCTAAGGATAAGGGGTAAGCCATTTAGGACTGAAATGAGGAGGAATTTCTTCACCCAGAGAGTGGTGAACCTGTGGAATTCTCTACCACAGAAGGCAGTAGAGGCCAATTCATTAAATATATTCAAGAAAGAGTTGGATATATTTCTTAAGGCTAAAGGGATCAAGGGATATGGGGAGAAGGCAGGGACCGGGTACTGAATTTGGATGATCAGTCATGATCTCATTGAATGGCGGAGCAGGCTCGAGGGGCCGAGTGGCCTACTCCTGCTCCTATCTTCTATGTTTCTATGTTTCCTTCAAGCAGAGAAGGTTAAGGGGAGATTGACCAGAATGGTACCAGGGGTGTGGGACTTCAGTTAAGTGGAGAGACTGGAGAAGCTGGGATTGTTCTCCTTAGAGCAGAGAAGGTTAAGGGGAGATTTAATCGAGGTGATCAAAATCATGAAGGGTTTTGATGGAGTGAATAAAGCGAAAGTGTTTCCAGTAACGCAAATGTCGGTAATTAGAGGACACAGATTAAAGACCATTGGCAAGTAAACCAGAGGAGAGAAGAGGAAGCATTTTTTTCACCCACCATGTTGTTGTGATCAACTGTCAGCGGTGCAGTACTGAGGGAGTGCCACACTGTCGGAGGGGCTGTACTGAGGGAGCGCTGCACTGTCGGAGGGGCTGTACTGAGGGAGTGCCGCACTGTCGGAGGGTCAGTACTGAGGGAGTTCCGCACTGTCAGAGGGGCTGTACTGAGGGAGTGCTGCACTGTCGGAGGGGCTGTACTGAGGGAGTGCTGCACAGTCGGAGGGACAGTACTGAGGGAGTGCCGCACTGTCGGAGGGGCAGTACTGAGGGAGTGCCGCACTGTCAGAGGGGCTGTACTGAGGGAGCGCTGCACTGTCGGAGGGGCTGTACTGAGGGAGTGCCGCACTGTCAGAGGGTCAGTACTGAGGGAGTGCCGCACTGTCAGAGGGGCTGTACTGAGGGAGTGCTGCACTGTCGGAGGGGCTGTACTGAGGGAGTGCTGCACAGTCGGAGGGACAGTACTGAGCGAGTGCCGCACTGTCGGAGGGTCAGTACTGAGGGAGTGCCGCACTGTCAGAGGGGCTGTACTGAGGGAGCGCTGCACTGTCGGAGGGGCTGTACTGAGGGAGTGCCGCACTGTCGGAGGGTCAGTACTGAGGGAGTGCCGCACTGTCAGAGGGGCTGTACTGAGGGAGCGCTGCACTGTCGGAGGGGCTGTACTGAGGGAGTGCCGCACTGTCGGAGGGTCAGTACTGAGGGAGTGCCACACTGTCAGAGGGGCTGTACTGAGGGAGTGCTGCACTGTCGGAGGGGCTGTACTGAGGGAGCGCCGCACTGTCGGAGGGGCTGTACTGAGGGAGTGCCGCACTGTCGGAGGGGCAGTACTGAGGGAGTGCTGCACTGTCGGAGGGGCTGTACTGAGGGAGCGATGCACTGTCGGAGGGGCTGTACTGAGGGAGTGCCGCACTGTCGGAGGCGCTGTACTGAGGAAGCGCTGCACTGTCGGAGGGGCTGTACTGAGGGAGCGCTGCACTGTCGGACGGGCTGTACTGAGGGAGCGCTGCACTGTTGGAGGAGGCAGTACTTATGGTGCGCTGCACTATCGGAGGGGCTGTACTGATGGAGCCCCGCACTGTCGGAGGGGCAGTACATAGGAACATAGAAACATAGAAGATAGGAGCAGGAGTAGGCCATTCGACCCTTCGAGCCTGCTCCGCCATTCAATCCGATCATGGCTGATCATCCAAATTCAATACCCTGTCCCTGCTTTCTCCCCCTATTCCTTGATCCCTTTAGCCTTAAGAAATATATCCAACTCCTTCTTGAATATATTTAATGAATTGGCCTCAACTGCCTTGTGTGGTAGAGAATTCCACAGGTTCACCACCCTCTGGGTGAAGAAATTCCTCCTCATTTCTGTCCTAAATGGCTTACCCCTTATCCTTAGACTGTGACCCCTGGTTCTGGACTCCCCGACCATCGGGAACATCTTTCCTGCATCTAGTCTGTCCAGTCCTGTCAGAATTTTATAAGTTTCAGTGAGATCCCCTCTCATTCTTCTAAACTCCAGCGAGTATAAGCCCAATCAAACCAATCTCTCCTCATACGTCATTTGGGCCATCCCAGGTATCAGTCTGGTGAATCTTCGCTGCACTCCTTCCATGGCAAGAACATCCTTCCTCAGATAAGGTGACCAAAACTGCACACAATACTCAAGATGTGGTCTCACCAAGGCCCTGTACAACTGCAGCAAGACATCCTTGTTCCTGTACTCAAACCCTCTCGCTACGAAGGCCAACATACCATTTGCCTTCTTAACCACCTGCTGCACCTGCATGTTTACCTTCAGCGACTGGTGCACAAGGACACCTAGGTCTCGTTGCACTTCCCCTTCTCCCAACCTATTGCCATTCAGATAATAATCTGCCTTCCTGTTTTTGACACCAAAGTGGATAACCTCGCATTTATCCACATTATATTGCACTGAGGGAGCACCGCACTGTCGGACGGGCAGTACCGATGGAGCGCTGCTCTGTCGGAGGGGCAGTACTGAGGGAGCGCTGCACTGTCAGAGGGGCAGTACTGAGGGAGCACTGCACTGTCGGAGGGCAGTACTGAGGGAGTACTGCACTCTCGGAAGGGCTGTACTGAGGGATCGGCGCACTGTAAGTTTTTTCTTTCTGAATCAGGTATTGTTTCCTTTTCTCGCTCTCTCTCAGAATTGCGTCAAGGATTACTTTGTGCCAATCGATGTCTCGATAAACTTCACGCTGGCCGGAGACGTCATCCAAGGAACCAAAGGTCTGCGTCCCATTCTCAATGAGTACAGCAAGACATCCCATTCCGAAAAGGTACAGGGGAGCGGGATCACCATCAGCAGAGATACAGGCATTGACACAGGGTGCTGGAGGAGGGGAGGTACTGAGTGACAGTGTGAGGGAGCTGGATTAACATCAGTAGAGATACAGTCAGTAAAACAGGGTGCTGGGGGTGAGGGGTTACTGAGTGACAGTTTGAGGGAGCTGGATTAACATCAGTAGAGATACAGTCAGTGACACAGGGCGCTGCGGGAAGAGTTACTGAGTGACAATGTGAGGCAGCTGGATTAACATCAGTAGAGATACTGTCAGTAACACAGGGCACTGGGGAGAGGGGGAACTGAGTGACAGTGTGAGGTAGCAGGATTAACATCAGTATCAGTAGAGGTACAGTCACTAACACAGGGTGCTGGGGGAGATGGGTTACTGAGTGACATTGTGAGGGAGCTGGATTAACATCAGTACAGACAGTCAGTAACACACTGCGCTGGGGGAGAGGTTACTGAGTGACAGTGTGAGGGAGGTGGATTAACATCAATAAAGATACAGTCAGTAACACAGGGCGCTGAGCGGGAGAGGAGATGCCTTCTCAGAGATCTGAATTTCAGCTTGATGCTGCCTTCTCCTGAGTTTACAAGCATCCGCCAACCTATGAACATCCAGCCAGTGACACCGGGCGCTGGGGGAGGTGTGGGGTTACTGAGTGACAGTCTGCTCAGGTCATTGCCGATCTGTACATAGGAACAGGAGGAGGCCGTTCAGCCCCTCGAGCCTTGTTCCGCCGTTCTATCCAAACAGTTTCCAGCCTCTCCACCCCCAGCAGCCTCGGGGAGGGATGTCAGTAATTCGTCCATGGGTTGTGGTTGACTGGAATTTGCTTCCATTGTTCCAGCTCCCATTCAAGAAGGATTGTGGAGCGGACGGTGAGTGTGTGGACCATCTGAGGGTCTTCTTCAACTTCTCGGGGTAAGAGTGTGTCGGCTTTCTCCTCATTCACTTGTTCCAGACGCGAGAGGTCAAGGATCAAGCCAGACCCTGCGGTGACTGGCTAGCGTGAAAGAAATTAATTTTGGCGCACAGAAGTGACAGATTTTCCTCAACTGTCTGAGGGCCTCACTTCCTTTCTGTGGTCCACACTTCTTCCTGTCTGAGCACTGCATACAGTTTTGGTCTCCTTATTTAAGGATGGCTATACTTGCATTGGAGGCAGTTCAGAGACGATTCACTAGGTTAATTCCAGAGATGAGGGGTTTGACTTATGAGGAAAGGTTGAGCAGGCTGGGCCTATACTCATTCGAATTTAGAAGAATGAGAGGTGATCTTATCGAAACATATAAAATACTGAGGGGGCTCGACAGGGTAGATGCAGAGAGGATGTTTCCCCTCGTGGGGAAATCTGGAACTCGGGGGCACAGTCTCAGAATAAAGGGTCGCCCTTTTAGAACTGAGATGAGGAGAAACTTCTTCTCTCAGAGGGTCGTAAATCTGTGGAATCCTCTGCCCCAGAGAGCTGTGGAGGCTGGGTCATTAAATACAGTTAAAATGGAGATAGACAAATTTTTGCAAGATAAGGGAGTGGAAGGTTATGGGAAGTGGGCTGGAAAGTGGCTTTGATCCCTAGTTCACCCATGAACTTATTGAATGGCGGAGCAGGCTCGAGGGGGCCAAGTGGCCTATTCCTGCTCCTATTTCTTATGTTTTTATGTTCTGTGGGCCTCACTTCCTGTTTTGGGGGACTCGCTTCCTGGATTTGGGGCCTCACTTCCTGTCTAGGGCCTCACATCCTTTCGGCAGACCTCACTTCCTGTTTACGAACCCAACTTCCTGTTGACCATCCGATAGCAAAATACTGCAGATGCTGGAAATCCGAAATAACAACAAAAATGCTGGAAAAACTCAGCAGGCCAGGCAACATCCGTGGAGAGAGAAATAGCGTCAACGTTTCAAAGGGTTTCGACCTGAAACGCTGACTCTATTTCTCTCCACGGATGTTGCCTGGCCTGCTGAGTTTTTCCAGCATTTTCTGTTGTTATTCCTGTTGACCTTCCGTTCTGGTCCAGGACTTCCTGTAACCCTTAGTTCACCGATTTGAATATTTAAAGGGGCCCTTCACAGCGGGCGGCTCGATCTGACCCACGAGACCGAACCCGTTTATTTGGCTGGCGCCACCTTGACCTGTGAGCGCTGCCGCATTGGGGACAGAAGTTATACTGGTGTTCACTGTGTCTTCAGGGGCGACACGGTGGTGATTGGCCAAGCGGCAGTGCTGACAGTGAGCGCGGTGCTGGAGAACGCCAAGGAAGATTCCTACAAGACTCAGCTCAACTTCTTCCATCCTGCCCGCCTCGCCTTCAGGAAGATCACCTCGGCACAGGTAGGGACATCATCAGATCTGGCAATGCAGGAATCCCTCAGTATTGCCCCTCCGTCAGTGCAGCGGTCCCTGAATACTGCCCCTCCGACAGTGCAGCGCTCCCTCAGTACTGCCCCTCCGATAGTGAGACACTCCCTCTGCACTGCCCCTTCAACAGTGCGGCGCTTCCTCAGTACTGCCACTCCGACAGTGCAATGCTCCCTTAGTACTGCCATTCCGACAGTGCAGCACTCCCTCTCTACCGCCCCTCCGACAGTGTGGCGCTCCCTCAGTACTGCCACTCCGACAGTGCAGTACTCTCAGTAAAGCCCCTCCATCAGTGCAGTGCTCCATCAGTACTGCCCCTCCGACAGTGCAGCGCTCCCTCAGTAATGCCCCACCGAAATTGCAGCGCTCCCTCAGTACTGCCCCTCTGACAGTGCAGCGCTCCCTCAGTACTGCCCGTCCGACAGTGTAGCACTCCCACAGTACTGCCCCTCCTACATTTCAGCGCTCCTTCAGTACTGCCCCTCTGAAAGTGCAGCGCTCCCTTAGTACATCACCTCCGACAGTGTAGGGTTCCCGCAATACTGCCGCTCAAACAGTGCAGCGCTCCCTCAGTACTGCCATTCCGACAGTGCGGCGGTCCCTCAGTACTGCCTCTCCGACAGTGCAGCGCTTCCTCAGTATTGCCCCTCTGACAATGCAGCGCTCCCTCAGTAATGCCCCACCGAAATTGCAGCGCTCCCTCATTACTGACCCTCTGACGGTGCAGCGCTTCCTCAGTACTGACCCTCCAACAGTGCAGCGCTCCCTCAGTACTGCCCCTCGAACAGTGCGGCGCTCCCTCAGTACTGCCACTCCGACAGTGCAACGCTCCCTCAGTAATGCCATTCCGACAGTGCAGCGCTCCCTCAGTACTGCCTCTCCGACAGTGCAGCGCTCCCTAAGTAATGACCCTCTGAAATTGCAGTGCTCTCTCAGTACCGCCCCTCCGACAGTGCAGCGCTCCCTCAGTACTGCCCCTCCGACAGTGCAGCACTCCCTCAGTACTAACAGTGGAGAGTGTCGGCCTTGATTATTGGGCTCGAACCCTCGATGTTCTGATTCAGCAGTGAGATAGTGTCGTCACTTGAGTTTGTAGTGTTTGATGGGACAGTAT
>NW_028225179.1:62356362-62513001 GCF_052327205.1 Somniosus microcephalus | reverse complement strand
TCTCTCCCCCCTCTCTCTCCCTCCTCTCTCTCCCCCCTCTCTCTCTCTCCCTCTCTCCCCCTTCTCTCTCTCCCCCTCTCTCTCTCTCCCCCTCTCTCTCCCCCTCTCTCTCTCCCCCTCTCTCTCTCCCCCTCTCCTCCCCCCCTCTACTTGCTTATCCCCTTTCATCTCCTCCCCGCTCCTCCCCTCTCCTGACATTCCCTCTCCTCCCCTCCCCTCTCCTTTACTCTTCTCCCCTTTTCTCTCCGCTCCTCCCCTCCCCTTTCCTCTCAGCTCCACCCCTCTCCTTTCCTCTCCTTTCCTCTCCTCTCCTCTCCTCCTCTCTCCATCAGTCACTCTCTATATGGACAGATCCCGATGGACTCAATGGTGCTGGTTAATCGTACAACAGTGCACTCGCTTTCTATATCATACCTGTGCGGTCGCACCCCCTCTATACCCCACCCTTGGAAGACTCACCAACAAAACCCAACCTCCTGTAACCCTCTCTCTCTCCGCGCAGGTAACCTTCGATGCAGTGTTCGACATCGTCACATCTGCCAGTGAGGAACAGGCTGAAAATTTCACCATTAGCGCCTCCAGGTACAAATCGTCTACACCATCCCATCAAACACTCCCAGGGCAGGTACAGCACGAGTTAGATACAGAATATGGCTCCCTCTACATTGCCCCATCAAACACTCCCAGAGCAGGTACAGCATGGGTTAGATACAGAGTAAAGCAACTTCTATACTGTCCCATCAAACGCTCCCAGGGCAGGTACAGCACGGGTTAGATACAGAGTAAAGCTCCCTCTACACTGCCCCATCAAACACTCCCAGGGCAGGTACAGCATGGGTTAGATACAGAGTAAGGCTCCCTCTGCACTGTCCCATCAAACACTCCCACAGCAGGTACAGCACGGGTTAGATACAGAGTAAAGCTCCCTCTACACTGCCCCATCAAACGTTCCCAGGGCAGGTACAGCATGGGTTAGATACAGAGTAAAGCAACCTCTATACTGTCCCATCAAATGCTCCCAGGGCAGGTACAGCATGGGTTAGATACAGAGTAAAGCTCCCTCTACACTGCCCCATCAAACACTCCCAGAGCAGGTACAGCACAGGTTAGATACAGAGTAAAGCTCCCTCTACACTGTCCCATCAAACACTCCCAGAGCAGGTACAGCACGGGTTAGATACAGAGTAAAGCTCCCTCTACACTGTCCCATCAAACACTCCCAGAGCAGGTACAGCACGGGTTAGATACAGAGTAAAGCTCCCTCTGCACTGTCCCATCAAACACTCCCAGGGCAGGTACAGCACGGGTTAGATACAGAGTAAAGCTCCCTCTACACTGTCTCATCAAACCCTCCCAGGGCAGGTACAGCACGGGTTAGATACAGAGTAAAGCTCCCTCTACACTGTCCCATCAAACACTCCCAGAGCAGGTACAGCACGGGTTAGATACAGAGTAAAGCTCCCTCTACACTGTCCCATCAAACACTCCCAGAGCAGGTACAGCACGGGTTAGATACAGAGTAAAGCTCCCTCTACACTGTCCCCATCAAACACTCCCAGGGCAGGTACAGCACGGGTTAGATACAGAGTAAAGCTCCCTCTACACTGTCTCATCAAACCCTCCCAGGGCAGGTACAACACGGGTTAGATACAGAGTAAAGCTCCCTCTACACTGTCCCATCAAACACTCCCAGGGCAGGTACAGCACGGGTTAGATACAGAGTAATGCTCCCTCTACACCTGTAGGAGGTTTGGTTTGGGGTTTGTCTCTGGTCAGTCAGTCGTGTGTCTGAGCTGCCCCAGCCCCATGCGGTTCGAATCGCTTCCCCTTTGGTTCTGACCACCGGACTTATTTACAAGCAACGATATAGACAAACGAGATCAGTGGTTCAGTGCAAAGAAAACCAATGTTTATTAAAATAGAGAACAATTACTATACAGAGAAAATCACTATGGATGCAGCACAATTACACTTAACGGGGGAGGAAAAGCAGACACATCGAGGGAAAATGACTAAAATGATACTTTAGCAATTTCCCTTAACTCCCACTCTTTACACCTATCTAGGTTATCTTGTGATGGGCCAGAAAATTGATGCTCACCAGTCTAGGATGTTGAAACGCCTGCTCCGTGCCCTGTTGCCTGCCGATGTCTTAGGTTTTCACCGCCCCAAAGCAGAGATACCCCAGTAATTTAAACGTAACTGCGGGTATTCTACTTCCCTGGACGGGCTCTTCGTCGACGGTCCTTTTTGTTGGGTTGATGGTAAGGCAGGGCACCGGAGGCGAGGCAGAAGAGAGAGGGAGAGAGAGAGAGAGATGGCTTCCTGAGGGACTAGTTATACCCTTCCCGGTAGCCCTTATCTCCCGTTAGATCAGCTCATTTCTTTTGTCCAATCTGGACATATTGAAACTCATTCAAAAGGTACCGATCTGGGCCCATCGACCTGGATGGCCGGTAATCGGTTTTACTGATCTCATCAGTGTTCCCCTTTGTCCAACTGGTTTCGTGATGGGTCCATTCCAGTCTGAATGCCCCGTTGATCGTTTTGAAGTTTTTAGGTAAACAGTGATGATGTTCTCTATACGAAGGCCTGAATGCGGCTGAGCTTGTCCCACTACATATTCAATAGGCCCTGACTGCTGTTGATTGTTTGTGCAAACAACCTTGGTGGCTTTTAATCAGAGGCCCGAATGCCACTGGGTTTGCTTCGAATGCATAAATGCAGGAGGTCTGTCTGCATTCGAGTTCTGGAAAGTTCCTTCTCACAGTCATCAGAATACAAGCTGTCAGTCCAAACTGAAACTTACAGGCTTTGGCCATGAGGCTGACCACAGCCATCTTGTTGTGCCCTGGATTTTAAACTCAGTCCAACCAGTGTTTCTTTAATAAACCAAAAGTAAATCTTCGGGGTAGACATGAAATTTGCGAATCCTTTCAGTCCCCCCTAGGATACTTAAACTTGCTTGAAGTGTCCAATCAAGGTGAGCAAGATTTCTGACCCCCCACAAACAACCTTCCCCTATATTTATCTATCCACGATCCCCCGACACATACATTCCCCTTACTTAGAGAAAACCGCAGTGCACGACAGGCATCTATCAATAGAAAATATGATCTGTTACAATAATCCAAGCACGGAGGGGGTCCTATACCCCTCCACTACTTGGGACATCATAAAACTTTATTACAACACACAATGTTTAATAAAATTAACATCAGGCCAAAACCGTATTTATTAAAAATAATGAACAGAAGGAACGAGCTTTATTAAAACTTGCAAACAGATCTGCCATCACTCGGCAGTGATATGACACAAAGCTCACATGGGTGTTTCTTCTTCCACCCGGGCACACTGGTCCTTCCACAACCTTTTCGCTTTAAATTCTACCTCGGGACCCTTTCTCCTACACTGGACACAAACAATGTTCCATCAAACACTCCCAGGGCAGGTACAGCACGGGTTAGATACAGAGTAAAGCTCCCTCTACACTGTCCCATCAAACACTCCCAGGGCAGGTACAGCACGGGTTATATACAGAGTAAAGCTCCCTCTACACTGTCCCATCAAACACTCCCAGGGCAGGTACAGCACGGGTTAGATACAGAGTAAAGCTCCCTCTACACTGTCCCATAAAACACTCCCAGCGCAGGTACAGCACGAGTTAGATACAGAGTAAAGCTCCCTCTACACTGTCCCATTAAACACTCCCAGGGCAGGTACAGCACAGGGTTAGATACAGAGTAAAGCTTCTTCCACACTCCATTCGCCCACCCTCTTACCGCACGGCGATTAGAGGTGGGGGTGGCAACTGGCCAAGGACGGCTCCAAAGCTCCCACACTAACCCGATCCCCTCTCCGTCTTTCGGATGAGACGTTAAACCAAGGCCCCATCTGCTCTCTTACTTGGATGTAGAAGATGCCATGGCACTATTTCGAAGAAGAGCAGGGGAGTTCTCCCCGGTGTCCTGGGGCCAATATTTATCCCTAAATCAACATCACTAAAACAGATTACCTGGTCATTATCACATTGCTGGTTGTGGGAGCTTGCAGTGCGCAAAACGGCTGCCACATTTCCCACATTACAACAGTGACTACACTTCAGGAAAAAAAATGACTTCATTGGCTGTAAAGCGCTTTGGGACGTCCTGTGGTCATGAAAGGTGCTATAGAAATGCAAGTCTTTCTTTCCCTCTCTCTCCGCAGCGAGAATCCTTTGAGAATCACCAACGAGAGCTCCTTCACTCGTACAATGCGCCTTCGCTACGCGGTGGATATCGCGGCCTCGGGGTGAGTGAGCGAGCGATGGTCGGTACGCGGTGGATATTGCGGCCTCGGGGTGAGTGAGTGAGCGATGGTCGTTACGCGGTGGATATCGCGGTCTCGGGGTGAGTGAGCGAGCGATGGTCGGCGGGAGGGCGGTGCAGAGGAAGGGGGGAGAACGGGAAGCGAGGGCGAGGAAACTCTCAGATTTGGCGCCTGACCAGCGACTCTCCTACTCTGTCATTGCCCTTCCTACTTCTCTCCCGCTCCCCCTCCCACACCCGCCATCTCCTCGCCCAGTGGGAGAAAACTTACCCTCTCCCTGATCTGGGAATGGGGGAAGTGGCAGATCGGGGAGCGGCCCCATTTCAGCGAATCTCACAGCACGGGAAGAGGCCACTCGGCCCATCGTGCCTGTGCCGGCTCTTTGAGAGAGCTCTCCAATTAGTCCAACTCCCCCCTGCTCTTTCCCCGTAGCCCTGCAAATATTTCCCCTTCAAGTATTTATACAATCCCCTTTTGAAAGTTACTATTAAATCTGCTTCCACCGCCCTTTCAGGCAGCGCATTCCAGACCACAACTCGCTGCCAAAAAAACTGTTTCCTCATCTCCCCTCTGGTTCTTTTGCCAATCACCTTAAATCTGTGTCCTCTGGTTACCGACCCTCCTGCCACTGGAAACAGTTTCTCCTTATTTACTCTGTCGAAACCCTTCATGATTGTGAATGTCTCCATTCAATTTCCCCTTAACCTTCTCTGCTCTAAGGAGAATAACCCCAGCTTCTCCAGTCTCTCTACATAACTGAAGTCCCTCATCCCTGGTACCATTCTGGTCAATCTCCCCCTTAAACTTCTCTGCTCTAAGAAGACCAATCCCACCTTTCTCTAAGTCTCTCTGCATTTCCTGCCTACTTTAAAGGCACTGGCTCCCGCAGACGAATAGCCACCCGCCGAATTTGCGATGGGGGGCGGAGTCGTGTCTTAAGGCTCGAGCAAGGCTCGCAAGGGGAGTCGCGGTGTGTCGGCCCTCCGTGCGAGGGCTGCCGCCGTTACGGAACCGGTGCACCGCCATCATGCCTCGGCCCGCCCCCCCCGCCCCCCAGTCGGTGCGGGTTCAGACGCTCTGCGAGGGTCGATCACGAGGCTTTCACTTTCTCCCGTAGGCTCGAGTACACGCGGCACATTAACTTCACCGCTGGACGACGCGACGCACGGCTGGTCAAACACTCCTATAAGGTGAGGCGGCCTCATTGCAAACTCGGTCTCGGACTCTGGGTACCTGTCACCCATATTGAGACTCCATTTTGAGCTGGTGTCGCCCCTCGGGGCCTCCATTTTGAGCTGGTGTCGCCCCTCAGGGCTCCATTTTAAGCTCGTGTCGCCCCTCGGCTCCATTTTGAGCTGGTTTCGCCCCTCGGGGCCTCCATTTTGAGCTAGTTTTGCCCCTTGGGGCCTCCATTTTGAGCTGGTGTCGCCCCTCATGGCTCCATTTTGAGCTGGTGTCGCCCCTCAGGGCCTCCATTTTGAGCTGGTTTCGCCCCTCGGGTCTCCATTTTGAACTGGTGTCACCCCTCAGGCCTCCATTTTGAGCTGGTGTCGCCCCTCGAGGCCTCCATTTAGAGCTGGTGTCGCCCCTCAGGGCTCCATTTTGAGCTGGAGTCGCCCCTCGGGGCCTCCATTTTGAGCTGGAGTCGCCCCTCATGGCTCCATTTTGAGCTGGTGTCGCCCCTCAGGGCCTCCATTTTGAGCTGGTTTCGCCCCTCGGGTCTCCATTTTGAACTGGTGTCACCCCTCAGGCCTCCATTTTGAGCTGGTGTCGCCCCTCGAGGCCTCCATTTTGAGCTGGTGTTGCCCCTCAGGCAACCATTTTGAGCTGGTGTTGCCCCTCTGAGTGATGGGTTGGGGGCTGGTGTCCATCAGGACAGTGTGAAGGAGAGGAAGGATTCGCAGGCTGATTAACAGTCTGGCAGGTTGGCGATGTCATTGCTTTGGCCACCATGGCCGTAACCACCTCTTTAATCAGCCAATGGGGCGGTGGGAGGGGAGGGATTAGTCCTGTTCAGCAGGGAAAGATCCCATGGACCCATACGGCAAGGGAGGGGGGAGGAATGGACAACTCTCACCCACCAGATGGGAGTCTCCCCGGCCCAGACCTGGGAGTACAAATACACAAACTAAAATTAGTGATGTAGGTTAATAAGGCCATAAAAAAAAAAGCAAACCTAACACTGGGATTTATTTCTAGAGGGAGAGAATTGAAAAGCAGAGAAGTGATCTTAAACTTGTATCGAACCTCAGTTAGACCACACTTGGAGCACTGTGCTTATTTCCGGTCTGGTTAGACCACACTTGGAGCACTGTGCACTGTTCTGGTCTGGTTAGACCACACTTGGAGCACTGTGCACAGTTCTGGTCTATTTAGACCACACTTGGAGCACTGTGCACAGTTCTGGTCTGGTTAGACCACACTTGGGGCACTGTGCACAGTTCTGCTCTGGTTAGACCACACTTGGAGCACTGTGCACAGTTCTGGTCTGGTTAGACCACACTTGGAGCACTGTGCACAGTTCTGGTCTGGTGAGACCACACTTGGAGCACTGTGCACAGTTCTGGTCTGGTGAGACCACACTTGGAGCACTGTGCACAGTTCTGGTCTGGTTAGACCTCACTTGGAGCACTGTGCACAGTTCTGGTCTGGTGAGACCACACTTGGAGCACTGTGCACAGTTCTGGTCTGGTGAGACCACACTTGGAGCACTGTGCACAGTTCTGGTCTGGTTATACCACACTTGGAGCTCTGTGCACAGTTCTGGTCTATTTAGACCACACTTGGAGCACTGTGCACTGTTCTGGTCGCCATATTATAAAAAAGGATATAGAGGCACTGGAGAGGGTGCAGGGAAGATTTACAAGGGTTATACCAGAAATGCGAGGGTATACATATCAGGAAAGGATGAACAGGCTGGGACTCTCTTCTCTTGAAAAAAGAAAGCTGAGGGGTGACACAGAGAGAATGTTTCCACTTGTGGGGAAGAACAAAACTAGAGGCCATCAATACAAGACAGTCACCGAGAAATCCAATCGGGAATTCACAAGAAACTTCTTTACCCAAAGAGTGGTGAGAATGTGGAACTCGCTACCACAGGGAGTGGTTGAAGCGAATCGTAAAGATACATTTAAGGGGAGGCTAGACAAGCATATGAGGGAGAAGGGAATAGAGGGTTACGCTGATAGAGTTAAATGAGGAAAGCCGGGAGGAGGCTCGAGTGGAGCATAAACGCCGGCTTGGACTGGTTGGGCCGAATGGCCTGTTTTTGTGCCGTACGTTCTATGTAATCAATTCAGTTCAGTCAGGAGCAGCCCAACTAGAGCGGGCCTTGTGGGAACACAGTATCGGCGGCAGTTACACCGGCGGCAGTGAGTCAGGAGCAGCCCGACTAGAGCGGGCCTTGTGGGAACACAGCATCGGCGGCAGTTACACCAGCGGCAGTGAGTCAGGAGCAGCCCAACTAGAGCGGGCCTTGTGGGAACACAGCATCGGCGGCAGTTACACCGGCGGCAGTGAGTCAGGAGCAGCCCGACTAGAGCGGGCCTTGTGAGAACACAGCATCGGCGGCAGTTACACCGGCGGCAGTGAGTCAGGAGCAGCCCGACTAGAGCGGGCCAGTGTGGGAAGACAGCATCGGCGGCAGTGAGTCAGGAGCAGCCCGACTAGTTCAACAGCAGGGGAGAGAGGTAAAAAGTAATCAAACTGTGACATCACCAGGAAGCAGGGACCCAAAATAAATTTCACAATAGGAACAACCAAAATTGAACAAACCACTAACTACACATACTTGGGCTTAAAAATCAGTTCTACGGGAAACTTCAAACTGGCTGTGAATGAACTGAAAGAGAAAGCAAGAAGGGCTTTCTATGCCATTGAAAAATCAATCCAAATAGAAATCCCAATTAGCATTTGGCTCAAAATTTTCAAATCAGTAATTGAACCAATTGCACTCTATGGCAGTGAGGTGTGGGGACCGCTAACACAACAAGAATTTGCAAAATGGGACAAACACCCAATTGAGATCCTACATGCAGAATTCTGTAAAAGTATCCTCCGGACTCAAAGGAAAACAGTAAACAATGCATGCAGGGCAGAACTAGGCCAATATCCATTAATAATTACTATCCAAAAAAGAGCCACCAAATTTTTGAAACACCTAGAAATGAGCAACCCTCAATGCTATCACTAAGACGCCCTGAAATGCCAAGAGATGACCATAAAGAAGAATACCCTCAGTCAACTAGTCCTGGGACTCAGTGAAGTAACTACTAACACTACTAACAATAACCAGCCCCAGGACAGTGACAGCGTAACACAAAGAATTCGACCCAACACAATCGTCGCTAAGCAAAAGGAAAAATATCTGACATATTGGGCAGAAACAACAAAAACCCAAAGCAAACTCAATTGCTACTTGGCCGTAAACAGACAATACAACATAGCTGATTACCTGACCATGGTTAAGGACAGCAAACTGAGAAAAATCTTGACAATGTACAGACTTAGTGAACATAGCCTGGCGATCGAAAAAGGTAGACACAGGCAGACCCGGCTACCAAGAGAGGACAGGATATGCTCTCACTGCAGTCAGGGAATGGTGGAGACAGAGAAGCACTTCCTCACAGCTTGTAGAAAATATCAGGGCATAAGGGAGAATTTCTACCCAAAATTTACAAAAATATGCCCGGAATTCAGAAATTTGAATCGCGACCAAAAACTCCCATACCTACTAGGGGAACAGAGAAATTGCGTAACACTAGCGGCACACTATGTTACAGCTTGCCATAAACAGAGGGACAACCACTAAATATAAGAAAAGAGTATATATAAATTATATGAATGTATATTTATACACTCAGGGATATATCTGTTTATACACTGTATGGATAGATCTGTATTTTTGTGAACAAACATGAATGTTTTCCGATGCTTTGGCAACATAAGATGTAACTTGTCATGCCAATAAAGCGATTTGAATTGAATTGAATTGATTGGTTGGTGAGTATTTGGTTGGTGAGTATTTCGCTTCTCTTTTTTTTTAAACTTTAACTCTGGTTTATAGTTTCTAAGGTCTCTCTGGTGTAGCATGGACTGTTGGTAAACCAGTTAACTGTAGTGTAATTAGTGGGATTGATTGATTTAATTTAAATTCAATTAATTAAAGGGTAAATCGTGGCAGGACAGCCGGGCCCCGTGATCTGCTCCTCCTGCAATATGTGGGAACTCAGGGACACTTCCTGTGTCCCTGACAACTACATGTGCAGGAAGTGCGTCCAGCTGCAGCTACTGACAGACCGCATTGCGGCACTGGAGCTGCGATTGGATGCATACTGGAGTGTTCACGATGCTCAGGACAATGTGAATAGCACATTTATGGAGTTGGACACACCGCAGGTAGAGGTTGGACAGGAAGAAAGGGAACGGGTGACCAACAGGCAGAGTACTAGGCGCAGGCAGGTAGTGCAGGGGTCCCCTGTGGCCATCCCCCTCTCCAACAGATACACCACTTTGAGTGCTGTTGGGGGGGATGGCTTATCAGAGGAAGGCAGCAGCAGCCAACTTCCTGGTACCAGGGGTGGCTCTGCTGCACAGAATGGGAGGAAAAAGAGGGGTAAAGCTATAGTAATAGGGGATTCAATTGTAAGGGGAATAGATAGGCGGTTCTGCAGCCGCAAACGAGACTCCAGGATGGTGTGTTGCCTCCCTGGTGCAAGGGTCAAAGATGTCTCCGAGCGACTCCAGAACATCTTGGAAGGGGAGGGTGAACAGCCAGTTGTCGTGGTGCATATAGGCACCAACGATATAGGTAAAAAGCGGGATGAGGTCCTAAAAGCGGAGTATAGGGAGTTAGGAGATAAATTAAAAAACAGGACCTCAAAGGTAGTAATCTCAGGATTGCTACCAGTGCCACGTGCTAGTCAGAGTAGAAATAGAAGGATACTTCAGATGAATACGTGGCTAGAGGAATGGTGCCAGGGGGAGGGATTCAACTTCTTGGGACATTGGAACCGGTTCTGGGGGAGGTGGGACCAGTTCAAACTGGACGGTTTGCACCTGGGCAGGGCTGGAACCAAAGTCCTAGGGGGAGTGTTTGCTAGTGCTGTGGGGGAGGGTTTAAACTAAAATGGCAGGGGGTTGGGAACCTGAGCAGGGAGACAGCGGAAAGTGAAACAAGGATAAAAGCAAAAGATAGGAAGGACAAAAACAAAAGTGGCAGTCAGAGAAATCAATGGTTTATATCAAACATGGCCACAGTAAATAATAATTCTAATAGGTCTAACAGCGTTAAAAAAACAAACCTGAAGGCTTTGTGTCTTAATGCGAGGAGCATTTGTAATAAGGTGGATGAATTGGCTGCGCAAATAGAAGTAAAAAAATACGATTTCGTTGGGATTACGGAAACGTGGCTCAAGGAAGGCCAGGACTGGGAACTCAACATCCAGGGGTATTCGATATTCAGGAAAGATAGGCAAAAAGGAAAGGGAGGTGGGGTAGCATTACTGGTTAAAGAAGGGATTAACACAATTGTAATGAAGGATATTAGCTCTGATGATGTGGAATCTGTATGGATAGAATTGAGAAATACTAAGGGGAAAAAAACGTTAGTGGGAGTGGTTTATAGACCTCCAAACAGTAAGGCGGAGGTTGGGGATGGCATTAAAAGAGAAATTAAAGAAGCGTGCAATAAGGGCACAGCAGTCATCATGGGTGACTTTAATCTACATATAGATTGGGCCAACCAAATGAGGAACAATACTGTGGAGGAGGATTTCCTGGAGTGTTTACGGGATGGTTTCCTGGACCAATATGTCAAGGAACCAACCAGAGATCAGGCCATCTTAGACTGGGTATTATGTAACGAGAAAGGATTAATTAGCAATCTTGTTGTATGAGGCCCCTTGGGTCGGAGCGATCATAATATGATCGAATTCTTCATTAAGATGGAGAATGAAGTAGTTGACTTGGAGAATTGGGTCCTCAATTAAAATAAAGGAAACTATGATGGTCTGAGGAGCGAGTTGGGTAGGATTGATTGGGGAATGGCACTCAAAGGGTTGACGGTGGATAGGCAATGGCAAACATTCAAAGACCGAATGGATGAACTACAGAATTTGTTCATCCCAGTTTGGCATAAAAATAAAACAAAAAAGATGACCCAACCGTGGCTAACAAGGGAAATTAGGGATAGCATAAGGTCCAAGGAGAGGGCATATAAATTGGCCAGAAAAAGCAATAATCCTGAGGATTGGGAGCAGTTTAGGATTCAACAAAGGAGGACAAAGGGATTAATTAAGAAAGGGAAAATAGAATATGAGAGTAAGCTTGCAGAGAACATAAAAACTGACTGTAAAAGCTTTTATAGATATGTGAAGAGAAAAAGATTGGTGAAGTCAAACGTAGGTCCCTTGCAGTCAGAATCGGGGGAATTTATAATGGGGAACAAAGAAATGGCAGACCAACTAAATACATATTTTGGTTCTGTCTTCACAAAGGAGGACACAAATAACCTCCCAGAGATGCCGGGGAACATAGGGTCTGATGAAAGGGTGGAACTGAAAGAAATCAGTATTGTAGGGAAATGGTGTTAGGAAAATTGATGGGACTGAAGGCCGATAAATCCCCAGGGCCTGATAATCTACATCCCAGGGTACATAAGGAAGTGGCCCTAGAAATAGTAGATGCATTGCTGGTCATCTTCCAGAACTCGATAGACTCTGGAACGGTACCCATGGATTGGCGGGTAGCTAATGTTACCCCACTATTCAAAAAAGGTGGTAGAGAAAAGGCGGGGAATTATAGACCGGTAAGCTTGACATCGGTAGTGGGGAAAATGCTAGAGTCCATTGTAAAAGATGTAATAGCAGAGCACTTGGAAAGCAGTGACTGGATCGGACAAAGTCAACATGGATTTACAAAAGGTAAATCATGCTTGACTAATCTACTGGAATTTTTTGAGGATGTAACTGGTAAAATAGATAAGGGAGAACCAGTGGATGTGGTGTATTTGAACTTTCAGAAGGCTTTCGATAAGGTACCGCATAAGAGATTAGCGTGCAAAATTAAGGCACATGGGATTGGGGGCAAGGTATTGACTTGGATAGAGAACTGGTTGGCGGACAGAAAGCAAAGAGTTGGAATAAACGGGTCATTTTCTGAGTGGCAGGCAGTGACTAGTGGGGTACCGCAAGGATCGGTCCTAGGACCCCAGCTGTTCACAATATATATTAATGATCTGGACGAGGGAATTGGATGTAATATCTCCAAATTTGCAGACGACACAAAGCTGGGGGGGAGGATATGCTGTAAGGAGGATGTCGTGAAACTCCAGCACGATTTGGACAGGTTGGGTGATTGGGCAGAAACATGGCAAATGCACTATAATGTGGATAAATGTGAGGTTATCCACTTTGGTGGCAAAAACAGGAAGGCAGATTATTATTTGAATGGTAATAGATTGGGAGAAGGGAAAGTGCAAAGAGACCTGGGTGTTCTTGTACACCAGTCGCTGAAGGTAAGCATGCAGGTGCAGCAGGCAGTTAAGAAGGCAAATGGTATGTTGGCCTTCGTAGCAAGAGGGTTCGAATACAAGAACAAGGATGTCTTGCTGCAGTTGTACAGGGCCTTGGTGAGACCACACCTTGAGTATTGTGTGCAGTTTTGGTCGCCTTACCTGAGGAAGGACGTTCTTGCCATGGAAGGAGTGCAGCGAAGATTCACCAGGCTGATACCTGGGATGGCAAGAATGACGTATGAGGAGAGATTGTGTCGATTGGGCTTATACTCACTGGAGTTTAGAAGATTGAGAGGGGATCTCATCGAAACCAATAAAATTCTGTCAGGCCTGGACAGACTAGATGCAGGAAGGATGTTTCTGATGGCCGGGGAGTCCAGAACCAGGGGTCATAGTCTAAGGATAAGGGGTAAGCCATTTAGGACTGAAATAAGGAGGAATTTCTTCACCCAGAGAGTGGTGAACCTGTGGAATTCTCTGCCACAGAGGGCGGTGGAAGCCAGTTCATTAAGTATATTCAAGAAAGAGTTGGATATATTTCTTAAGGCTAAAGGGATCAAGGGATATGGGGAGAAGGCAGGGACAGGATACTGAATTTGGATGATCAGCCATGATCTCATTGAATGGCGGAGCAGGCTCGAAGGGCCGAATGGCCTACTCCTGCTCCTATCTTCTATGTATCTATGTATCTATATATCTATTTGTCATATATGCAGCAGACGTGTGTACTGCACAATGAAATGTTGATTTTTACATTTTTACGAGATAAAAATAATTTATTTATTTATTAATCCTCTGAATTCACTTGCCGGAATCTTTGCGTATGGGGCGGGCAATGGGTGCGATTCGAACCCTGGTTCCTTTCCCGAATTCCGATCCCGGGAACATTAACCGGAGGCAGGAGGTGGGGGGGAGGTGTTCGCGACCTTTGAGCTTCACCGTGATTCCATTGTTGTTGCAACATTTGCAGGTGGAAAACCTGGGCCGCAGGTCCCTCCCGATCGGGGTGACGTTCACGGTCCCGGTGAGAGTGGGCGCCCGCTTGCTCTGGAACGTCACGGTCTCCGAGAGAAAGCCGGTGAGTGCGCGGGAGACAGTTAAAAGAGCGTACCCTTATCTCGAGGGCGGAGGTGAGTTTCTGCCGCCGTTCCATTCGCCCGTCACGAGTTACGGCCACTTTTCCTCAGCCCGTGTTTACTTAACAGCAATTGGGACTGAAGAACATCGGAACGTAAGAGCGGGAGTCGGCCACTCGGCCCTTCGAGCCTGCTCCGCCATTCAGTAAGATCATGGCTGATCTTCAACCTCAACTCCGCTTTCCCGCCTGATCCCCATATCACTTGATTTGCTTAGTATCCAAAAATCTATCGACCTCTGTCTTGAATATACTCAATGACTGAGCCTCCACAGCTCTCTGGGGTAGAGAATGCCAAAGATTCACAACCCTCCGAGTGAAGAAATTTCATCTCAGTCCTAAATGGCCGACCCCTTATTCTGAGACAGTGACTCCTGGTTCTGGACTCCCCAGCCAGGGGAAACATCCTCCCTGCATCTACCCTGTCAAACCCTGTCAGAATTTTGTGTGTTTCAATGAGATCATCTCTCATTCTTCTAAACTCTAGAGAATATAGGCCTAGTCTACTCAGTCTCTCCTCATAGGACAACCCTCTCATTCCAGGGATCAATCTAGTGGACCTCCGTTGGACCGCCTGTAAGGCAAGTAGACCCTTCATTAGGTAAGGAGACCAAAACTGTAGACTTCTCCATGTCTACACTATCGAGTCTCCTTTTGTTGTTTCAAAGACCTCGATCAGATCACCCCTCAATCTTCTAAACTCAAGGGATTACAAGCCTAGTCTACGCAGCCAGTCCTGGTAATTTAACCCTTTCAGCCAGCGGTACGATTCTGGTGACTGTGCGCTGCTCCCCCTCCGGGGCCAATATATCCTTCCTGAGGTGCGGGGCCCAGGACTGAATACAGTTACTCCAGATAGGGGTCTGACCAGAGCTTTCTATAAACTGTAGCGTAACTCCCACCCCTTTGTAGCCCTGCCCCCGAGATAAAGGCCAACATTCCAGCAGCCTTTTCGATTGCTTTTTGCTCCTGACCACATCGACAGGTAACAACAATTCGCATTTATATCGCACCTTTAACGTGGGAAAACCGTAGCAAGGCTCTTCGCGGGAGCGATAATCAAACAGAATTTGACACCGAGCCACATAAGGAGATATTAGGACAGGTGACCAAAAGCTTGGTCAAAGAGGTAGGAGAGGTAATTCCAGAGCTCGGGACCCAGGCAGCTGAAGGCACGGCCGCCAATGTTGGAGTGATGGAAATCGGGGATGCTCAAGAGGCCAAAATTGGAGGAGCGCAGAAATCTCAGAGGGTTGTAGGGGCTGGAGGAGGTTACAGAGATAGGGAAGGGGCGAGGGTCATGGGAGGGATTTGAACAGGAGGATGAGATTGTAGGAGCTGGAGGAGTTCAGAGAGATAGGGAGGGGGCAAGGGCCATGGAGGGATTTGAACAGGAGGATGAGAATTGTAGGGGCTGCAGGAGTTCAGAGAGATAGGGAGGGTGCGAGGGCCATGGAGGGATTTGAACAGGAGGATGAGAATTGTAGGGGCTGGAGGAGGTTACAGAGATAGGGAGGGGGCACGGTGCAATGGAGGAATTTGAACAGGAGGATGAGAATTGTAGGGCTGGAGGAGTTCAGAGAGATAGGGAGGGGACAAGGGCCATGGAGGGATTTGAACAGGAGGATGAGAATTGTAGGGGCTGGAGGAGGTTACAGAGATAGGGAGGGGGCAAGGTGCAATGGAGGGATTTGAACAAGAGGATAAGAGTTGTAGGGCTGGAGGAGGTTACAGAGATAGGGAGGGGGCGAGGGTCATGTAGGGATTTTAACAGGAGGATGAGAATTGTTGGGGCTGGAGGAGGTTACAGAGATAGGGAGGGTGCGAGGGCCATGGAGGGATTTGAACAGGAGGATGAGAATTGTAGGGGCTGGAGGAGTTCAGAGAGATAGGGAGGGTGTGAGGGCCATGGAGGGATTTGAACAGGAGGATGAGAAATGTAGGGGCTGGAGGAGGTTACAGAGATAGGGAGGGGGCGAGGGCCATGGAGGGATTTGAACAGGAGGATGAGAATTGTAGGGGCTGGAGGAGGTTACAGAGATAGGGAGGGGGCGAGGGCCATGGAGGGATTTGAACAGGAGGATGAGAATTGTAGGGGCTGGAGGAGGTTACAGAGAGATAGGGAGGGGGCACGGTGCCATGGAGGGATTTGAACAGGAGGATGAGAATTGTAAGGGCTGGAGGAGTTCAGAGAGATAGGGAGGGGGCACGGTGCCATGGAGGGATTTGAACAGGAGGATGAGAATTGTAGGGGCTGGAGGAGGTTACAGAGATAGGGAGGGTGCGAGGGCCATGGAGGGATTTGAACAGGAGGATGAGAATTGTAGGGCTGGAGGAGGTTACAGAGATAGGGAGGAGGCGCACTGCCATGGAGGGATTTGAACAGGAGGATGAGAATTGTAGGGGCTGGAGGAGGTTACAAAGATAGGGAGGGTGCGAGGGCCATGGAGGGATTTGAACAGGAGGAAGAGAATCGTAGGGCTGGAGGAGGTTACAGAGATAGGGAGGGGGCGCGGTGCCATGGAGGGATTTGAACAGGAGGAAGAGAACTGTAGGGGCTGGAGGAGGTTACAGAGATAGGGAGGGTGCGAGGGCCATGGAGGGATCTGAACAGGAGGAAGAGAATCGTAGGGCTGGAGGAGGTTACAGAGATAGGGAGGGGGCGTGGTGCCATGGAGGGATTTGAACAGGAGGATGAGAATTGTAGGGCTGGAGGAGGTTACAGAGATAGGGAGGGTGCGAGGGCCATGGAGGGATTTGAACAGGAGGATGAGAATTGTAGGGCTGGAGGAGGTTACAGAGATAGGGAGGGGGCGAGGGCCATGGAGGGATTTGAACAGGAGGATGAGAATTGTAGAGGCTGGAGGAGGTTACAGAGATAGGGAGGGGGCGCGCTGCCATGGAGGGATTTGAACAGGAGGAAGAGAATTGTAGGGGCTGGAGGAGGTTACAGAGATAGGGAGGATGCGAGGGCCATGGAGGGATTTGAACAGGAGGAAGTGAATTGTAGGGGCTGGAGGAGGTTACAGAGATAGGGAGGGGGCGAAGGTCATGGAGGGATTTAATTAGGAGGATGAGAATTGTAGGGCTGGAGGAGGTTACAGAGATAGGGAGGGGGCGCCGTGCCATGGAGGGATTTGAACAGGAGGAAGAGAATTGTAGGGGCTGGAGGAGGTTACAGAGATAGGGAGGCTGTGAGGGCCATGGAGGGATTTGAACAGGAGGATGAGAATTGTAAGGGCTGGAGGAGGTTACAGAGATAGGGAGGGGGCAAGGGCCATGGAGGGATTTGAACAGGAGGAAGAGAATTGTAGGGCTGGAGGAGGTTACAGAGATAGGGAGGAGGGCGCGCTGCCATGGAGGGATTTGAACAGGAGGATGAGAATTGTAGGGGCTGGAGGAGGTTACAGAGATAGGGAGGGGGCGCGCTGCCATGGAGGGATTTGAACAGGAGGAATAGATTGTAGGGGCTGGAGGAGGTTACAGAGATAGGGAGGGGGGCGCGCTGCCATGGAGGGATTTGAACAGGAGGAAGAGAATTGTTGGGGCTGGAGGAGGTTACAGAGATAGGGAGGGGGCACGGTGCCATGGAGGGATTTGAACAGGAGGAAGAGAATTGTTGGGGCTGGAGGAGGTTACAGAGATAGGGAGGGGGCGAGGGCCATGGAGGGATTTGAACAGGAGGATGAGAATTGTAGGGGCTGGAGGAGGTTACAGAGATAGGGAGGGTGCGGCTGCCATGGAGGGATTTGAACAGGAGGAAGAGAATTGTAGGGCTGGAGGAGGTTACAGAGATAGGGAGGGGGCGCGGTGCCATGGAGGGATTTGAACAGGAGGATGAGAATTGTAAGGGCTGGAGGAGTTCAGAGAGATAGGGAGGGGGCAAGGGCCATGGAGGGATTTGAACAGGAGGATGAGAATTGTAGGGGCTGGAGGAGGTTACAGAGATAGGGAGGGGGCGCGGGCCATGGAGGGATTTGAACAGGAGGATGAGAATTGTAGGGGCTGGAGGAGGTTACAGAGATAGGGAGGGGGCGCGGGCCATGGAGGGATTTGAACAGGAGGATGAGATGCTAATTTGGTGACATTCTCTCCTTTGTGCCCGTCCCTCACCAGGGCAACCGCTCAGTGTGCCAGCCCGCCGTGGAGAGCGTGGCAGCGCCGGAGGGAGTGATGCCGGGGGACCCACGAGACTACATCGTACTGGTAATAACTAACACTCTTGGAAAACGCAGAAGTGGGGGTGGGAAGGGGATCATAGAATCATAGAACGATACGGCAAGAATGAGGCGGTTCGGCCCATGCCGGCTCTTTGGTAGAGCTATCCGGTTAATCCCATCTTTTCCCCTTCAAGTATTTATCCAATCCCAGTTGAAAGTTACTATTGAATCTGCTTCCACTGCCCTTTCAGGCAACACGTTCCAGATCACAACATCTCGCTGTGTTTCCTCATCTCCACTCTGGTTCTTTTGCAAATTATCTTCAATCTGTGTCCTCCTGCCACTGGAAACAGTTTCTCCTTATTTACTCTATCGAAACCGGTCAGGATTTTGAACGCCTCCATTCAGTCTCCCCTTAACTTTCTCTGCTCTAAGGAGAACAATCTCCGCTTCTCCAGTCTCTCCACATAACTGAAGTCCCTCATCCCTGGTGCTGTTCTGGTCAATCTCCTCTGCACCCTCTCCAAGGTCTTGACCTCCTTCCTAAAGTGTGGTGCCCAGAATTGAACACAACACTCCAGCTGGGGCCTAACCAGTGTTTTAAAAAGAGTTTAGCAATAACTTCCTTGCTTTTGTACTCTCTGTCTCTATCTATAAAGCCAAGGATCCCGTATGCTTTTTAACAGCTTTCTCAACTTGTCCTGCCACCTTCAAAGGTTAGTGCACATACACCCCCAGGTCTCCCTGTTCCTGTATCCCCTTTAAAATTGTACCCTTTAGTTTATATTGCCTCTCATTGTTCTTCCTACCAAAATGTATCACTTCACACTTCTCTGTGTTAAACTGCATCTGCCATGTGTCTGCCCATTTCACCAGTCTGTCTGTGTCCTGAAGTCCTGAAGTCTGTTGCTGTCCTCCTCACTGTTTTACTACATTTCCGAGTTTCGTAAACTTTGTAATGGTGCCCTGTGTTCCAAAGTCCAGGTCATTAATATATGTCGAAAAGAGCAGTGGTCCCAATACTGGGGGACACCACTGTATACTTCTCTCCAATCTGAAAAAAGAACCGTTCCCCGCTGCTCTCTGCATTCTGTCCCTCAGCCAATGTCGTGTCCACTCTGCCTCTGTCCTGTAATCCCGTGGGCTTTAATTTTTGCTGTAAGTTTATTATGCGGCACTTTATCAAACGCCTTCTGAAAGTTCTCCTAAAGTCTGCGACTCTCCTCGACATTTCGGGTCAGCTGCCTGGGGAAACGCTCGGATGTTTTATCATGGGGAACGGCCCTTTTATCTCCCACGGCCTTCACCGCGTGCAAGGCGGCAGCCATTTAACTCTGAACCTGGCGGGGAAACGGTCTGCCCTTCCTCGGGGGGGGGGGGCGGCGGGGAGTGGATGCGAGACAGCCGAGTTTGTCCATTTCCGCGGACGGCAGATTCCGGTGGCCCGCACTCGGCAGCCCACGTGAGTTAAAATGGCGCCCAGGGGACTAACCGCGCTGTCGGACTTTACATCCACACCCCCCTCCCCCAACCCACACACCTCTCCCTACCTGGAGGGCCTGGGGTCACGGAGACTCGCACTGTTGAGGATTCCGCCGGGCGGGTAGGGATGAAATGGCATTGCTGGGAGTGGGAGGGGCTTAGAGATTCACATGAGTGTCCGATAACCCAGCCCCTCATCTTCCTTCCTCGCCAGGACTGTGGGATCGCACTCTGCACGGTGCTGAGGTGCGACCTAGCGGCATTGGAGCATCATGGGATGGTGATTTTCGACGTCCAGGGAGAGCTGATGTCGCCGGCAATCGCAGAGGTACGCGTTTGACCTCCCTCCCTCCCTCACTCGCTCGCTTGCTCCCTGCCTCCCTCCCTCGTGCACTCCCTGCCTCCCTCCCTCCCTCCCACCCTATCTCACTCCCTCCCTCACTCACTCCCTCACTTGCTCCCTCCCTCACTCCCAACCTACCTCACTCCCTCCCTCACTCTCTCGCTCCCTCACTCGCTCCCACCCTACCTCACTCCCTCCCTCACTTGCTTGCTACATCCCTCACTCGCTCCCTCCATCACCTACTACCACCCAACCTCCCTCCCTCGCTCGCTCCCACCCTACCTCCCTCCCTCACTCACTCGCTCCTTCCCTCCATGCATACGCCCCTCCTGCTCGCCCTCACTTGCTCACTCCTTGTATCTCTCGCTCCCACTGTCCCTCACTCCCTATCTCGCTCCTACTCTCCGTCCCTCGCTCACTCCCGTCCTCCATCCCTCGCTGCCTCCCAGACTCGTTGCCTCACTCCGTCCCTTGCTGTGTACTGAGGGAGCGCCGCACTGTCGGAGGGGCAGTGCTGCGGGAGCGCCGCACTGTGGGATGGGCAGTACTGAGGGAGCACTGCACTGTGGGAGGGGCAGTACTGAGGGAGCGCCGCACTGTCGGAGGGTCAACACTGAGGGAGTGCCGCACTGTCGGAGGGTTAGTACTGAGGGAGTGCTGCACTGTCGGAGGGGCAGTACTGAGGGAGCGCTGCACTGTCGGAGGGACAGTACTGAGGGAGAGCTGCACTGTTGGAGGGACAGTACTGAGGGAACGCCGCACTGTCAGAGGGGCAGTACTGAGGGAGAGCTGCAATGTAAGAGGGGCAGTACTGAGGGAGCGCTGCACTGTCGGAGGGACAGTACTGAGGGAGAGCTGCACTGTCGGAGGGACAGTACTGAGGGAAAGCCGCACATTCAGAGGGGCAGTACTGAGGGAGCGCTGCACTGTCGGAGGGGCGGTACTGAGGGTGCACTGCACTGTCGGAGGGACGGTACTGAGGGAGAGCTGCACTGTGAGAGGGGTAGTACTGAAGGAGCGCTGCACTGTCGGAGGGGCGGTACTGAGGGAGAGCTGCACTGTCAGAGGGACAGTACTGAGGGAGAGCTGCACTGTCAGAGGGACAGTACTGAGGGAACGCCGCACGGTCAGAGGGGCAGTACTGAGGGAGCGCTGCACTGTCGGAGGGGCGGTACTGAGGGAGAGCTGCACTGTCGGAGGGACAGTACTGAGAGAGAGCTGCACTGTCGGAGGGGCAGTACTGAGGGAGCACTGCACTGTCAGAGGGGCAGTACTGAGGGAGAGCTGCACTGTGAGAGGGGCAGTACTGAGGGAGCGCTGCACTGTCGGAGGGGCAGTACAGAGGGTGCGCTGCACTGTCGGAGGGGCGGTACTGAGGGAGTGCTGCACTGTCGGAGGGGCAGTACTGAGGGAGCGCCGCACTGTCGGAGGGGCAGTACTGAGGGAGCCCCGCACTGTTGGAGGGGCAGTACTGAGGGAACACCGCACTTTCAGAGGGGCAGTACTGAGGGTGCGCTGCACTGTCGGAAGGGGCAGTACTGAGGGAGAGCTGCACTGTGAGAAGAACAGTACTGAGGGAGCACTGCACTGTCGGGGGGGCTGTACTGAGGGAGGGCTGCACTGTCGGAGGGGCTGTACTGAGGGAGCGCCGCACTGTCGGAGGGGCAGTACTGAGGGAGGGCTGCACTGTCGGAGGGGCAGTACTGAGGGAGCGCCGCACTGTCGGAGGGGCAGTACTGAGGGAGCGCTGCACTGTTGGAGGGGCAGTACTGAGGGAGCACCGCACTGTCGGAGGGGCAGTACTGAGGGAGCGCTGCACTGTTGGAGGGGCAGTACTGAGGGAGCGCAGCACTGTCGGAGGGGCAGTACTGAGGGAGCGCTGCACTGTTGGAGGGGCAGTACTGAGGGAGCACCGCACTGTCGGAGGGGCAGTACTGAGGGAGCGCTGCACTGTCAGAGGGGCAGTACTGAGGGAGCGCTGCACTGTCGGAGGGGCAGTACTGAGAGAGAGCTGCACTGTCGGAGGGGCAGTACTGAGGGAGCACTGCACTGTCAGAGGGGCAGTACTGAGGGAGCGCTGCACTGTCGGAGGGGCAGTACAGAGGGTGCGCTGCACTGTCGGAGGGGCGGTACTGACGGAGTGCTGCACTGTCGGAGGGGCAGTACTGAGGGAGAGCTGCACTGTCGGAGGGGCTGTACTGAGAGAGCGCTGCACTGTCGGAGGGGCTGTACTGAGAGAGCGCTGCACTGTCGGAGGGGCGGTACTGAGGGAGGGCTGCACTTTTGGAGGGGCTGTACTGAGAGAGCGCTGCACTGTCGGAGGGGCGGTACTGAGGGAGGGCTGCACTTTTGGAGGCGCAGTACTGAGGGAGGGCTGCACTCTCAGAGGGGCAGTACTGAGGGTGCGCTGCACTGTCGGAGGGGCAGTACTGAGGGAGCGCGGCACTGTCGGAGGGGCAGTACTGAGGGAGGGCTGCACTGTCAGAGGGGCAGTACTGAGGGTGCGCTGCACTGTCGGAGGGGCAGTACTGAGGGAGCGCGGCACTGACGGAGGGGCAGTGCTGAGGGAGCGCTGCACTGTCGGAGGGGCGGTACTGAGGGAGAGATGCACTGTCGGAGGGGCAGTACTGAGGGAGAGCTGCACTGTGAGAGGGACAGTACTGAGGGAGCACTGCACTGTCGCAGGGGCTGTACTGACAGTGTGCTGCACTGTTGGAGGGGCAGTACTGACGGATGGCTGCACTGACGGAGGAGCAGTACTGAGGGAGCGCTGCACTGTCGGAGGGGCAGTACTGAGGGAGCGCGGCACTGTCGGAGGGGCAGTGCTGAGGGAGCGCTGCACTGTCGGAGGGGCGGTACTGAGGGAGGGCTGCACTGTCAGAGGGTCAGTACTGAGGGAGCACTGCACTGTTGGAGGGACAGTACTGAGGGAGGGCCGCACTGTCCGAGGGGCAGTACTGAGAGAGCGCTGCACTGTCGGAGGGGCAGTACTGAGGGAGGGCTGCACTGACGGAGGGGCAGTACTGAGGTAGCGCGGCACTGTCGGAGGGGCAGTACTGAGGGAGCACCGCACTGTCGGAGGGGCAGTACTGAGGGAGCGCTGCACTGTTGGAGGGGCAGTACTGAGGGAGCGCAGCACTGTCGGAGGGGCAGTACTGAGGGAGCGCTGCACTGTTGGAGGGGCAGTACTGAGGGAGCGCTGCACTGTCGGAGGGGCAGTACTGAGGGAGCGCTGCACTGTTGGAGGGGCAGTACTGAGGGAGCGCCGCACTGTCGGAGGGGCAGTACTGAGGGTGCGCCGCACTGTCGGAGGGGCAGTACTGAGGGCGCGCCGCACTGTCGGAGGGGCAGTACTGAGGGCGCGCCGCACTGTCGGAGGGGCAGTACTGAGGGAGCGCTGCACTGTCGGAGCGGCAGCACTGAGGGAGCGCCGCACTGTCGGTGGGGCAGTACTGAGGGAGCGCTGCACTGTTGGAGGGACAGTACTGAGGGAGCACCGCACTGTCGGAGGGGCAGTACTGATGGAGCGCCGCACTGTCGGAGGGGCAGTACTGAGGGAGCGCCGCACTGTCGGAGGGGTAGTACTGCGGGAGCGCCGCACTGTTGGAGGGGCAGTACTGAGGGAGTGCTGCACTGTCGGAGGGGCAGTACTGAGGGAGTGCCGCACTGTTGGAGGGGCAGTACTGAGGGAACACCGCACTGTCAGAGGGGCAGTACTGAGGGAGCGCCGCTCTGTTGGACGGGCAGTACTGAGGGAGCGCCGCACTGTTGTAGGGGTAGTACTGAGGGAGCGTCGCACTGTTGGAGGCGCAGTACTGAGGGAGCGCCGCACTGTCGGAGGGGCAGTACTGAGGGAGCGCCGCACTGTTGGAGGGGCAGTACTGAGGGAGCGCCACACTGTCGGAGGGGCAGTACTGAGGGTGCGCCGCACTGTTGGAGGGGCAGTACTGAGGGAACACCACACTGTCTGAGGGGCAGTACTGAGGGAGCGCCGCACTGTTGGAGGGGCAGTCCTGAGGGAGTGCCGCACTGTTGGAGGGGCAGTACTGAGGGAGCGCTGCACTGTTGGAGGGGCAGTACTGAGGGAACGCCGCACTGTCAGAGGTGCAGTACTGAGGGAGCGCCGCACTGTTGGAGGGGCAGTACTGAGGGAACGCCGCACTGTTGGAGGGGCAGTACTGAGGGAACGCTGCACTGTCAGAGGTGCAGTACTGAGGGAGTGCTGCACTGTTGGAGGGGCAGTACTGAGGGAACGCCGCACTGTCAGAGTTGCTGCATTTCGGTTGAGAATTTAAACAGAGGGCACTGGCTGCCCTCTCAGGTGGACGTAAAAGATCCCATGGCCACTATTGGAAGAGGAGCAGGGGTGTTATTCCCCGATGTCCTGGCCAATATTTATCCCTCAACCAACATTACTGAAACAGATGGTCTGATCATTATCACATTGGTGTTTGTGGGAGCTTGCTGTGCGACAATTGGCTGCCGCGTTCCCCACATTACAAAAGTGACTCCATTTCAGAAATACTTCCTTGGCTGTTACGTGCTTTGGGACATCCTGAGGCCATGAAAGGTGCTACAGAAATGCAAGTCTTTCTTTACGTGAAGTGTAAAGGTGAGTGGGAGGGAGGCAATCAGCTGCGGTGTGCCCATGACATGGTTCCGGAGTTTCACCCTGCCGTTTCCGCCCTTTCTGCAGCTCAACGTGAAGAAGCTGGGGCTTCCCAGCAAAGTGCTGCTGAGTTACGATGAGGCCAAGTACGTGGCTGTGTCGGAGGGGGCTGCCCAGTACAAGGAGGCTGCGGTGAGTGCGACGGGCGGCCCTGAGGTGTCCCCGAGCGAGGGGCTTGCGTCGCCATCACAGAACCCCCGGACTTTCAACTGATGCTTATCTTCGGCTCCGGCGCTGGGTGGTGAGACTCGGGACGGAACATCCCCCGGCACAGCCGGGCATGGACTGGTGGCCCGCCAAACTGGGCAGGCATCCCGGAGCAGCAGGGGTCCCGTTTACAGGGAGTCTCAGCATCCCGTTTACGGGGAGTCTCAGTGTCCCGTTTACAGGGAGTCTCAGCATCCCGTTTACGGGGAGTCTCAGCGTCCCGTTTACAGGGAGACTCAGCGTCCCGTTTACGGGGAGTCTCAGCGTCCCGTTTACAGGGAGTCTCAGCGTCCCGTTTACAGGGAGTCTCAGCGTCCCGCTTACAGGGAGACTCAGCGTCCCGTTTACGGGGAGTCTCAGCGTCCCATTTACAGGGAGTCTCAGCATCCCGTTTACAGGGAGTCTCAGCATCCCGTTTACAGGGAGCCTCAGCGTCCCGTTTACGGGGAGTCTCAGCGTCCCGTTTATGGGGAGTCTCAGCGTCCCGTTTATAATGAGTTATGGCCCCATAAACGAGACCCTAGCAACATAAGAACATCAGAATTAGGAGCAGGAGTAGTCCATAAGGCCCTTCGAGCCTGCTCCACCATTTAATAAGATCATGGCTGATCATCCACCTCAACGTCACTTTCCCACCCGATCTCCATATCCCTCGATTCCCCTAGAGTCCAAAAATCTATCGATCTCTCCTTGAATATACTCAAAGACTCAGCATTCCCAGCCCTCTGGGGCAGAGAATTCCAAAGGTTCACAACCCTCTGAGTGAAGAAATTCCTCCTCATCTCGGTCTTAAATGACCGACCCCTTATCCTGAGACGATGCCCCCTAGTTCTAGACCCTCCAGCCAGGGGAAACAGCCTCTCAGCATCGACCCTGTCAATCCCCCTCAGAATCTTGTGTGTTTCAATGAGATCACCTCTCATTCTTCTAAACTCCAGTGAGTACAGGCCCATTCTACACAATCTCTCATCACAGGACAGCCCTCTCCTCCCAGGAATCAATCTAATGAACCTTCGTTGCACCGCCTCTAAGGCAAGTATATCATTCCTTAGATAAGGAGACCAGAACTGTGCACAGTACTCCAGGTGTCGGGGTCCCATTTACAGGGAGTGTCGGGGTTCCATTTACAGGGAGTGTCGGGGTCCCGTTTACAGGGCGCATTGGGTCCCATTTACAGGGAGCATCGGGGTCCCATTTACAGGGAGTGTCGGTGTCCCATTTACAGGATGTGTTGGGGTCCCATTTATAGGGAGAGTCGGGGTCCCATTTACAGGGAGTGCCAGGGTCCCATTTACAGGGCGCGTCGGGTCCCATTTACAGGGAGCGTCGGGGTCCCATTTACAGGGAGCGTCGGGGTCCCATTTACAGGGAGTGTCGGGGTCCCATTTACAGGGAGTGTCGGGGTCCCGTTTACAGGGCGCATTGGGTCCCATTTACAGGGAGCATCGGGGTCCCATTTACAGGGAGTGTCGGTGTCCCATTTATAGGGAGTGTCGGGGTCCCATTTACAGGGAGTGTCGAGGTCCCGTTTACAGGGAGTGTCAGGGTCCCGTTTACAGGGAGTGTCTCTGGGTCCCATTTACAGGGAGTGTCGGGGTCCCATTTATAGGGAGTGTCGGGGTCCCATTTACAGAGCGTGTCTCAGGGTCCCATTTACATGGAGTGTCTCGGGGTCACATTTACAGGGAGTGTCAGAGTCCCATTTACAGGGTGTGTCGGGGTCCCATTTACAGGGCGTGTCGGGGTCCCATTTACAGGGCGTGTCGGGTCCCGTTTACAGGGCGCGTTGGGGTCCCATTTACAGGGAGCGTCGGGGTCCCGTTTACAGGGCGCGTCGGGGTCCCATTTACAGGGAGCGTCGGGGTCCCGTTTACAGGGCGTGTCGGGTCCCGTTTACAGGGCGCGTCGGGGTCCCATTTACAGGGAGCATCGGGGTCCCATTTACAGGGAGCGTCGGGGTCCCATTTACAGGGAGCGTCGGGGTCCCGTTTACAGGGCGCGTCGGGGTCCCATTTACAGGGAGTGTCGGGGTCCTATTTACAGGGAGCGTCGGGGTCCCATTTACAGGGTGTGTCGGGGTCCCATTTACAGGGCGTGTCGGGGTCCCATTTACAGGGAGCGTCGGGGTCCCATTTACAGGGAGCGTCGGGGTCCCATTTACAGGGAGCGTCGGGGTCCCATTTACAGGGTGTGTCGGGGTCCCATTTACAGGGCGTGTCGGGGTCCCATTTACAGAGCGTGTCTCAGGGTCCCATTTACATGGAGTGTCTCGGGGTCCCATTTACAGGGAGTGTCGGTGTCCCATTTACAGGATGTGTTGGGGTCCCATTTATAGGGAGTGTCGGGGTCCCATTTACAGGGAGTGTCAGGGTCCCATTTACAGGGCGCGTCGGGTCCCATTTACAGGGAGCGTCGGGGTCCCATTTACAGGGAGCGTCGGGGTCCCATTTACAGGGAGTGTCAGGGTCCCATTTACAGGGAGTGTCGAGGTCCCATTTACAGGGAGTGTCAGGGTCCCGTTTACAGGGAGTGTCTCTGGGTCCCATTTACAGGGAGTGTCGGGGTCCCATTTATAGGGAGTGTCGGGGTCCCATTTACAGAGCGTGTCTCAGGGTCCCATTTACATGGAGTGTCTCGGGGTCACATTTACAGGGAGTGTCAGAGTCCCATTTACAGGGTGTGTCGGGGTCCCATTTACAGGGCGTGTCGGGGTCCCATTTACAGGGCGTGTCGGGTCCCGTTTACAGGGCGCGTCGGGGTCCCATTTACAGGGAGCGTCGGGGTCCCGTTTACAGGGCGCGTCGGGGTCCCATTTACAGGGAGCGTCGGGGTCCCGTTTACAGGGCGTGTCGGGTCCCGTTTACAGGGCGCGTCGGGGTCCCATTTACAGGGAGCATCGGGGTCCCATTTACAGGGAGCGTCGGGGTCCCATTTACAGGGAGTGTCGGGGTCCTATTTACAGGGAGCGTCGGGGTCCCATTTACAGGGTGTGTCGGGGTCCCATTTACAGGGCGTGTCGGGGTCCCATTTACAGGGAGCGTCGGGGTCCCATTTACAGGGAGCGTCGGGGTCCCATTTACAGGGAGCGTCGGGGTCCCATTTACAGGGTGTGTCAGGGTCCCATTTACAGGGCGTGTCGGGGTCCCATTTACAGAGCGTGTCTCAGGGTCCCATTTACATGGAGTGTCTCGGGGTCCCATTTACAGGGAGTGTCGGGGTCCCATTTACAGGGAGCGTCGGGGTCCCATTTACAGGGAGCGTCGGGGTCCCATTTACAGGGAGCGTCGGGGTCCCGTTTACAGGGAGTGTCTCTGGGTCCCATTTACAGGGAGCGTCGGGGTCCCATTTACAGGGCGTGTCGGGGTCCCATTTACAGAGCGTGTCTCAGGGTCCCATTTACATGGAGTGTCTCGGGGTCCCATTTACAGGGAGTGTCGGGGTCCCATTTACAGGGAGCGTCGGGGTCCCATTTACAGGGAGCGTCGGGGTCCCATTTACAGGGAGCGTCGGGGTCCCGTTTACAGGGAGTGTCTCTGGGTCCCATTTACAGGGAGCGTCGGGGTCCCATTTACAGGGAGCGTCGGGGTCCCATTTACAGGGTGTGTCGGGGTCCCATTTACAGGGCGTGTCGGGGTCCCATTTACAGGGCGCGTCGGGGTCCCGTTGACAGGGAGCGTCGGGGTCCCATTTACAGGGCGCGTCGGGGTCCCGTTGACAGGGAGCGTCGGGGTCCCATTTACAGGGTGTGTCGGGGTCCCATTTACAGGGAGCGTCGGGGTCCCATTTACAGGGAGTGTCGGGGTCCCGTTTACAGGGCGCGTCGGGGTCCCATTTACAGGAAGCGGCGGGGTCCCATTTACAGGGGGCGTCGGGGTCCCATTTACAGGGTGTGTCGGGGTCCCATTTACAGGGCGTGTCGGGTCCCGTTTACAGGGCGCGTCGGGGTCCCATTTACATGGAGTGCCGGGGTCCTGTTTACAGGGAGTGTCGGGGTCCCGTTTACAGGGAGCGTCGGGGTCCCGTTTACAGGGAGCGTCGGGGTCCCGTTTACAGGGAGTGTCTCAGGGTCCCATTTACAGGGAGAGTCTCTGGGTCCCATTTACATGGAGTGTCGGGGTCCCATTTACAGGGAGTGTCGTGGTCCCATTTACAGGGAGTGTCGGGGTCCCATTTACAGGGAGTGTCGGGGTCCCATTTACAGAGCGTGTCTCAGGGTCCCATTTACATGGAGTGTCTCGGGGTCCCATTTACAGGGAGTGTCGGGGTCCCATTTACAGAGCGTGTCTCAGGGTCCCATTTACATGGAGTGTCTCAGGGTCCCATTTACAGGGTGTGTCAGGGTCCCATTTACAGGGCGTGTCGGGTCCCATTTACAGGGCGCGTCGGGGTCCCATTTACATGGAGTGTCGGTGTCCTGTTTACAGGGAGTGTCGGGGTCCCGTTTACAGGGAGCGTCGGGGTCCCGTTTACAGGGAGCGTCGGGGTCCCGTTTACAGGGAGTGTCTCAGGGTCCCATTTACAGGGAGTGTCTCTGGGTCCCATTTACAGGGAGTGTCGGGGTCCCATTTACAGGGAGTGTCGGGGTCCCATTTACAGGGAGTGTCGGGGTCCCATTTACAGGGAGTGTCGGGGTCCCATTTACAGAGCGTGTCTCAGGGTCCCATTTACATGGAGTGTCTCGGGGTCCCATTTACAGGGAGTGTCGGGGTCCCATTTACAGAGCGTGTCTCAGGGTCCCATTTACATGGAGTGTCTCAGGGTCCCATTTACAGGGAGAGTCGGGGTCCCATTTACAGGGAGTGTCGGGGTCCCATTTACAGGGAGCGTCGGGGTCCCATTTACAGGGTGTGTCGGGGTCCCATTTATGGGGCGTGTCGGGGTCCCATTTACGGGGAGTGTCGGGGTCCCATTTACGGGGAGTGTCGGGGTCCCATTTACGGGGAGTGTCGGGGTCCCATTTACAGGGAGTGTCGGGGTCCCATTTACGGGGAGTGTCGGGGTCCCATTTACAGGGATCGTCGGGGTCCCATTTACAGAGCATGTCACAGGGTCCCATTTACATGGAGTGTCTCGGGGTCCCAGTTACAGGGAGTGTCGGGGTCCCATTTACAGGGAGCGTCGGGGTCCCATTTACAGGAAGCGTCAGGGTCCCGTTTACAGGGCGCATCAGGGTCCCATTTACAGGGAGCGTCGGGGTCCCATTTACAGGGTGTGTCGGGGTCCCATTTACAGGGCGTGTCGGGGTCCCATTTACAGGGAGCGTCGGGGTCCCGTTTACAGGGCGCGTCGGGGTCCCATTTACAGGGAGCGTCGGGGTCCCATTTACAGGGTGTGTCGGGGTCCCATTTACAGGGAGCGTCGGGGTCCCATTTACAGGGAGTGTCGGGGTCCCGTTTACAGGGCGCGTCGGGGTCCCATTTACAGGAAGCGGCGGGGTCCCATTTACAGGGAGTGTCGGGGTCCCATTTACAGGGAGTGTCGGGGTCCCATTTACAGGGAGTGTCGGTGTCCCATTTACAGAGCGTGTCTCAGGGTCCCATTTACATGGAGTATCTCGGGGTCCCATTTACAGGGAGTGTCGGGGTCCCATTTACAGAGCGTGTCTCAGGGTCCCATTGACATGGAGTGTCTCAGGGTCCCATTTACAGGGTGTGTCGGGGTCCCATTTACAGGGCGTGTCGGGTCCGTTTACAGGGCGCGTCGGGGTCCCATTTACATGGAGTGTCGGTGTCCTGTTTACAGGGAGTGTCGGGGTCCCGTTTACAGGGAGCGTCGGGGTCCCGTTTACAGGGAGCGTCGGGGTCCCGTTTACAGGGAGTGTCTCAGGGTCCCATTTACAGGGAGTGTCTCTGGGTCCCATTTACAGGGAGTGTCAGGGTCCCATTTACAGGGAGTGTCGGGGTCCCATTTACAGGGAGTGTCGGGGTCCCATTTACAGGGAGTGTCGGGGTCCCATTTACAGAGCGTGTCTCAGGGTCCCATTTACATGGAGTGTCTCGGGGTCCCATTTACAGGGAGAGTCGGGGTCCCATTTACAGGGAGCGTCGGGGTCCCATTTACAGGGAGCGTCGGGGTCCCATTTACGGGGTGTGTCGGGGTCCCATTCATGGGGCATGTCGGGGTCCCATTTACGGGGAGTGTCGGGGTCCCATTTACGGGGAGTGTCGGGGTCCCATTTACGGGGAGTGTCGGGGTCCCATTTACAGGGAGTGTCGGGGTCCCATTTACGGGGAGTGTCAGGGTCCCATTTACAGGGAGCGTCGGGGTCCCATTTACAGAGCGTGTCACAGGGTCCCATTTACATGGAGTGTCTCGGGGTCCCATTTACAGGGAGTGTCGGGGTCCCATTTACAGGGAGCATCGGGGTCCCATTTACAGGGAGCGTCAGGGTCCCGTTTACAGGGCGCATCAGGGTCCCATTTACAGGGAGCGTCGGGGTCCCATTTACAGGGTGTGTCGGGGTCCCATTTACAGGGCGTGTCGGGGTCCCGTTTACAGGGAGCGTCGGGGTCCCGTTTACAGGGTGCGTCGGGGTCCCATTTACAGGGAGCGTCGGGGTCCCATTTACAGGGTGTGTCGGGGTCCCATTTACAGGGAGCGTCGGGGTCCCATTTACAGGGAGTGTCGGGGTCCCGTTTACAGGGCGCGTCGGGGTCCCATTTACAGGAAGCGGCGGGGTCCCATTTACAGGGAGCGTCGGGGTCCCATTTACAGGGTGTGTCGGGGTCCCATTTACAGGGCGTGTCGGGTCCCGTTCACAGGGCGCGTCGGGGTCCCATTTACATGGAGTGCCGGGGTCCCATTTACAGGGAGTGTCGGGGTCCCATTTACAGGGAGCGTCGGGGTCCCGTTTGCAGGGAGCGTCGGGGTCCCGTTTACAGGGAGTGTCTCAGGGTCCCATTTACAGGGAGTGTCGGGGTCCCATTTACAGGGAGTGTCGGGGTCCCATTTACAGGGAGTGTCGGGGTCCCATTTACAGGGAGTGTCGGCGTCCCATTTACAGAGCGTGTCTCAGGGTCCCATTTGCATTGAGTGTCTCGGGGTCCCATTTACAGGGAGTGTCGGGGTCCCATTTATAGAGCGTGTCTCATGGTCCCATTTACATGGAGTGTCGGTGTCCTGTTTACAGGGAGTGTCGCGGTCCCGTTTACAGGGAGCGTCGGGGTCCCATTTACAGGGAGCGTCGGGGTCCCGTTTACAGGGAGTGTCTCAGGGTCCCATTTAAAGGGAGTGTCTCAGGGTCCCATTTACAGGGAGTGTCGGGGTCCCATTTACAGGGAGTGTCGGGGTCCCATTTACAGGGAGTGTCGGGATCCCATTTACAGGGAGTGTCAGGGTCCCATTTACAGAGCGTGTCTCAGGGTCCCATTTACATGGAGTGTCTCGGGGTCCCATTTACAGGGAGTGTCGGGGTCCCATTTACATGGAGTGTCTCAGGTTCCCATTTACAGGGAGAGTCGGGGTCCCATTTACAGGGAGTGTCGGGGTCCCATTTACAGGGAGCGTCGGGGTCCCATTTACGGGGTGTGTCGGGGTCCCATTGACGGGGAGTGTCGGGGTCCCATTTACGGGGAGTGTCGGGGTCCCATTTACGGGGAGTGTCGGGGTCCCATTTACGGGGAGTGTCGGGGTCCCATTTACGGGGAGTGTCGGGGTCCCATTGACGGGGAGTGTCGGGGTCCCATTTACGGGGAGTGTCGGGGTCCCATTTACGGGGAGTGTCGGGGCCCCATTTACAGGGAGCGTCGGGGTCCCATTTACAGGGAGCGTCGGGGTCCCGTTTACAGGGCGAGTCGGGGTCCCATTTACAGGGAGCGTCAGGGTCCCATTTACAGGGAGCGTCGGGGTCCCATTTACAGGGTGTGTCGGGGTCCCATTTACAGGGAGCGTCGGGGTCCCGTTTACAGGGTGTGTCGGGGTCCCATTTACAGGGAGCGTCGGGGTCCCATTTACAGGGTGTGTCGGGGTCCCGTTTACAGGGCGCGTCGGGGTCCCATTTACAGGAAGCGGCGGGGTCCCATTTACAGGGTGTGTCGGGGTCCCATTTACAGGGCGTGTTGGGTCCCGTTTACAGGGCGCGTCGGGGTCCCATTTACATGGAGTGTCGGGGTCCTGTTTACAGGGAGTGTCGGGGTCCCGTTTACAGGGAGCGTCGGGGTCCCGTTTACAGGGAGCGTCGGGGTCCCGTTTACAGGGAGTGTCTCAGGGTCCCATTTACAGGGAGTGTCTCAGGGTCCCATTTACAGGGAGTGTCTCTGGGTCCCATTTACAGGGAGTGTCGGGGTCCCATTTACAGGGAGTGTCGGGGTCCCATTTACAGGGAGTGTCGGGGTCCCATTTACAGGGAGTGTCGGGGTCCCATTTACAGAGCGTGTCTCAGGGTCCCATTTACATGGAGTGTCTCGGGGTCCCATTTACAGGGAGTGTCAGGGTCCCATTTACAGGGTGTGTCGGGGTCCCGTTTACAGGGCGCGTCGGGGTCCCATTTACAGGGAGCGTCGGGGTCCCATTTACAGGGCATGTCGGGCCCCGTTTACAGGGCGCGTCGGGGTCCCATTTACAGGGAGCATCAGGGTCCCATTTACAGGGAGCGTTGGGGTCCCATTTACAGGGAGCGTCGGGGTCCCGTTTACAGGGCGCGTCGGGGTCCCATTTACAGGGAGCATCGGGGTCCCATTTACAGGGAGCGTCATGGTCCCATTTACAGGTAGTGTCTCAGGGTCCCATTTACAGGACGTGTCGGGGTCCCATTTACAGGGAGCGTCGGGGTCCCATTTACAGGGAGCATCGGGGTCCCATTTACAGGGAGCGTCATGGTCCCATTTACAGGTAGTGTCTCAGGGTCCCATTTACAGGGAGCGTCATGGTCCCATTTACAGGACGTGTCGGGGTCCCACTTACAGAAAGTCTCAACAGCTTCTAGTTCTGAAGGACCTACATCTTCACTCTTTGGCAAATGATATCTAATATCTTCCGTTCGTGTCTCGGGATATTTTCCACCCCACCACAGGTCCCGGGACCGGAGGACCGGTTCCCGGGGGACTCCCGTCCGATTCGCATACTTCAACCCTCCTTTTCCTCTCTCGTCCTTCAGATCCTGACAGAGGTGGACATCCTCGAGCAAGTCAACCAGGTTCCCCTTATCGTGGGGGGCAGTGTCGGTGGCCTGATCTTGCTGCTTATTCTCATTGCTCTGCTTTATAAGGTAAATCCTGGGGAGCCCCCTGTTGTTATCTCAATGAAACATGTAATCACAACGGATAATCTTTCCCTTTAGGAATTTTTTTAAAAATCTACGGGAAAAATGTTCCAACCGTGGCTAACAAGAGAAGCTAAAGATTGTAATTAAAGCAGAAAATACTGGAAACACTCAGCAAGTCGGGCAGCATCTGTGAAGTGAGAAACAAAGTCAATGTTTCAGGTCGATGACTGAGAACATAAGTTTTGGAGCAGGACTAGGCCTTTTGGCCCTTCGAGCCTGCTCCGCCAATCAATAAGATCATGGCTGATCTTCTACCTCATCTCCACTTTCCTGCACTGTCCCCATATCCCTTGATCCCCTTAATATTCAAAAATCTATCGATCTCTGTCTTGAATATACCCAATGACTGAACCTCCACAGCCCTCTGGGGTAGAGAATTCCAAAGATTCACCACCCTCTGAGTGAAGAAATGTCTCCTCATCCCAGTCCTAAATGGCTGAACCCTTATTCTGAGACTGTGACCCCTGGTTCTAGACTCCCCAGCCAAGGAAAACATCCTCCCTGCATCCACCCTGTCAAATCCTGTAAGAATTTTGTATGTTTCAATGAGATCCCACCTCTCATTCTTCTAAACTCTAGAGAATACAGGCCTAGTCTACTCAATCTCCCCTCAAAGGACAATCCCCCCATCCCAGGAACCAGTCTGGTGAACCTTCGTTGCGCTCCCTCTGTGGCAGGTATATCCTTCCTTAGGTAAAGAGACCAAAAATGTACACAGTACTCCAGGTGTGGTCTCACCAGGGCCCTAAATAGGCAGTATGACGTCTTTACTCTTATACTCAAATCCTCTTGTAATAAAGGCCAACATACCATTTACTTTCCTAATTACTTGCTGTACCTGTATATTAACTTTCAGTGATTCGTGTACAAGGACACCCAGGTCCCTCTGAACACCAACATTTCCCAATCACTCACCATTTAAAAAAGACTCTGCTCTTCTATTTTTCCTACCAAAGTGGATAACGTCACATTTCTCCACATTAAATCCTGACCTTTCGTCAGAGCTGGAGAAAGTTAGAGATATAACAGGATTTAAGCAAGTGCAGGGGCAGGGAAAGGGGGGAGGGGAGGAAAGAACAAAAGGGATGGTCTGTGATAAACTGGAAGGCAGGAGAGATTAAATGACAAAAGTTATGATTGTACAAAGCAAATGGTGGTGGTAATTGGACAAGTAAAGAGACAAAAGATGGGTCTAGAAGAGGTGTAAATGAGAATGGCAGAACCATCAACAGCTGCCGTCTGGAAAAAATAGGGGCTGAGGTTATGGTCTGAAATCGTTGAACTCGATGTTGAGTCCGGAAGGCTGCAAAGTGCCTCATCGAAAGATGAGATGCTGTTCCTTGAGCTTACGTTGAGCTGCGTTGGAACAGTGTAAGAGGCCGAGGACAGAGAAGTCAGAGTGGGAGTAAGGTGGAGAATTTATAGTGACAGGCGCCCGGAAGCTCGGGGTCATGCTTACGGACTGAATGGAGGTGTTCCGCAAAGTGGTCGCCCAATCTGCATTTGGTCTCCAATGTACAGGAGACCGCAATGTCGAGGCAGTATTAGATTAAAGGAAGAGGCTTACAATGCAATAACAAAAGAGCAGTAAGCCTGAGGATTGGGAGGATTTTAGAATTCAGCAAAGGAGGCCCAAGATATTGATAAAGAAAGGGAAAAGAGAATACGAGAGTAAACTAGCAAGAGACATAAAAACAGACTGTAAAAGCTCCTATAGGTATGTAGAAATGAAGAGATTGGTGAAGGTAAATGTGGGCCCCTTAGAGGCAGAGACAGGTGAAATTATAATAGGGAATAAGGAAGTGACATTAAACAAATATTTTCTACCTGTCTTCACGGCAGAAAACACAAAACACATTCAGGAAATAGTGGGGAACTAAGGGTCTAGTGAGAATAAGCAACTTAAAGAAATTAGTATGAGTAAATAAATAGTACTGGAGAAAGTAATGGGACTAAAAGCTGACAAATCACCTGGAAATATATCATTCTTATGTTCTTATGTAGAATTCTTAGAGGGCTTGACAGGATAGATGTCGAGAGGTTGTTTCCCATGGCTGGAGAGTCTAGAACCAGGGGCATAGTCTCAGGAGAAGAGGTCGGCCATTTATGACTGAGATGAGAAGAAATTTCTTCACTCAGAGGTTTGTGCATCTTTGGAATTATCTACCCCAGTGGATGCTCAGTCATTGAGTATATTCAAGACAGAAATCAATAGAGTTTTGGACTCTAGGGGAATCAAGGGATATGGAGATCGGACGGGAAAGTGGAGTTGAGGTCGAAGATCAGCCATGACCTTATTAAATGGCGGTGCAGGCTCAAGGGGCTGAATGGCCTACTTTTTAAAAAATGTGTTTATGGAATGTGGGCATCGCTGGCAAAGCCAGCATTTATTGCCCATCCCTAATTGCCCTTGCTCCTATTTCTTATGTTCTTATAATGCATTATGATCTCATTATCTATGCTAATATATGCATTACAATCTCATAATCCATGCTAATATATGCATTATAATTTAATTATCCATGCTAATATAATACCCTCAATCCCATGAGTCCTAATCTTGTGTAAGAACCCTTTGTGTGGACACCTTATCGAATGCCTTCTGAAAATCCAAATACACCACATCCACTGGTTTCCATATACCCTGTCAGCCATGACTCAGTCATAGAGTCACAGAATCATAGAGTTTTACAGCACAGAAAGAGGCCCTTCGGCCTATCGTGTCTGCGCCGCCCATCCATCCCTGTCCAGTCTAATCCCATTTTCCAGCATTTGGTCCATAGCCTTGTATGCAATGGCATTTCAAGTGCTCATCCAAATGCTTCTTGAATGTTGTGAGGGTTCCTGCCTCTACCACCCTTTCAGGCATTGAGTTCCACATTCCAACCACCCTCTGGGTGAAAAGGTTCCTCCTCAAATCCCCTCTAAATCTCCTGCCCCTTACCCTGAATCTATGCCCCCTTGTTATTGACCCCCCCACTAAGGGGAAAAGTTCCTCTTTATCTACCCTATCTATGCCCCTCATCATTTTGTACACCTCAATCAGGTCCCCCCTCAGCCTTCTCTGCTCCAAGGAAAACAACCCCAGCCTGTCCAGCCTCTCTTCATAGCTGAGGCGCTCCATCCCAGGTAACATCCTGGTGAATCTTCTCTGCACCCTCTCCAAAGCAATCACATCCTTCCTATAGTGAGGCGACCAGAACTGCACACAGTACTCCAGCTGTGGCCTCACCAGCGTTTTGTACAGCTCCATCATAACCTCCCTGCTCTTATATTCTATGCCTCGGCTAATGAAGGCAAGTATCCCATATGCCTTTTTAACCACCTTATCTACCTGCTCCGCTGCCTTCAGGGATCTATGTACATGTACACCAAGGTCCCTCTGACCCTCTGTACTTCCTAGGGTCCTACCACTCATTGTGTATTCCCTTGCCTTATTTGTCCGTCCAAAATGCATCACCTCGCACTTTTCAGGGGGCAGCATGCTCACCTCTGAGTCAGAAGGTTGTGGGTCCACGTAACCGGCACAATATAAGTACAAGTTGTTGTTGTAAATGCAACCCAAGGTGCCTCACAGGAGAGTAAATCAGACAAAACTTGTCACCGAGCCACACAGGGAGAGGGCAGTTTGAAGGAGCATCTTAAAGGAGGAAAGAGAGACATAGAGAGGTTCAGGGAGGGAATTCTAGAGCTCAGGGCCTTGGCAGCTGAAGGCACGGCCGTCAATGGTGGAAGGATTAAAATCGGAGGACACGCAACAGGCCAGAATTGGAGGGGTTGTGGGGCTGGAGGAGGTTACAGGGATAGGGAGGGGGGCGAGGGCCATGGAGGGCTTGGAAAATGAGGAGGGAGAATTTTAAAATTGGAGGCATTGGGGGATTCCGGAAGCCAATTGTAGGTCAGTGGGCATGATGGGGGCGGGTGGTGGGGGGGGTGCAGTGATGGGTGAATGGGACTTGGTGTGAGTAAGGCTACGGGGCAGCGGGGGATTTGGATCCTTATCAGTAACTCTCCAAGCTGAGGGAATAATCCTTCCCCTATCTAAATTATCAATACTCTTTATAACTTACAAATAACTTGATTCATTTGCTTTTTAGCCTGTCCTACTCTGGCAGGCAATGGATCCCATGATCACAAGTCTAATTCTGCATCTTTGCAGCTTGGATTCTTCAATCGAAAAAACGACTTGGGAAATAGAGACAGCCCTGGGGTGGAAACCTCGGAGGGAGGAGAAGGTCCGTCAGCCGAGGGGGAAACTATCCAAGAGTGAGGAAAGCCAACATCCCGTCACCTTGTCCGACAGCGCCGTCGACCAATCAAAGGGCTCCATTTCTCCGAGCGTTCCAAAACCAAAGGAAGTGGTTGAAATGAAGGATCAGATGTAAAGGAAATAACTGATGACAGTGGCTGCTCAATGGGTCTCACTCTCTTTCTCGCCTCTGAATCAGAAGGTCGTGGGTTCGAGCCCCACACACACACTCCAGAGACTCGAGCCTTCCGACAGTGCAACGCTCCCACAGTACTGCCCCTCTGACAGTGCAACGCTCCCACAGTACTGCCCCTCTGACAGTGCAATGCTCCCACAGTTCTGCCCCTCCGACAGTGCGGCGCTCCCTCGGTACTGCCCCTCCGACAGTGCGGCGCTCCCTCAGTACTGCCCCTCCGACAGTGCGGCGCTTCCTCAGGACTGTCCCTCCGACAGTGCGGCGCTCCCTCAGTACTGCCCCTCCGACAGTGCGGCGCTCCCTCAGTACTACCCCTCCGACAGTGCGGCGCTCCCTCAGTACTGCCCCTCCGACAGTGCAGCGCTCCCTCAGTACTGCCCCTCCGACACTGCAGCGCTCCCTCAGTATTGCCCCTCTGAAAGTGCGGCACTCCCTCAGTATTGCCCCCCCTAGAGTGCAGTGCTCCCTCAGTACTGCCCCTCTGACAGTGCGGCTCTCCCTCAGTATTGCCTCTCTGACAGTGCAACGCTCCCACAGTACTGCCCCTCTGACAGTGAGGCTCTCCCTCAGTACTGCCCCTCCGACAGTGCGGCGCTCCCTCAGTACTGCCCCTCCGACAGTGCGGCGCTCCCTCAGTACTGCCCCTCCGACAGTGCAGCGCTCCCTCAGTATTGCCCCTCTGAAAGTGCGGCACTCCCTCAGGACTGTCCCTCCGACAGTGCGGCGCTCCCTCAGTACTGCCCCTCCGACAGTGCAGCGCTCCCTCAGTATTGCCCCTCTGAAAGTGCGGCACTCCCTCAGGACTGTCCCTCCGACAGTGCGGCGCTCCCTCAGTACTGCCCCTCTGACAGTGCGGCGCTCCCTTTGCACTGGTCACCGGGGAGTGTGGACATGGATTATGGGGCTCGAGTCTCGGGAGTGTGTGGGGCTTGAACCACGACGCTTTGATGCCATGATTGTATCCGATCTATTCGGTGTTTGTTATATTCTTTTTGCAGTTTTTTAGTTTTCACTTTGATGTTATATCTTTTGTCGTTGAAATTATTGAGTTCTTATCATCACCTTCTGTTTAGAAAAGCTTGCTAAACAGTTTTCTGCCAATTTTAACGCACCTACTACCATGGAACATACCGTCCATCTGCCTCAAAAGCGATATTTCTACATTTGTTTTATATGACTTCAGATAGACTGCGTACTGTATTTTAAATGTGAGTGAGACAGACATTAAATTCGTCAGCTAATACGTTATGGTGTTGAGGGCAGTGTTTCAACAAACTGGGGTCCGTTGAGACTTTTCAGGGGGTGCGAGGTCAGAGGTGATTTCAAAGCCTTCTCCTCTCTATACAACATTCGGTTCTTGCGAATTCATCTCTGGGCTGGGCCCACCTCCTCACAGAGGCCCGCAGCTCTTGTGCACTTTGCAGCGGGCGCTCCCTGCTGCTCGAGCCGATTCCTCGCACCGGCACTCCGCGGCCCCGTGGTGTCCTCCCGACGGGTGATCAGTGTGCCCGTGGTGGGGGGGGGGCGCCATTCGAACGCGCGCCCGAACGTGTCCGCGCCAACGCGTACAGTCCCGCCAGCGCGGCAGTCGTGGAGCATGCCCAGTGCGGCGGTGTGGGTGGTGAGTCGTGTCCCTTGAAAGGTGCTGACAGCACCTCTGTCGGTCTGTTTGCACGCTGCGTTATAGAATCATAGAATGGTTGCTGCACTGTAAGAAGCCATTCGGCCCGTCGAGCCCGTGCCGGCTCTCTGCAAGAGCACTTCAGCGAGTCCCACTCCCCCACCCTTTCCCCGTATCCATGACAATTTTTTTCCTTAGGTACTTATCCAACTCCCTATTGAAAGCCGTGATTGAATCTGCCTCCACCTCCCTATCAGGCAGTGCATTCCAGATCCTAACCACTCACTGAGTAAAAAAAGTTTTTCCTCATGTTGCCTTTGGTTCTTCTGCGAATCATCTTAAATCTGTGTCCGCTGGTTCTCGGCCCTTTCGCCAATGGGAACAGTTTCTCTCTATCTACTCTGTCCAGACCCCTCATGATTCTGAACACCTCTATCAAATCTCCTCGCAATCTTCTCTGCTCTAAGGAGAACAACCCCAGTGTGGCCTATATGTGCCCTTTTTGTCAGAACCAGGCCCCTGACTGGTGGGCGGGGGCGATACCGTTTCCCTCTCGTCATTGCCTGCTTCCCGCACTTCCTCTGTTCACAAAGCTGCCCGTCCTAAAAGTCACAGTTTAGAATTTTCTCTTTGGATTTCCTTCTCAATATTGTGTTTTCAGCAGCTCAACATTTCATTCGATGGCCTGATCGGATTCTGCAATTTCCAGACTTTGCACTCTTTTCAACTTTGTCTTTTGCGCCGCTCACCCCAGTCCGGTTGTTACTCAACATGTCCCTTTAAAGTCAGCATGGGCCCTGCTTCCGGACTGGAGGCGAGGCTCCAGTCTCACAGCTCCCCCTCTCCCAAGCTTTCTCACTCTCTGTCTCTCCCTCTCTCTGTCTCTCCCTCTCTCTGTCTCTCCCTCTCTCTGTCTCTCCCTCTCTCTGTCTCTCCCTCTCTTTGTCTCTCCCTCTCTCTGTCTCTCCTTCTCTCCCTCACTCTGTCTCTCCCTCCCTCTTTCTCTCCCTCTCTCTGTCTGTCTCTGTCTCTCTCTCTCTGTCCATCTCTCTGTCTCTCTCTGTCCCTCTCTCTCTCGCTCTCTGTCGCTCTCCGTCGCTCTCTCTCTCGCCTTCTGTCTCTCTCTCTGTCTCTCTCTATCTCTTTGTCTCTCTCTGTCTCTGTGTGTGTGTCTCTCTCTCTCTGCCTCTCTCACTCTCTGTCTCTCTCTCCCTCTCCCTACCTCTCTCTCTCTGTCTCTCTCTCTCTCTGTCAGTCTGTGTCCCTCTGTCTCTGACTCTATGCCTCTCTCTTTCTCTCTCCCTGTCTCTCTCTGTCTCCCTGGCTCTCTCTCTCTCTCTCTCTCTCTCTCTCTCTCTGGCTCTCTCTCTCTCTCTCTCTATCAATGGCACACCCAGCCCAGTCAACCCTGCAAAGTCCTCCTCACCAACATCTGGGGACTTGTGCCAAAATTGGGAGAGCTGTCCCACAGACTAGTCAAGCAACAGCCTGACAGAATTATACTCACAGAATCATACCTTTCAGCCAATGTCCCGAACTCCTCCAACACCATCCCTGGGTATGTACTGTACCACTGGCAGGACAGACCCACCATGGGTGGCGGCAGTGTGGTATACAGTTGGGAAGGAGTGGCCCTGGGAGTCCTCAACATTGACTCTGGACCCCATGAAGTCTCTTGGCTTCAGGTCAAGCATGGGCAAGGAAACCTCCTGCTGATTACCACCTACTGCCCTCCCTCAGCTGATGAATCAGTCCTCCTCCATGTTGAACACCACTTGGAAGAAGCATTGAGAGTAGCAAGGTCACAGAATGTACTCTGGGTGGGAGACTTCAATGTCCATCACCAAGAGTGGCTCAGTAGCACCACTGCTGGCCGAGTTCTGAAGGATATAGCTGCCAGTCTGGGCCTGCGACAGGTGGTGAGAGAACCAACAAGAGGGAAAAACCTACTTGACCTCGTCCTCACCAATCTAATTGTCGCAGATGCTTCTGTCCATTACAGTATTGGTAACAGTGGCCACCGCGCAGTCATTGTGGAGAAGAAGTCCCGTTTTCACACTGAGAACACCCTCCATCGTGTTGTGAGGCACGACCACCGTGCTAAATGGGATAGGTTCAGAACAGATCTAGCAGCTCAAAACTGGGTATCCATGAGGCGCTGTGGGCCAACCGCAGCAGCAGAATTGTATTCCACCATAATCTGTAACCTCATGACCCAACGTACCCCTCACTCTACCATTACCACCAAGCCAGGGACCAACCCTGGTTCAACAACGAGTGTAGAAGAGCATGCCAGGAGCAGCACCAGGCATACCTAAAAATGAGGTGCCAACCTGGGGAAGCTGCAACATAGGGCTACATGCATGCTAAAAAGCAGAAGCAGCATGCTATAGACAGGGCTAAGCGATCCCACAATCAACGGATCAGACCAAAGCTCTGCAGTCCTGCCCCATCCAGTCGTGAATGGTGATGGATCATTAAACAACTAACGGGAGGAGGAGGCTCCATGAATATCCCCATCCTCAATGATGGTGGAGCCCAGCACGTGAGTGCAAAAGACAAGGCTGAAGCGTTTGCAACCAACTTCAGCCAGAAGTGTCGAGTGGATGATCCATATCGGCCTACTCCCGAGGTCCCCACCATCATAGAAGCCATTCTTCAGCCAATTCGATTCACTCCACGTGATGTCAAGAAATGGCTGAGCGCACTGGATACAGTAAAGGCTATGGGCCCCGACAATGAAGGGATTATTACTAGTCCTAGCACTTTTCGGGCTACCCCAGATCAGGTGTATTCCCCAGACATTCACCTTCAACTAAAGTTAGAGATAACCGAATTCTATAAGACGCTTAATTGGGTCTAAAGGTCCATTCTATCTCTCTCTAAAGGAAAGGAACAACTTGAAGATGTTACCATCTTCCAGATAGCACTTTTAATAAGTTTAACTAGACTGTAACCATCCGGATATTATGAGGGTCTGGAAACCCCCCCCAGAATTCTGCAACTCCTCAAAAAAGAGTGTACAGAAATTGAGTTCGCGAGTTTGATACAGAAATACTATTTGAGACAATTCTAAAAATATATAGATTTATTAAAGAACCGACTTGCAGCTAACAGCTGGTGAGTCAATCGTGACTTTAACAGTTCAAAATACAAAATAGCTTACATTTCTTATTCTCAGAGATCCTTATTCTCAAATCTTAACTTCATTACATTTATACATTTCTTATTATTTATAATCCAGGATATCCACCAAAATCAAATAATAGTACCTCTTGATCCCTGAGACTCAAAGCGTTAAAAACTTACAGAGCCTGCCTCTAAAGTTGAGAATCGCTTGCCCCTTCCAGCGACTTCTGACTTTCTATCTGAAAGCTCCATATTTTATATCCTTTTTTCATGGTTTATCCTTTGAAGTTTTCTACTGATGTAAGCTAATTATCTCTAGTCATTCTCTGCTGACTTCTTTCTACTCTATTGTCAATTCAGCCGTTAACTTTCAGAATCCTGTCTGCTGTATAGGTGTGTTGGGTGAAAATAAATTCACATCTAATCTGTGGTAAAGTAAAAGGTGCAGTTTATTGAAAACAGAGCTCTGGGAGAAGCGTCTCAGACCCCGCGGTCTGTGCGAGCACCTTCTCCCCGATCAACAAAATTCACAAGCTTATATACAGTACAAGACTGGAGCACATCGACAGCCTTGATTACATTACTTATTCCTTGGCCAGTCTGGCTTCGTGGCAACAGCCGCCCCCCTCCCCAATTATATTCCTTCAAAAACAACCTAATTATAACTTTACATCGTTAGCTAAGCCCTTTCTTTTAGTTCTGTCTTTTATCTAAGTTTGGCCAGTTATCTGGACAGCAGGGTCCTTTCTTACTTCATTGTGGCTTCGGCCGATCAGTGACTCGTGATTGGACATGGCTCAAAGGTTAATCAGCTTCTCATATCTCCACATGCTTAATCACTTTTGTAGTTCAGTCCATTGTGTTTTTAAACTAGTCTTGACTGAAACTAGGTTGTCATGCTGTGTCGCTCGACTGCAACATTCAACTGGTTCAAATCCCAATCCTTCAGGTGTTTCAAAACTTATCATATAAAATGGTTCATTACAGATTTATCTCTTAGATGCCATTCTTACGAAGCACTTCAATTCAATTCTTAATATTGGCTTAACTGGTTATAATCAGACGTTGTGGCTCCTAACTGTTTCATTTTCAATACAAAAACCATGTGATTACTTGGTGTCATCTATTGAAGGCATATCTACAAAGTCTTCTGTAGGTATCATATTTACAATATGTAAATCAAAACCACTTCAATCCGGGTGTTCCATGCATTTCTTAGCTACTCCAGTTGGTTGTAATACAAACTTATGTTTCCTGTCTCTTTCATTTGATGCCTTATTTATCAAAGACACATGGTTCTTTAATGTTCTGTGTTTCTGTTCAAAGTTTTTAACACTTTAAACTGGGTATAGCTATTGTGTTGGTTCCAAACTGCAGACTCCTTAGAAGCAAGCCTTTGCTTCTTCAATAGGGCCTTTGTCTCAGTATGAACAATCAATACCTATTTCAAAAGCTTGTGTGGTGTTTACAACTTTTGTGTTAACACTTCATCTTATCTCAGAAGCCTGTACTCACAGCTTGTGTTGTTGAGGCTTTTTAGATTTTTAAACCCAGTATGTCATGTTTAAATAAGGCCAGAATTCTGTTCATAGGATGGTGTATTTTTCTAAAATATGGCTTTACCTTTACAACAACATCCCGGCTATCGTGCTGAAGACTTGTGTTCCAGAACCAGCCGCGCCTCTAGCCAAGCTGTTCCAGTACAGCTACAACACTGGCATCTATCCGACAATGTGGAAAACTGCTCAGGTATGTCCTGTCCACAAAAACAGGACAAATCCAACCCGGACAATTACTGCCCCATCAGTCTACTCTTAATCATCAGCAAAGTGATGGAAGGTGTCACACTTGGAGCACTGTGCACAGTTCTGGTCTCCATATACCTTAGTTAGACCACACTTGGAGTACTGTGCACAGTTCTGGTCTCCATATACCTTAGTTAGACCACACTTGGAGCATTGTGTACAGTTTTGGTCTCCATATACCTTGGTTAGACCACACTTGGAGTACTGTGCACAGTTCTGGTCTCCATATACCTTAGTTAGACCACATTTGGAGCATTGTGTACAGTTCTGGTCTCCATATACCTTGGTTAGACCACACTTGGAGTACTGTGCACAGTTCTGGTCTCCATATACCTTGGTTGGACCACACTTGGAGCACTGTGCACAGTTCTGGTCTCCATATACCTTAGTTAGACCACACTTGGAGTACTGTGCACAGTTCTGGTCTCCATATACCTTGGTTAGACCACACTTAGAGTACTGTGCCCAGTTCTGGTCTCCATATACCTTGGTTAGATCACACTTGGAGCACTGTGCACTGTTCTGGTCTCCATATACCTTGGTTAGACCACACTTAGAGTACTGTGCACTGTTCTGGTCTCCATATACCTTGGTTAGACCACACTTGGAGCACTGTGCACTGTTCTGGTCTCCACATACCTTGGTTAGACCACACGGAGCACTGTGCACAGCTCTGGTCTCCATATACCTTGGTTAGACCACACTTGGAGCACTGTGCAGAGTTCTGGTCTCCATATACCTTGGTTAGACCACACTTGGAGTACTGTGCACAGTTCTGGTCTCCATATACCTTGGTTAGACCACACTTGGAGCACTGTGCACAGCTCTGGTCTCCATATACCTTGGTTAGACCACACTTGGAGCACTGTGCACAGTTCTGGTCTCCATATACCTTGGTTAGACCACACTTGGAGTACTGTGCACAGCTCTGGTCTCCATACCTTTGTTAGATCACACTTGGAGCACTGTGCACAGTTCTGGTCTCCATATACCTTGGTTAGACCACACTTACATAAGAACATAAGAAATAGGAGCAGGAATAGGCCACTTGGCCCCTCGAGCCTGCTCCGCCATTCAATAAGATCATGGCTGATCTTGGACTCAAAGCCACTTCCCCGCCCACTCCCCATAACCCTTCACTCCCTTATCTTGCAAAAATCTGTCTATCTCCACCTTAAATGTATTTAATGACCCAGCCTCCACAGCTCTCTGTGGCAGAGAATTTCACAGATTTACGACCCTCTGAGAGAGAAATTTCTCCTCATCTCAGTTCTAAAAGGGCGAGCCTTTATTCTAAAACTGTGCCCCCGCGTTCTAGATTTCCCCATGAGGGGAAACATCTTCTCTGCATCTACCCTGTCGAGCCCCCTCAGTATCTTATATGTTTCAATAAGATCACCTCTCATTCTTCTAAATTCCAATGAGTATAGGCTCAGCCTGCTCAACCTTTCCTCATAAGTCAACCCCCTCATCTCTGGAATTAACCTAGTGAATCGTCTCTGAACTGCCTCCAATGCAAGTATATCCTTCCTTAAATAAGGAGACCAAAACTGTACGCAGTACTCCAGGTGTGGTCTCACCAATACCCTGTACAGTTGTAGCAGGACTTCCCTGCTTTTATACTCCAACCCCCTTGAAATAAAGGACAACATTCCATTTGCCTTTTTGATTACTTGCTGTACCTGCATACTAACTTTTTGTGTTTCATGCACAAGGGCCCCTAGGTCCCTCTGAACTGCAGCATTCTGTAGTCTCTCTCTATTTAAATAATAATTCGCTTTTTTATTTTTCCTGCCAAAGTGTATAACCTCGCACTTTCCCACATTATACTTCATCTGCCAAATATTTGCCCACTCACTTAGCCTGTCTATATCCCTTTGCAGGTTCTTTGAGTCCTCTGCACAACTTGCTTTCCCACCCATCTTTGTGTCATCCGGAAACTTGGCTACATTACACTCGGTCCCTTCATCCAAGTCATTAATGTAGATTGTAAATAGCTGAGGCCCCAGCACTGATCCCTGTGGCACCCCATAGTTACCGTTTGCCAACCAGAAAATGACCCATTAATCCCGACTCTCTGCTTTCTGTTAGTTAGCCAACTCACTATCCATGCTAATATATTACCCCCAATTCAGTGAGTTCTTATCTTGTGCAGTAACCTTTTATGTGGCACCATATCGAATGCCTTCTGGAAATCCAAATACACCACATCCACTGGCTCACCCTTGTCCACCCTGCTTGTTACATCCTCAAAGAACTCCAGCAAATTTGTCAAACATGATTTCCCTTTCATAAAACCATGCGGACTCTACTTGACTGTATTATGATTTTCCAAATGTCCTGCTATTGCTTCCTTAATGAAGGACTCCAGCACTTTCCCAATGACAGATGTTAGGCTAACTGGTCTATAGTTTCCTGCTTTTTGTCTCCCTCCTTTCTTAAATAGGGGTGTTACATTAACAGTTTTCCAATCCGCTGGGACCTCTCCAGAGTCCAGGGAACTTTGGTATATCCACTATCTCTGCAGCCACTTCTTTTAAGACCCTGGGATGTAGGCCATCGGGTCCAGGGGACTTGTCATCTTTTAGTCCCATTATTTTACCGAGTACTATTTCCTTAGTGATAGTGATTGTCTTTAGTTCCCCCCTCCCTGTGTCCTCTTGAATATCCATTATTAGGATGTTGTTAATGTCTTCTACAGTGAAGACAGATACAAAATATTTGTTCAGAGTCTCTGCCATTTCCCCATTCCCCATTATTAATTCCCCAGTCTCATCCTCTAAAGGACCAACGTTTACTTTAGCTACCCTCTTCCTTTTTATATACCTGTAGAAGCTCTTACTACCTGTTTGAATATTTCTTGTTAGTTTACTCTCAGAATTGATCTCTATTATTTTTTTAGTCATTCTTTGCTGGTTTTTAAAAGTCTTCCACCATTCTTGGCAATATTGTATGCCTTCATTTTCAATTTGATACCACCCTTCTCTTCCTTAGTTAGCCACGGATGGTGCTCCCTTCTCTTAAAATCTTTCTTTCTCACTGGAATATATTTTTGTTGAGAGTTATGAAATATCTCCTTAAATGTCTGCCCTGCATTTCAACTTTCTTACCCTTTAATTTGTTTTTCCAGTACTTGGGAGCACTGTTCACAGTTCTGGTCTCCATTTCCTTGATTAGACCACACTTGGAGCACTGTTCACAGTTCTGGTCTCCATTTCCTTGATTAGACCACACTTGGAGCACTGTTCACAGTTCTGGTCTCCATTTCCTTGATTAGACCACACTTGGAGCACTGTTCACAGTTCTGGTCTCCATTTCCTTGATTAGACCACACTTGGAGCACTGTGCACAGTTCAGGTCACCATATTATAAAAAGGATATCGAGGCACTGGATAGGGTGCAGAGAAGATTTACAAGGATGATAGCAGAAATGCGAGGGTACACCTGTCAGGGAAGGATGAACAGGCTGGGTCTCTTTTCTCTTAAAAAGAGAAGGCTGAGGGGTGACCTTGTCGAGGTCTTTTAAATTATGAAAGGTTTTGATAGAGTGGATACAGAGAGAATGTTTTCACTTGTGGGGAAGAGCAAAACTAGAGGCCATCAATATAAGATAGGCACCAAGAAATCCAATGGGGAATTCAGAAGAAACTTCTTTACCCAGAGAGTGGTGAGAATGTGGAACTCACTACCACAGGGAGTGGTTGAAACTAATAGTATGGATGCATTTAAGGGGAGGCTGGAGAAGCATATGAGGGAGAAGGGAGTAGAGGGTTACGCTGATAGAGTTAGATGAGGAAAGACGGGAGGAGGCTCGAGTGGAGCATAAACGGCGGCATGGACTGGTTGGGCCGAATGGCCTGTTTCTGTGCTGTAGAATCTATGTAAAACAAGGGGGGGAAAATTCGGTTGCTTTGCACTTCCCGTTGCCACCTAGCACCCGGGCGCGGCACCTCTAACCCCTCCCGCGTAATTCAGTGGGAGGTTAGCGGCGGTGCTAGCCCGTAGCGCCCTGCGGCGATGGCGTCATCACCATGCGCATGGCCCCGCTCGTGCCCCCTGACCTAACACCGAACGCTATGTCCGACAGGGTCAGGGGGGCGTACGTGTGGCCGGGGCGGCGATATTTAAAGGGGTGGTGCCGGGCGGCCATTTTTCTGGGGGCCGCCAGCCAGCACCTGCCCCCTCTGGCCTCCTCCCACATGGTGCCAGCCGCGATCGGTCAGCCCGGCGCTCCTCTCAGAGTGCCGGGCTCTATTCCCGGCACCCCGGTCCCCGGTGGCCCCAGCAGGGCCCCGGTGCAAGCAGGGCTAAGCCCCTCCCCTTTAATCAGGGTAGGGAGGCCTGCGGTCCCACGGCGCTATGTGCCGACACGCCTGGCACCGCGATATTCCATGGGAGCGCCCCAAGAGGGAGGAGGAGCGCTTCCAATCGTGCCCCGCCTCCTGCTTGGGGTGCAACCATTCAATTTCGGGTGCAGGGGCGCTAACCTGTCCGGGGCATGAACCAATTTCCCCCCCAAGGATTTATTGGACAGTCTCTGAGCAGCATTGGTGCAGGAAATTCTGGGTACCAAGGCGGAAAAGAAATGGCACCTGAAAATCTTTTCATAAAGTGCTTTGATTGCTTCCCTTATTTCTCCTCTTAATTGGTCGGTACTGGTGACAGTTCAATCAGGATTGTGTACAGGTTTTTGATACATCTGTCCCCCAGTCACCTTCCTTTCTCATTTGCTGCTGTCTCATTTCGGGGCCGATCGACTGCGTGTGGCAGCGCGAGCGCGACAACAGGAAGGGATGGTGACAGAACAGGGAGGCAGAACTCTCTGGGATGGATTTTCCAGTTCTTCAGATCGCACCAGGCTCCTGATTCGGCACCACCTCCGGTCCAAACTCCCGTGCCATGTAGTCAAGGGAGGCGATTTCACAAATCCAGCAGCGATGGGTGGTGCAGACGTCGTTATTCCAGTTCTTCGGGTCTAATCAGCCGCCCTTTCTGACGCAACGCTCCACGCCAAGATTGTTCGGCTCCCCTCTGGCTCAAAACCTGCCGGAGAAGAGCAGGAAGTGAGGAGCTTACATAGAAACATAGAAGATAGGAGCAGGAGTAGGCCATTCAGCCCTTCGAGCCTGCTCCGCCATTCAATGTGATCATGGCCGATCATCCAAACTCAGTACCCTGTCCCCGCCTTTTCCCCATATCCCTTGATCCCTTCAGCCTCAAGAAACATATCCAACTCTTTCTTGAATATATTTAATGAACTGGCCTCCACCGCCCTCTGTGGCAGAGAATTCCACAGGTTCACCACTCTCTGGGTGAAGAAATTCCTCCTCATTTCAGTCCTAAATGGCTTACCCCTTATCCTTAGACTATGACCCCTGGTTCTGGACTCCGCGGCCATCAGAAACATCCTTCCTGCATCTAGTCTGTCCAGACCTGACAGAATTTTATAGGTTTTGATGAGATCCCCTCTCAATCTTCTAAACTCCAGTGAGTATAAGCCCAATCGACACAATCTCTCCTCATACGTCATTCCTGCCATCCCAGGTATCAGCCTGGTGAATCTTCGCTGCACTCCCTCCATGGCAAGAACGTCCTTCCTCAGGTAAGGCGACCAAAACTGCACACAATACTCAAGGTGCGGTCTCACCAAGGCCCTGTACAACTGTAGCAAGACATCCTTGTTCCTGTACTCGAACCCTCTTGCTACGAAGGCCAACATACCATTTGCCTTCTTAACCGCCTGCTGCACCTGCATGCTTACCTTCAGCGACTGGTGCACAAGGACACCCAGGTCTTGTTGCACTTCCCCTTCTCCCAATCTATTGCCATTCAAATAATAATCTGCCTTCCTGTTTTTGCCACCAAAGTGGATAACCTCACATTTATCCACATTATAGTGCATTTGCCATGTTTCTGCCCAATCACCCAACCTGTCCAAATCGTACTGGAGTTTCCCGACATCCTCCTCGCAGCTTACCATCCCGCCCAGCTTGGTGTCGTCTGCAAATTTGGAGATATAACATCCAATTCCCTCATCCAGATCATTAATATATATTGTGAACAGCTGGGGTCCTAGGACCGATCCTTGCGGTACCCCACTAGTCACTGCCTGCCACTCGGAAAACGACCCGTTTATTCCAACTCTTTGCTTTCTGTCCGCCAACCAGTTCTCTATCCAAGTCAATACCTTGCCCCCAATCCCATGTGCCTTAATTTTGCACGCTAATCTCTTGTGTGAGACCTTATCGAAAGCCTTCTGAAAGTCCAAGTACACCACATCCACTGGTTCTCCCTTATCTATTTTACCAGTTACATCCTCAAAAAATTCCAGTAGATTAGTCAAGCATGATTTACCTTTTGTAAATCCATGTTGACTTTGTCCGATCCAGTCACTGTTTTCCAAGTGCTCTGCTATTACATCTTTTATAATAGAGCCTAGCATTTTCCCCACTACCGATGTCAGGCTTACCGGTCTATAATTCCCCGCTTTTTCTCTACCACCTTTTTTGAATAGTGGGGCAACATTAGCTACCCTCCAATCCATGGGTACTGTTCCAGAGTCTATCGAGTTCTGGAAGATGACCAGCAATGCATCTACTATTTCTAGGGCCACTTCCTTAAGTACCCTGGGATGTAGATTATCAGGCCCTGGGGATTTATCGGCCTTCAGTCCCATCAATTTCCCTAACCATTTCCCTACAAATACTGATTTCTTTCAGTTCCACCCTTTCATCAGACCCTATGTTCCCCGGCATCTCTGGGAGGTTATTTGTGTCCTCCTTTGTGAAGACAGAACCAAAATATGCATTTAGTTGGTCTGCCATTTCCTTGTTTCCCATTATAAATACCCCCGATTCTGACTGCAAGGGACCTACGCTTGACTTCACTAATCTTTTTCTTTTCACATATCTATAAAAGCTTTTACAGTCAGTTTTTATGCTCCCTGTAAGCTTACTCTCATATTCTATTTTCCCTTTCTTAATTAATCCCTTTTTCCTCCTTTGTTGACTCCTAAACTGCTCCCAATCCTCAGGATTATTGCTTTTTCTAGCCAATTTATCTGTCCTCTCCTTGGATCTTATGCTATCCCTAATTTCCCTTGTTAGCCACGGTTGAGTCACCTTTTTTGTTTTATTTTTACGCCAAACTGGGATGAACAAATTCTGTAGCTCATCCATTCGGTCTTTGAATGTTTGCCATTGCCTATCCACTGTCAACCCTTTGAGCGCCATTCCCCACTCAATCCTGCCCAACTCACTCCTCAGCCCATCGTAGTTTCCTTTATTTAAATTGAGGACCCTTGTCTCTGAGTCAACTACTTCATTCTCCATCTTAATGAAGAATTCGATCATATTATGATCGGTCCGACCCAAGGGGCCTCGTACAACAAGATTGCTAATTAATCCTTTCTCGTTGCATAATACCCAGTCTAAGATGGCCTGATCTCTGGTTGGGTCCTGTGGTAAACCACTTTTATCATTCACTATCGTTACACTATAGTTATCACTGTTATATCGTTACTCTATGGTTATCACTGTTCACACTGTTGTATCACTATATGAGGTCGCCTCTTGTCACGCTGCTATACCTGGGCTGACCACTGCTGACTCCGCCCATGACTCCACCTACCTGCCCAGGTATAAAGGTAGTCGACTGGCTGGCATTCCTCCTTGTTGTATCCGATCACCCACGAGGGTGGGCTCTGTTATTTAGCCAATAAAAACCTATAGTTACTTTCTTAACTCGTCGCTTTTCATTGGATGAATTGATAGGTATATCAATTTTATTGGCTAAATTTTAAAATGTCGACACTTGAGCTGTCAAACGACCAGCCAAGCGACCAGCCAGACGCCCAGCTACAACAGCCACAGCAGCCGGCCTGGCTGCGAGCCCTCAGACCACCGTACCTGGACCTAAACCCACAGGCAGCAAACTCAGTCCTCGACTTCGAACACTGGCTGAGCTGCTTCGAAGCCTACCTGGGAGAATCCGGCGTGCCTCAGAAATCCATGCTAAGAGTTCTGAACGCCCAAGTGAGCCCTAAAGTATTCGCACTCATCCGGGACCTTAAAACATACGAGGACGCCATCAACCGGCTGAAAAGACAGTACCAAACCCCGGTAAATTCCATGTATGCCAGACACCTCCTAAGATCCCGCCCGCAACAGCCAGGAGAGCCCGTGGAGGAATTTTTACGGGTGCTACAAGCACTCGGCAGAGACTGTAACTTTAAAGCGGTAACGGCGGCAGAAAATACTGAAGACAATGTCCGCGATGCCTTCGTGAAAGGCCTGCGGTCCGACTACTCACGGCAAAGACTACTGGAAGCAAGGGACCTCGACCTGGACAAAGCTGCAGCCCTCGCTCTCTCTCTAGAGGTGGCCCATCGGGACCTCGAGGCATACTCAAGGTACTGTAACTCGCGACCCTGGGACTTGGGACCAACCCCGACCGCGATACCCCCCGCAGCAACCCCCCTGGGACCTACCTCAGCGTCGGCGTCCCGGACCCGATCGAGACCGCCACCCCCGGTACCGGCTCCGACATCGGACCCCCGCGATCGGGCCGCCGGCTGCTTCTTCTGCGGCCAGGCGAAACACCCGAGGTCGCGCTGCCCAGCCAGGAACTCTACCTGCTCAAACTGCATGAAGAAAGGCCACTTCGCTAAGGCCTGCAGAGGTGGATCATCAGAGGCCAGCAGTGCCTCATGCGAGCTGTGGGGGCGGCCATCTTCCTTCAAGGCAACAGAGGCCAGCATCCCCACATGTGAGTCATTGGGGCGGCCATCTTTGATACAGGCAACCGACACCAGCAGTGCCTCATGTGAGTTATGGGGGCAGCCATCTTCTCTGCCATTTTGTCCAACCTCGTGGGAGACGCCATTTTACCCACCACGCCCGACCGCCACCGTGCCTCTAGACCCGACTACCGCCTCAACCGCAGACTACAACAACTCGCTCAGCTATACACCAGCCTCCGTCACACTGGACCAGGCCCGCCCGCATCACCTGTCCAAGTCGATGATGGACATCAAAGTAAACGGCCACGCCACGACCTGCCTGTTCGACAGCGGAAGCACGGAGAGCTTCATCCACCCAGACACGGTGAGCCACTACTCCCTCCCTGTCCTGCCAACGCGCAACCGGATCTCGATGGCATCGAGGTCACACGCCACAGACATCAGCGGCTACTGTGTTGTGACCCTGTCGGTTAAGGGTACGGTGTATAAAAATTTTAAACTCCTCGTCCTGCCCCAGCTATGCGCTGCCGTCCTACTAGACCTAGACTTCCAATCCCACCTCCAAAGCATCACGCTAGCATACGGCGGACCCCTCCCCCCACTCACAGTCGACAACCAGCAGATTTTAAACCGCCCACCGCATAACACCTGCGGCCTATCCACCCTCAAGGTCCCGCCACCTTCCCTGTTCGCTAACCTCACCCCCGACTGCAAACCCGTCGCTACCAAGAGCAGGCGGTACAGCGCCGGGGACAGAGCTTTCATTAGCTCTGAGGTGCAGCGTCTCCTGAAGGAGGGCATCATCGAGGGGAGCACCAGCCCCTGGCGTGCCCAGGTCATGGTCGTTAAGACCGGCAATAAAAACCGCCTGGTCATCGACTACAGCCAGACCATAAACAGATACACCCAGCTGGACGCATACCCCCTTCCCCGCATATCTGATATGGTCAATCAGATTGCGCAGTACCGGGTATTCTCCACCATCGACCTTAAGTCGGCCTATCACCAACTCCCTATCCGCCCTGAGGACCGCCAGTATACAGCCTTCGAGGCGAACGGCCGCCTCTACCACTTCCTTAGGGTTCCCTTCGGCGTCACCAACGGGGTTTCGGTCTTCCAAAGGGAGATGGACCGGATGGTTGACCAGAACGGGCTGCACGCCACGTTCCCCTATCTAGATAACGTCACCATCTGCGGCCGCGACCGGCAGGACCACGATGTTAATCTGGAGAGATTCCTCCGTACGGCCCAACGGCTGAACCTCACCTACAATAAGGATAAATGTGTGTTTAACACCTCGCGCCTTGCCATCCTCGGCTGTGTAGTAGAGAACGGAGTCATCGGCCCCGACCCCGAAAGAATGCGCCCCCTCATGGAGCTACCCCTCCCCCACTGTCCAAAGGCACTGAAGAGAACCCTGGGGCTCTTCGCCTACTATGCCCAATGGGTGCCCAATAATGCGGACAAAGCCAGACCCCTCATGAAGTCCACATCCTTCCCCCTTACGGAGGAAGCGTGCGCAGCCTTCTCCCTCATTAAGGGAGACATTGCCAAGGCCACAATGCATGCAGTGGATGAGTCCATCCACTTCCAAGTCGAGAGCGATGCATCCGACTTCGCCCTAGCCGCCACCCTTAACCAGGAGGGGAGACCGGTGGCCTCCTTCTCAAGGACCCTACAGGGCCCTGAGATCCGACACTCGTCGGTCGAGAAGGAGGCCCAGGCGATTGTGGAGGCGGTACGACGCTGGAGGCACTACCTGGCAGGCAAACGATTTTCCCTCCTTACCGACCAACGTTCGGTCGCTTTTATGTTTAATAACAAGCTGAGGGGCAAAATCAAGAATGACAAGATCTTGAGGTGGAGAATCGAGCTCTCCACCTATGATTATGATATCTTGTACCGGCCAGGTAAGCTGAACGAACCCCCCGATGATCTGTCACGAATTACATGCGCCAGCGCGCAAAGTGATAGACTTCAGACCCTCCACAACGACCTCTGCCACCCCGGGGTCACCAGACTTTACCACTTCATTAAGGCCCGCAACCTGCCCTACTCCATCGAGGAGGTCAGGACCATGACCAGGAACTGCCAGACCTGTGCCGAGTGCAAACCGCACTTCTTTAGGCCGGACAGAGCAAGCCTGATCAAGGCCACCCGCCCCTTCGAGCGCCTGAGCATCGACTTTAAGGGGCCCCTCCCGTCCTCTGACCGTAATGTGTACTTCCTCAACATGGTTGATGAGTACTCCCGTTTCCCCTTTGCCTTCCCCTGCCCAGACATGACCAGTACCACGGTCATTAAATGCCTGAACGACCTCTTCGCCTTGTTCGGGTTCCCAAACTATATACATAGTGACCGGGGCTCCTCCTTCATGAGCGAGGAACTCCGTCAGTTCCTACTAGCGAGAGGTATTGCTGCAAGCAGGACCACCAGCTACAACCCCCGAGGGAACGGCCAGGTGGAAAGAGAGAACGCGACGGTATGGAAGGCCGTCCTCTTAGCCTTAAAGTCTAAGGGCCTCCCAACCTCCCGCTGGCAGGAAGTCCTCCCGGCAGCGCTGCATTCCACCCGGTCACTACTTTGCACTGCCATCAACGCCACCCCCCATGAACGAATGTTTGCTTTCCCCAGGAAGTCGACTACGGGAACCCCGCTACCAACCTGGCTGACCTCTCCGGGGCCCGTCTTGCTGTGAAAGCACGTGAGGGCCCATAAAACCTGGTCGAGAGGGTGGACCTCCTGCACGCCAACCCCCAGTACGCCTATGTGGCATACCCAGACGGGCGGGAGGACACAGTCTCCTTACGAGACCTCGCACCCTCGGGCACTCCGGAGACACCACCTTCACCCCCCCCCACCACCCCCCCAATTCCAGCCCAGGTAGACGGCATGCCGGAACCCCACGAGCCTTCGCCGACCACGCAGACACCAGCATTAACACCGGATAATGCAACACCGCCGCTGCGACGATCAGAAAGGCTTACGAGGCCTCCGGACAGACTGACATACCAGAACTGGTAGTACACTTCACCCCGCCGGACTCAAATCTAAACAAGGGGTGAATGTGGTAAACCACTTTTATCGTTCACTATCGTTACACTATAGTTATCACTGTTATATCGTTACCCTATGGTTATCACTGTTCACACTGTTGTATCACTATACGAGGTCGCCTCTTGTCACGCTGCTATACCTGGGCTGACCACTGCTGACTCCGCCCATGACTCCACCTACTTGCCCAGGTATAAAGGTAGTCGACTGGCTGGCATTCCTCCTTGTTGTATCCGATCACCCACGAGGGTGGGCTCTGTTATTTAGCCAATAAAAACCTATAGTTACTTTCTTAACTCGTCGCTTTTCATTGGATGAATTGATAGGTATATCAGTTCCTCGACATATTGGTCCAGGAAACCATCCCGTAAACACTCCAGGAATTCCTCCTCCACAGTATTGTTACTCATTTGGCCCAATCTATATGTAGATTAAAGTCACCCATGATGACTGCTGTGCCCTTATTGCACGCTTCTTTAATTTCTCTTTTAATGCCATCCCCAACCTCCGCCTTACTGTTTGGAGGTCTATAAACCACTCCCACTAATGTTTTTTTCCCCTTAGTATTTCTCAATTCTACCCATACAGATTCCACATCATCAGAGCTAATATCCTTCATTACAATTGTATTAATCCCTTCTTTAACCAGTAATGCTAACCCACCTCCCTTTCCTTTTTGCCTATCTTTCCTGAATATCGAATACCCCTGGATGTTGAGTTCCCAGTTTTGGCCATCCTTGAGCCACGTTTCTGTAATCCCAACCAAATCGTATTCGTTTACCTCTATTTGCGCAGCCAATTCATCCACCTTATTACAAATGCTCCTCGCATAAGACACAAAGCCTTCAGGCTTGTTTTTTTAACGCTCTTAGACCTATTAGAATTATTCTTTACTGTGGCCACGTTTGATTTAAACCGTTGATTTCTCTGACTGCCACTTTTGTTTTTCTCCTTCCTATCTTTTGCTTTTATCCCTGTTTTCCTTTCCTCTGTCTCCCTGCTCAGGTTCCCAACCCCCTGCCATTTTAGTTTAAACCCCCCCGAACAGTGCTAGCAAACCTCCCCGCAAGGATATTTATCCCGCTCTGGTTCAGGTGCAACCCGTCCGACTTGTACAAGTCCCACCTTTCCCAGAAGCAGGCCCAGTGATCCAGGAAACGAAAGCCCTCCCTCCTGCACCAACTCTTTAGCCATGCATTCATCTGCTCTATCCTCCTATTCCTATACTCGCTAGCACGTGGCACCAGGAGTAATCCAGAGATTACAACCTTTGAGGTCCTGCTCTTTAATCTGCTACCTAGCTCCCTAAATTCTTGTTGCAGGACCTCATCCCTCTTCCTACCTATGTCGTTGGTCCCAATGTGAACCACGACCTCTGCCTGTTCCCCCTCCCCCTTCAGAATGCCCTGCAGCCGTTCAGTGACACCCTTGACCCTGGCACCAGGGAGGCAACAAACCATCCTGGAGTCACGTCTACGGCCACAGAACCGTCTATCTGTTCCCCTTACGATAGAATCCCCTACCACTATTGCTCTCCCACTCTTTTTCCTCCCTTCCTGAGCAGCAGCAACACCCCCGGCGCCAGGAAGTTGGCTGCTGCTGCCTTCCTCTGGTGAGTCATCCCCCTCAACAGTATCCAAATTGGTATACCTGTTTGAAAGGGGGATGGCCACAGGGGTCTCCTGCACTACCTGCCTGCTTCTAATGCTCCGCCTGGTGGTCACCCATTTCCCTCCTGCCTGTGCAGCCCTACCCTGCGGCGTGACCAACTCATTAAACGTGTAATCCACGACCCTCTCAGCATCGTGAATGCTCCACAACCCATCCATCCGCAGCTCCAGCGCCTCAATATGGCCGGTTAGTAGCTGCAGCTGGATGCATTTCCGGCACACGTGGTCATCAGGGACACTGGCAGCGTCTCTGAATTCCCACATAGAGCAAGAGGAGCATAACACGGGGCTGGGCTCTCCTGGCATGACTTACCCCTTTAATTAATTTAAATTAATTCAATACCACCAGTTAAAGATATACTCTAGGGCGCTTATTTACCAACTGTCCCCACTACACCACAGAGACCCAAGAAAATATAAACCGCAGAATTTAAGCTTGTAATAAAAGAAATACTCACCAACCAATCACTTACCTGCTTCCTGGTGACGTCACACTTGGATTACTTTTTACCTCTCTCCTCTGCTGTTGAATTGGTCGCGCCTCACCTCGCAACTGCCGCCACTTTTAAGCTCTGCCGCCAGTCACTGCCCCCTCACAGGTCCGATGCTCTGATCGGCCTCACCTCGCAACTGCCGCCGATTTCAAACTGCCGCCAGTCACTGCCCCCTCACAGGTCCGATGCTCTGATCGGCCTCACCTCGCAACTGCCGCCGATTTCAAACTGCCGCCGCTTTTAAGCTCTGCCGCCGGTCACTGCCCCCTCACAGGTCCGATGCTCTGATCGGGCCTCACCTCGCAACTCGCAGCTTCGGAGGGATTCGCTGGTGCGGAGAAATAGGCAGCTTTTCCTGGCCGAATATCTCGCCCCCCTCACCCCCCGGTTTGCCGTGTTCGTGTCCCGAGGGCTCGTGGTGGGAGGTGGTCTCCCCCCATGTTATAGAGGCACTGGTTCCGCGGGAATACCTATGTGCCTGCAGATTGCTTTTTCTTATACATGTGGGCATCACCTGGAAGGTCCATCCCTAGTTACCCTGAGAAGGTTGGTGGAGGTGGGCCTCATCTTGAACCGCTGCTAGCGGATTGGTACACTGGGTGGCCACTTCACAGGGCAGTGAAGAGTCAACCACATTGGTGTTGGACTGGGGTCACAGGTCAGCTAACTCAGCACAGGCCGAGGATGGAGCCTGGGCCTTTCCTGCTCTCTGTGTGTGTGTGTGTGTGTGTGTGTGGGGCTCAGTCCCACACCGGGTGAGATCAGGCTAACTCAGCACAGGCCAGGGATAGAGCCTGGGCCTTTCCTGCTCTGTGTGTGTGTGTGTGTGGGGCTCAGTCCCACACCGGGTGAGATCAGGTTAACTCAGCACAGGCCAGGGATGGAGCCTGGACCTTTCCTGCTCTGTGTGTGTGTGTGTGTGGGGCTCAGTCCCACACCGGGTGAGATCAGGCTAACTCAGCACAGGCCGAGGATGGAGCCTGGGCCTTTCCTGCTCTGTGTGTGTGTGTGTGTGTGGAGCTCAGTCCCACACTGGGTGAGAACAGGCTAACTCAGTACAGGCCGGGGATAGAGCCTGGGCCTTTCCTGCTCTGTGTGTGTGTGTGTGTGTGTGTGTGTGTGTGTGGGGCTCAGTCCCACAACGGGTGAGATCAGGTTAACTCAGCACAGGCCGAGGATGGAGCCTGGGCCTTTCCTGCTCTGTGTGTGTGTGTGTGTGTGGGGCTCAGTCCCACAACGGGTGAGATCAGGTTAACTCAGCACAGGCCGGAGATGGAGCCTGGGCTTTCCTGCTCTGTGTGTGTGGGGGGGGCGCAATCCCACACTGGGTGAGATCAGGTTAACTCAGCACAGGCCAGGGATAGAGCCTGGGCCTTTCCTGCTCTGTGTGTGTGGGGCTCAGTACCACACTGGGTGAGATCAGGTTAACTCACCACAGGCCTTGCCTGCCCTGACTGAGGAGGTGGGAATTCAGCCCGTCACTAAAGGATCACTGTTCACCCAGTCAAATACACCAACTGCTGCCAGATCAGTCAGTGAGTCCATCGCTTCTCAAGATCTTGATTTCATAAAAAGTTCTGTAACGAAAAAAGAGGGAAGGAAATGAAATGAAACCGTTGGCATCGCACATCTGGCCTCAACTGGATTTCAGGAGTCACCACACATCCTGAGGTCATTTCCAAGGAGATTGGTTTCCTGTTTTGTCACAAGCAACTTTTTTATTCCATCAAAAACTCTTCACTCTCAAAAGGCCGCTAGGTTTCAATCTGGCTCCCATATCTGGAGGCTCCTCTAACCCCTCTCTCACACTCCTGTATCTGGGGAGATCCCTCTAACCCCTCTCTCACACTCCTGTATCTGGGGAGCTCCCTCTAATCCCTCTCTCACACTCCTGTATCTGGGGAGGTCCCTCTAACCCCTCTCTCACAGTCCTGTATCAGGGGAGGTCCCTCTAACCCCTCTCACACACTCCTGTATCGGGGAGGTCCCTCTAACCCCTCTCTCACAGTCCTGTATCAGGGGAGGTCCCTCTAACCCCTCTCACACTCCTGTATCTGGGGAGGTCTCTCTAGCCCCGTCTCTCACACTCCTGTATCTGGGGTGGCCCCTCTAGCCACGTCTCTCACACTCCTGTATCTGGGGAGGTCCCTCTAACCCCTCTTTCACACTCCTGTATCTGGGGAGGTCCCTCTAACTCCTCTCTCACACTCCTGTATCGGGGGAGGTCCCTCTAACCCGTCTCTCACACTCCTGTATCTGGGGAGGTCCCTCTAACCCCTCTCTCACACTCCTGTATCGGGGGAGGTCCCTCTAACCCGTCTCTCACACTCCTGTATCTGGGGAGGTCTTTCTAACTCCTCTCACACACTCCTGTATCTGGGGAGGTCCCTCTAACCCCTCTCTCACACTCCTGTATCTGGGGAGGTCCCTCTAACCCCTCTCACACTCCTGTATCTGGGGAGGTCCCTCTAACCCCTCTCTCACACTCCTGTATCTGGGGAGGTCCCTCTAACCCCTCTCTCACACTCCTGTATCTGGAGAGGTCCGTCCAACTCCTCTCCTCCTCTCTCACACTCCTATATCTGGGGAGTTCCCTCTAACCCCTCTCTCACACTCCTGTGTCTGCGGATGTCCCTGTAACCGCACTTTCACACTCCTGAATCTAGGGAGGTTCCTCTAACCCCTCTCTCACACTCCTGTATTTGGAGAGATCTCACTAACCCCTCTCTCACACTCAAGTACCTGGAGAGGTCCCTCTAACCCCTCTCTCACGCTCCTGTGTCTGGGGAGGCCCCTCTAACACCTCTCTCACACTTCTGTATCTGGGGAGGTCACTCTAACCCCATCTTTCACACTCCTGTATCTAGGGAGCTCACTCTAACCCCCTCCCTCACACTCCTGTATCTGGGGAGATCTCTCTAACCCCCCTCTCACACGCCTGTGTTTGCAGAGGTCCCTCTAACCCCCTCTCTCACACTCCTCTATCTGGGGAGGTCCCTCTAACCCCCTCTCTCACACTCCTGTATCTAGGGAGGTCCCTCTAACCCCTCTCTCACACTCCTGTATCTGGAGAGGTCCCTCTAAACCCTCTCATGCTCCTGTATCTGGGGACATCCCTGTAAACACCCTCTTTCACACTCCTGCATCTGGAGAGGTCGGTCCAACTCCTCTCCTCCTCTCTCACACTCCTGTATCTGGGGAGTTCCCTCTAACAACTCTCTCACACTCCTGTGTCTGGGGATGTTCCTGCAACCGCACTTTCACGCTCCTGAATCTGGGGAGGTTCCTCTAACACCTCTCTCACACTCCTGTATTTGGAGAGATCCCACTACCCCCTCTCTCACACTCATGTATCTGGGGAGGACTGTTGTGTATGTACCTTTAAGAGAGAACTGCTCTTATACTGTAGTACCGGCAGTGACCACACCTGTATATAAAGCCGTAGCAGGCTTCTGTACTTTCAGTTCCAGCATACCCTCTGTTCAGTAAACACCTGTTATTACCGTTCTCCTGCAGTCCGTGTGTTATTGATACGCGGACCCTACAGTGGCGACGAGCAGGTTCGAACTCACCTGCAGTACTGCATCACCTCACGGGGATCCATCCCTGAAAAGAAGCTTCTTGGAGGTTGAAGCCAGAGCAACGGGCGTCGACCATGGGCAACCGCCCAGTGATCCATCGGAGTTCAGTGAATCACAGGGAAAGCTGTGGAGAGCTGGGCTTGGCTCCCCAGTCAAGGTGTTCCAGCAAATCGGGCTGGTAGCAGGTAGCGCGCTGACCCTTCCGGACTGCGGCGGGCTTGAGCTCGATCGAGCGGCTCTGCAAGGGGGTCGTGCAGCGTCATCGGGAAGGAAAAGAGAGAGAGAGGGTGGAGCGCACAGGGCGCGGTCGGTGCTCAAGAGCCGGGCAGCGTTAGAGAAAATAAAAAGAGGGGAAGGAAAAGAGACGCGCAGTGGACAGCGTCGAAGAAGAATAAAACTAAGGAATTTAACTAACAAAAGAGAGATGCGCCGAAGCCGTGGGGCATGCTAGGAGCAGCATTGGCAGCAAGGGGAAGAAGGAAAAGTGCGGGAGGCACCATTTTAATCCATTGGGGAAGAAGGAAAAGCACGGGAGGCACCATTTTAAACCACACAAGATGCCGAAGAGTGGCAGTATCACTGCTTTCGACAATGAAATAGAAGACTGGACCACGTATGTGGAAAGAATTGAAGTGTACTGCAAGGCAAATGGGGTGGCCGATGAAAAGAAGGTGTCGGTATTATTAAATTTGATGGGCGCGAGAACGTACGGCCGATTGTGGAATTTAATTACCCCAGCTAAACCAATGGAGAAAAGCTTTGAAGAGATTGTCAATATCTTACAGGAACATCTAAACCATACACCGCTGCTGATAGCAGAAAGATTCAAGTTCCATAAAAGAAACCAGCACAAAGATGAGAGTAATGCTGACTATCTTACGGAACTACTCAAGTTATCGAAGCACTGCCAGTTCGGAGCAGGACTGGCAGATACCTTAAGGGATAAGTTTGTCTGCGGGCTCCAGAGTGAAGGAACCCAGAAACGACTACTTTCGGAAAAGGACCTTACGCTAGAAAAGGCTTTCAGCATGGCAGTATCCTACGAAGTAGCAGCATGGGGAGCTGCGGAAATACAACAGAAACCGCAAGAATATAGCACCAACGAAATGGCATATGGAGCAGAAAAGTGCTATCGCTGCGGCAGAACAACCCATGACCAGGACTGCTGGTTTAAGGACAAAGTATGCAGGCAATGTGGAAAAGTGGGACACATAGCACGAGTCTGCAGGTCGGGAAAGAAAACCAACACTAAAAGAACTACTCAGGAAAAGTAAAGAAAGCAAAAAAAATGACAGACAGTAGTTCAGAAGATCAGGAGAGTGATAATGACTCCGGGAGCAGGAGACTAAGTTGTCTAAAGTTACAGAACGTGATCGCAAAGGAGGATCACCGAATCATTTGGGTCACCCTCATGATAGCAGGGTCCCAAGTAAAGATGGAATTGGACACAGGATCAGCCCTAACAGTCATGAATCGACGAGACTATGTGCGGCTATTCTCACACATACCCTTGAAGGACACGTCCATTGTATTGAAGACATATACGGGGCAAAAAGTCTACCCCAGAGGAAAAATAAGGGTGCCCATTAAATACAACGGCAAGGAAACACAGAAACTGTATCTATATATACTACAAGATGGAGGACCACCATTATTGGGCCGTGAATGGATCCGAAAAATACAATTGGATTGGCATTCCATTCAGGCGCTAACTGTGGCTGACAAAAAGGATGACGACGTCACACCTGGACGACTGTCAAAAATTCTAACTGACGCGAAAGAGGTGTTCCAGCAAGGACTTGGGACTCTAAAAAGAGTAACGGCAATGATAAAAATTGAAGATAACGCAAACCCAAAATTTTTTAAGGCCAGGCCGGTACCGTACACTATCCGCCCAGCCATCGAAGCAGAGCTGGAGAGCCTGGAGCGTTCGGATGTGCTGTCCAAGGTGGACTGGAGCGAGTGGGCCACACCCATCATTCCTCTAATGAAGAAATCATTGAGCAGCAAGCCTGGGGAGCTGAAGAAGGTTCGCATCTGTGGGGACTTTAAGGTAACTGTAAACCCAGTCCTGCACACAGTACAATATCCACTTCCACGGATAGAAGATATTTTCGCCTCACTATCTGGAGGGAAACGCTTTATGAAGATTGATCTGGCCCAAGCGTATCTACAAATGGAGGGAGAAGAAGCATCTAGAAAATACCTCACGATAAACACTCACAAAGGTCTTTACCAGTACAACCGACTGGTATTCGGGGTAGCATCAGCTCCGGCTATTTGGCAGAGGGTGATGAAACAAGTCCTGCAAGGGATCCCGGGGACCCAGTGTTATTTGGACGACATCCTGGTTACGGGCGAAAATGACAGTGAACACCTTGCCAACCTGGAGCAGGTGCTCACTAGATTATAAGAATATGGGCTACGAGCCAACCGCACCAAATTCGAGTTTTTCCGGAAACAAATCTCGTATTGTGGCCACATGATTGATGAAGAGGGGTTACATAAGTCCCCAGACAAGATTGAGGCAGTACTCAAGGCTCCAGAACCGGAAAATGTGTCGCAACAGAGGTCGTTCCTCAGGTTGATGAACTACTACCATAAGTTCTTGCCAAATTTATCTACAATTCTGCACCCACTTAACGCCCTGCTGCAAACTGGAGTAGCATGGAAATGGAGTGATGATTGTAAGCGTGCCTTTCAGAAATGTAAATGCCTAATCACTTCAAAAGAAGTATTGGCCCACTACAATCCAACACTACCGATTCGGTTGGCATGTGATGCGTCTCCCTACGGCATTGGAGCGGTGCTGTCACACAAATTCCTTGACGGCTCAGAGAGGCCAATAGCCTTTGTGTCGCGCTCGTTAACCTCAGCCGAGCGTAACTACGCCCAGATTAACAGGGAGGCCCTCAGCCTGGTGTGGGTGTGAAGAAGTTCAATCACTATCTGCACGGGCAGAAATTCACCCTACTGACTGATCACCAGCCTCTTGTCTCCATTTTTAACCCAAAGAAGGGCGTTCCGGTGATGACGGCGCAACGGCTGCAAAGATGGTCCCTTTTTCTAGGGGCACATCAATACGACATAGAGTACAAGGGTACGAAACAGCATGGAAACGCTGATGGGCTGTCACGCCTGCCGTTGCCTACAGTGGAGGAAGCACCTGCAGTGGACCCTGTTGAGATATTCCATTCGACCATAATCGAATGTCTACCTGTTACAAACTCAAGTATAGAGAAGGAAACCCGAAATGACCCGACACTCTCTCGGGTCTATGATTTGACGGTCAAGGGATGGCCAGCACATGGCGACTTACTGTTGCCAGCATTCTCGCCAAGGAGAGAACAGCTGTCAGTGTGCCGGGGGACCTTGATGTGTGGACCCCGAGTGGTAATTCCACCAAAGTTGAGAGATAGAGTGCTCAATGAGCTTCATGAGGGTCATCTGGGAGGGGTAAAAATGAAGAGCCTAGCCAGGGCGTTTGTGTGGTGGCCGGGAATCGATAAAGAAATTGAGGATATGACCAAGAGATGCACAGGATGCCAGAAAGTCCTAAACGCTCCACCACAGGCCCCGCTACACCCATGGGAGTGTCCCTCATCTCCATGGCAACGGGTACACATTGATTTTGCTGGTCCATTTATGGACTCAATGTTTTTAATCGCCGTGGATGCACATTCGAAATGGCCAGAGGTCATCAAAATGTCCTCCACCACCACGGAGAAAACTATTGCAGTCCTACGGACCATCTTCACCAGGAATGGCTTGTCAGAACAGATTTTCTCCTACAATGGACTACAGTTTGTGTCCAAGGATTTCCAGAGGTTTTTGAGGAATAATGGGGTGAAACATTACACATCTGCCCCACATCATCCAGCCACAAATGGATTGGCTGAGAGGTTTGTTCAGACCTTTAAAAAAGCAATAAAGGCGATGTATAACGACAACATACCACTACAACACAAGGTAGATAATTTCTTGTTTGCTTACAGGGATGCGACACATGCAGTCACCAACCAAGCTCCAGCCATAATGTTCTTTAACCGAAGGTTAAGATGTCGCCTGGATTTGCTCAAACCAAACATAAGACGAGATGTTGAGGATAAGCAATTCCAGCACATCAATGAGAAGCCAACCAGGAGATTCAAGATAGGGCAACCAGTCTTGGCCCGCGACTACCGAACAGAAAAATGGCAGCCAGGAACGATATGCACACAGCAGGGACCACTAATGTACACAGTGGACGTTGGAGAGAGCATCGTGAGATGCCATGCTGACCAGATTCTAGAGTCACAGGAACAAGTCAAACCCATACCACGAGCATGCGCACCTGGTGATGAACCCGAAGTACAGATTGCGTCTACCTCAGAATCAGTGGTATTGGAAGCTGACGAACCAACCAATGACAATGAGCCAGAATCGGCTCCGCCACAAGACCAGGATACTCGAGAAAGGCGCTATCCAGACAGGATCAGGAAGCCTCCTCAAAGACTGAATTTATAAATGATTACTTCAGTTGATGTATACAGTACAGAGAAAATTGTAATTGTAATTAGTTATTATTTAATTGTTAAATGAATGTTATGTACTGTTTATCTAAAAGGGGAGGAATTGTCGTGTATGTACCTTTAAGAGAGAACTGATTTTATACTGTAGTACCGGCAGTGACCACACCTGTATACATTGAAGCTCCTTGTCGGCTTTTCATTGATGTGCTGGAATTGCTTATTCTCAACATCTCTTCGTACATTTGGTCTGAGCAAATCCAGACGAGATCTCAACCTTCGGTTAAAGAACATCATGGCCGGGGCCTGGTTGGTGACTGCATGTGTCGCATTTCTGTAGGCTAACAGGAAATTGTCCACCTTATGCTGCAGTGGAATGTCATCATCGCACATGGCCCTTACTGCTTTTTTAAAGGTTTGTACGAACCTCTCAGCCAATCCATTTGTGGCTGCATGATACGGGGTGGATGTGTAATGCCTTACTCCATTCCTTTTCATAAATCTTTGAAACTCTTCGGACACAAACTGTGGTCCGTTATCAGAGCAAATCTGCTCTGGCAAGCCGTTCCTGGCAAAAATGGTCCGTAGGACTGCAATAGTTTTCTCCGTGGTAGTGGAGGACATTTTGATCACCTCAGGCCATTTCGAGTGCGCATCCACGGCTATTAAAAACATTGAGTCCATGAATGGACCAGCAAAATCAATATGCACCCGTTGCCATGGAGATGAGGGCCACTCCCATGGGTGTAGAGGGGCATGTGGTGGTGCATTTTGGACCTTCTGGCATCCTGAGCAGCTCTTTGTCAGGTCCTCGATTTGCTGTTCGATCCCCGGCCACCACACCTAAGCCCTAGCAAGGCTTTTCATTTTCACCCTTCCCAGATGACCTTCGTGAAGCTCATTGAGCACTCTCTCCCTTAACTTGGGTGGAATTACCACTCGGGATCCACACATCAAGGTCCCCTGGCATACTGACAGCTGTTCTCTTCTGGATGAGAATGCTGGCAACAGTGAGTCGCCATGTGCTGGCCATCCCTTCACCGTCAAATCATATACCTGAGACAGTGTCGGGTCATTTCGGGTCTCCTTCTCTATACCAGCGTTAGTTACTGGCAAGCAATCAATTATAGTCGAATGAAATATTTCAACAGGATCCACTGCTGGAGCTTCCTCCGCAGTAGGCAATGGCAGGCGTGATAGCCCATCAGAGTTTCTGTAGTGTCCGTGTGTTGATAAAGACACTGAAGACAGGAATTGGTTCATAGGTGTTTACTAAGCAAAGTCTGGGGGGGGGGGTTCTAACGGATATACACAATATACAGGCTTATATAGCCCGAGTGGCAATTACCGGCATTACAGCACACCTGGGGCTCTTAAAGGCACATACACTACAATTCCTCCCCTTTTAGCTAACCAGTACATCATATTTTAAGTAATTATTAATTACATGTTATAAGAAAAATAATATACACATTGCTGTAGTTAATTAATTATAAGTCAGTCTCTCAGGAGGCTTCCTGACTCGGTCCGGATAACGCCTCGGGGGTGTAGTAGTTTCTGGTGGTGTAGTAGGTTCTTTTGGCAAGGCTGATTCGGCTTGAATGCCAATGTCGGGTTCATCGGGTTCCAGTATCACCGGATCGGAGGTAGATATGGATATCTCTACTTCATCGTTAGACGTATAGAGTTGTGGTGTAGGTTGTCCCTTTTCGGATGACTTTATGATTTGGTCAGCATGGCGCCTTATGATGCTTTCTCCGATGTCCACGGTATACATCAGTGGTCCTAGTCGTGTGCAGATAGTTCCAGGCTGCCATTTCTCGGTACGGTAGTCCCAGGCCAAAACTTGTTGACCTATCTGGAAGGTTCTAGTTGGCCTTTCATTCATGCCTTGAAACTGCCGGTTCTCCACGTCCCTTCTGATATTGGGCTTGACCAAATCCAGCCGGCATCTTAGGTTTCTATTGAAGAACATTATGGCGGGAGTTTGGTTGGTAACCATATGTGTGGCATTCTTGTATGCGAATAAGAAGTTATCCACCTTGTGCTGAAGTTTTATGTCTTCATTACCCATGGCCTTTATGGCCTTCTTGAAGGTCTGGAAAAACCTTTCAGCCAATCCATTGGTGGCGGGATGGTATGGGGCGGACGTGTAGTGCTTAACCCCATTGTTTTTTAAGAACTTCCTGAATTCTTCGGACACAAATTGTGGTCCATTATCAGAACATATCTGTTCCGGCAGCCCATTCCTGGCAAATATGGTCCTTAATACTGTGATGGTTTTTTCCGTGGTGGTGGAGGACATCTTTATTACCTCTGGCCACTTGTAGTGTGCATCAACCGCGATTAAGAACATTGAGTCCATAAATGGACCAGCAAAGTCGATGTGCACCCTTTGCCAGGGAGATGAGGGCCACTCCCATGGATGTAGAGGGGCTTGTGGTGGAGCGTTTTGGACCTTCTGGCATCCTAGGCAGCTCTTGGTCATTTCTTCGATGTCTCCATTGATACCTGGCCACCATACAAATGCCCTAGCTAGGTTCTTCATTTTCACTCCACCCAGATGCCCCTCGTGAAGCTCCTTTAGCACTTTATCCTGGAGTTTGGGTGGAATCACCACTCTGGATCCACACATCAACGTTCCTCGGCACACTGACAGCTGTTCTCTTCTTTGCGAGAATGCTGGCAACAGTGGTTCGCCATGTGCTGGCCATCCCTTCACTGTTAAATCGTAGACCCGTGAGAGAGTTGCGTCATTTCTCGTCTCCCTTTCAATGGCAGAATTTGTCACTGGTAGACATTCCACTATGGTAGAGTGGAACATCTCTACTGGGTCTACTGTAGGTGCCTCTTCTACCGTTGGCAACGGTAGGCGCGATAAACCGTCAGCATTCCCATGCTGTTTTGATCCTTTGTATTCTATGTTGTATTGGTGTGCCCCTAGAAAAAGGGACCACCTCTGTAGCCTTTGCGCTGTCATAATGGGAACACCCTTTTTAGGGTTGAATATGGAGATGAGGGGTTGATGGTCAGTCAACAAGGTAAACTTTTGTCCGTGTAGGTAATGGTTGAATTTCTTCACTCCCCATACCAGGCTGAGTGCTTCCCTGTCGATTTGGGCATAGTTACGCTCAGCTGAGTTTAATGAGCGTGACGCAAAAGCTTTTGGCCGTTCTGAGCCATCAGGGAATTTATGGGATAATACTGCTCCTATGCCATATGGGGATGCATCGCACACCAGTCTGATTGGCAGTGATGGGTTGTAATGAGCCAAAACTTCTTCGGATGTGAGTAAGTCTTTGCATTTATGGAAGGCACGTTTACAGTCTTCGTTCCATTTCCAAATCACTCCTGTTTGTAGAAGTTCATTAAGAGGGTGTAGAAGAGTTGATAAGTTCGGTAAAAATTTATGATAGTAATTTATTAATCCCAGGAACGACCTTAATTGTGAAACATTTTCAGGTGCTGGGGCTTTTATGACCGCTTCAATTTTTTCAGGCGACTTATGCAACCCTTCATTATTAATTATGTGGCCACAATATGATATCTGATTTTGAAAAATTCTCACTTGGGGCGATTTGCTCGTAGGCCCCATTCTTTCAGCCTAGTGAGCACCTGCTCCAAATTGGCAAGGTGCTCGTTGTCGTTTTCTCCTGTTACAAGGATGTCGTCTAGGTAGCATTGAGTCCCCGGAATCCCTTGCAGGACTTGCTCCGTATCTCTTTGCCAGATGGCTGGAGCTGATGCTACTCCAAAAACCAGTCGACTGTACTGGTACAGGCCTTTGTGTGTGTTTATCGTGAGATACTTTTTAGAGGCCTCCTCAACCTCCATCTGTAGATATGCCTGTGCCAAGTCAATTTTGGTGAAACGTTTCCCTCCGGACAGTGAGGCGAAAATATCTTCTATCCTCGGAAGAGGATACTGTACTGTGTGAAGGACCGGGTTTACAGTCACCTTGAAGTCTCCACAGATGCGAATATTTCTCTGTTCCTCAGATTTATCATTATTCAATGCTTTTATCATGACTGGAACGATGGGTGTTGCCCCCTCGTTCCAATTTATTTTGGATGATACGCCTGCCTTTTCCAAATTCTCCAGCTCTGCCTCGAATGCTGGACGAATTGCGTATGGCACCGGTCTTGCTTTAAAAAACTTGGGAATTGCTGCATCTTCCACTTTTATTGAGGCGGTGATGCCTTTCAAGGTTCCTAGTTTCTCTTGAAACACTTCTTTGGCATTGGCCAAGATGTCTTTTAATCGTTCAGGTATGATGTCATCATTTTTTTTTCCTTACTGGTCACCGTCAGTGCCTGAATGGAGTGCCAGTCTAAACGTATCTTTCTGATCCATTCACGTCCCAACAACGGTGGACCACCATCTTGTAGAATGTATAAATACAACTTTTGTATTTCTTTGCCGCTGTATACAACAGGAACCCTTATTTTTCCTTTGGGGTATTCTTTCTGCCCCGTATATGTTTTTAAGATAATGGACGTGTCATTTAGAGGTATATGCGAAAATAGCCTCTCGTAATCCCGTCGATTTATTACGGTTAGAGCTGATCCTGTATCTAGCTCCATTTTAACTGGGGACCCTGCTATCGTGAGGGTAACCCAAATGGTTTGGTAATCATCTTTGGCAAGTACATTATGTAATTTGAGACAGCTTAGTCTCTTGTTTTCGGAGTCGCTATCACTCTTCTGGTCTTCGGAGCTACTGTCCATCATCATTTGTACCTTCCTGTACTTTCCTTTATTGATTTTTTTTTTCTGTCTGTGGATTTATTTTGTCCAGATCGGCATACCCGTGCAATGTGTCCAATCTTTCCACATTGCCTGCATGCTTTGTCCTTGAACCAGCAGTCCCTCTGTTCATGGGTGGATCTGCCGCAGCAATAACATCTCTCGAAACCCTGTGTCATTTCATGGGTGCCGAAGTCTTGTGTCTTTTGTTGTATCTCTGCAGCTCTTCTTGCTGCTGCTTCGTATGATACAGCCATACTGAAAGCTTTGTCCAATGTTAAATCTTTTTCAGAAAGCAGCCTTTTTTGTGTTCCTTCACTTAAGAGACCGCAAACGAATTTGTCTCGAAGATAATCTGATAGCCCTGCCCCGAATTGGCAGTACTTTGATAGCTTTCTTAATTCGGTTAGATAATCAGCGTTACTTTCATTCTTGTGTTGATTTCTCTTGAAGAATTTGAATCGTTCCGCTATCAGCAGCGGTGTCAGGTAGATCCCAGGTGAGGTCGCGAGCAGTCAGAAATCTCAGGTGAGGTGGTGAGTAGTCGGGCAGATCTCAGGTGAGGTAGCGAGCGATCAGGAAAATCTCAGGTGGGGTGGCGAGCAGTCAGGGAAATCCCAGGTGATGTAGCATGCAGTCAGGAAGATCCCAGGTGAGTTGGCGAGCAGTCAGTGAGATCTCAGGTGAGATGATGAGCAGTCAGGGAGATCCCAGGTGAGGTAGCGAGCAGTCAGAGAGATCTCAGGTGAGGTGATGAGCAGTCAAGGAGATCTCAGGTGAGGTTGCCAGCAGTCAGGGAGAACTCAGGTGAGGTAGCAAGCAGTCAGGAAGATCCCAGGTGAAATAGTGAGCGGTCAGGAAGATCCCAGGTGAGGTAGTGAGCAGTCAGGAAGATCCCAGGTGAGGTAGTGAGCAGTCAGGAAGATCCCCGGTGAGGTGCCAAGCAGTCAGCAAGATCTCAGGTGAGTTAGAGAGCAGTCAGGGAGATCCCAGGTCAGTTAGTGAGCAGTCAGGGTGATTCCAAGTGAGTTGGTGAGCAGTCAGGGAGATCCCACATGAGGTAGCGAGCAGTCAGGGAGATCCCAGGTGAGGTAGCGAGCAGTTAGGGAGATCCCAGGTGGGGAGGTGAGCAGTCAGGGAGATCCTAGGTGAGGTAGCAAGCAGTCAGGAAGATCCCAGGTGGGTTAGTGATCAGTCAGGAAACCTCAGGTGAGGTGGCAGGCAATCAGTAAGATGCCAGGTGAGGTAGCGAGCAGTCAGAGACATCTCAGGTGAGGTAACGTGCAGTCAGGAAGATCCCAGGTGAGGTAGCGAGCAGTGAGAGAGATACCAGGTGAGCTGGCGAGGACTCAGGGAGATCCCAGGTGGGGTAGCGTGTGGTCAGGAAGATCCCAGGTGAGGTGCCAAGCAGTCAGGAAAACTCAGGTGAGGTGGTGAGCAGTCAGGGAGATCCCAGGTGAGATAGTGAGCGGTCAGGAAGATCCCAGGTGAGGTAGTGAGCAGTCAGGAAGATCCCAGGTGAGGTAGTGAGCAGTCAGGAAATCTCAGGTGAGGTGGTGAGCAGTCAGGATGATCCCAGGTGAGGTGGCGAGCAGTCAGAGAGATCTCAAGTGAGGTGGTGAGCAGTCAGGGAGATCCCAGGTGCAGTAGCGAGCTGTCAGGGAGATCCCAGGTGAGGTGGCGAGCAGTCAGGAAGATCCCAGGTGAGGTGGCGAGCAGTCAGGAAGATCCCACGTGAGGTGGCGAGCAGTCAGGAAGTTCTCAGTTGAGGTAGTGAGTAGTCAGAAAGATCCAAGATGAGGTTGTGAGCAGTCAGGAAAACTCAGGTGAGGTGGCGGGCTGTCAGAGACATCTCAGGTGAGGTGGTGAGTAGTCGGGGAGATTCCAGGTGAGGTAGCGAGCAGTCAGGGAGATCCCAGGTGAGTTCGCGAGCAGTCAGAAATCTCAGGTGAGGTGGTGAGTAGTCGGGGAGATCCCAGGTGAGGTAGCGAGCGATCAGGAAAATCTCAGGTAGGGTGGCGAGCAGTCAGGGAGATCTCAGGTGAGATGGTGAGCAGTCAGGGAGATCCCAGGTGAGGTGATGAGCAGTCAAGGAGATCCCAGGTAAGGTAGTGAGCAGTCAAGAAATCTGAGGTGAGGTGGTGAGCAGTCAGGAAATCCCAGGTGAGTTGGTGAGCGGTCAGGAAATCCCAGGTGAGGTGGCGAGCAGTCAGGAAATCTCAGGTGAGGTAGCGAGCAGTAGGGAGATCCCAGGTGAGGTGGCGAGCAGTCAGGAAGATCCCAGGTGAGGTAGCGAGCAGTCAGGGAGATTCCAGGTGAGGTGGTGAGCAGTCAGGAGGATCCCAGGTGAGGTAGCGAGCAGTCAGGAAGATCCCAGGTGAGGAGGCGAGCAGTCAGGAAGATCCCAGGTGAGGTAGCAAGCAGTCAGGGAGATTCCAGGTGAGGTGATGAGCAGTCAGGGAGATCCCAGGTGAGGTAGCAAGCAGTCAGGGAGATCTCAGGTGAGGTTGCGAGCGCTCAGGAAGATCCCAGGTGAGGTAGTAAGCGGTCAGGTAATTCACAGGTGAGGTGTTGAGCAATCAGGGAGATCCCAGGTGAGGTAGCGAATATTCAGGGAGAAAACAGGTGAGGTAGCTAGCGTTCAGGAAGATCCCAGGTGAGGTAGCGAGCAGTAAGGAAGATCTCAGGTGAGGTAGCGGGCAGTAAGGAAGATCTCAGGTGAGGTGGCGAGCAGTTAGGGAGATCCCAGGTGGGGTGGCGAGCAGTCAGGGAGATCCCAGATGAGCTGGTGAGCAGTCAGGGAGATCCCAGAAGAGGTGGTGAGCATTCAGGAAGCTCTCAGGTGATGTGGCGAACAGTCAGGAAGATCCCGGGTGAGGTAGCGAGCAGTCAGGAAGATCCCCGGTGAGGTGCCAAGCAGTCAGCAAGATCTCAGGTGAGTTAGAGAGCAGTCAGGGAGATCCCAGGTCAGTTAGTGAGCAGTCAGGGTGATTCCAAGTGAGTTGGTGAGCAGTCAGGGAGATCCCACATGAGGTAGCGAGCAGTCAGGGAGATCCCAGGTGAGGTAGCGAGCAGTTAGGGAGATCCCAGGTGGGGAGGTGAGCAGTCAGGGAGATCCTAGGTGAGGTAGCAAGCAGTCAGGAAGATCCCAGGTGGGTTAGTGATCAGTCAGGAAACCTCAGGTGAGGTGGCAGGCAATCAGTAAGATGCCAGGTGAGGTAGCGAGCAGTCAGAGACATCTCAGGTGAGGTAACGTGCAGTCAGGAAGATCCCAGGTGAGGTAGCGAGCAGTGAGAGAGATACCAGGTGAGCTGGCGAGGACTCAGGGAGATCCCAGGTGGGGTAGCGTGTGGTCAGGAAGATCCCAGGTGAGGTGCCAAGCAGTCAGGAAAACTCAGGTGAGGTGGTGAGCAGTCAGGGAGATCCCAGGTGAGGTGGCGAGCAGTCAGGACATTCCCAGGTGAGGTAGCGAGCAGTCAGAGACATCTCAGGTGAGGTGGTGAGCAGTCAGGGAGATCACAGGTGAGGTGGCGAGCAGTCAGGGAGATCACAGGTGATTTGGTGGGCAGTCAGGGAGATCCCAAGTGAGGTAGCGAGCAGTCAGGGAGATCCCAGGTGCAGTAGCGAGCTGTCAGGGAGATCCCAGGTGAGGTAGCAAGCAGTCAGGAAGATCCCAGGTGAGGCAGCGAGCTGTCAGGGAGAGCCCAGGTGAGGTAGTACACAGTCAGGGAGCTCCCAAGTGAGGTAGCGAGCAGTCAGGAAATCTCAGGTGAGGTGGTGAGCAGTCACGGAGGTCCCAGGTGAGGCAGCGAGCAGTCAGAAAGATCCCAGGTGAGTCAGCGAGCAGTCAGGAAGATCCCAGATGAGGTAGCGGACAGTCAGGAAGTTCTCAGTTGAGGTGGTGAGCAGTCAGGAAGTTCTCAGTTGAGGTAGAGAGTAGTCAGAAAGGTCCCAGATTAGGTTGTGAGCAGTCAGGAAGCCTCAGGTGAGGTGGCGGGCAGTCACAGACATCTCAGGTGAGGTGGTGAGTAGTCGGGGAGATTCCAGGTGAGGTAGCGAGCAGTCAGGGAGATCTCAGGTGAGGAAACGAGCATTCAGGTCGATCCCAGGTGAAGTAGTGAGCAGTAAGAGAGATCTCAGGTGAGGTGGTGAGCAGTCAGGGGGATCCCAGGTGAGGTCGCGAGCAGTCAGGAAAATCTCAGGTGGGGTGGCGAGCAGTGAGGGAGATACCAGGTGAGCTGGCGAGGAGACAGGGAGATCCCAGGTGAGATGGTGAGCAGTCAGGGAGATCTCAGGTGAGGTGATGAGCAGTCAGGTAGATCCCAGGTGAGGTAGCGAGCAGTCAGCGAGAACTCAGGTGAGGTTGCGAGTAGTCAGGAAGATCCCAGGTGAGGTAGCGAGCAGTCATGGAGAACTCAGGTGAGGTAGCGGACAGTCAGGAAGTTCTCAGTTGAGGTGGTGAGCAGTCAGGAAGTTCTCAGTTGAGGTAGAGAGTAGTCAGAAAGGTCAACAAGTCAGTGAGATCGCAGCAGAGGTAGCGTGTAGTCAGGACGATCCCAGGTGAGGTGCCAAGCAGTCAGGGAGATTCCAGGTGAGGTGGTGAGCAGTCAGGGAGATCCCAGGTGAGGTAGCAAGCAGTCAGGGAGATCTCAGGTGAGGTAGTGAGCGCTCAGGAAGATCCCAGGTGAGGTAGTGAGCGGTCAGGAAATTCACAGGTGAGGTGGTGAGCATTCAGGGAGATCCCAGGTGAGGTAGCGAACATTCAGGGAGATCCCAGGTGAGGTAGCGAGCGGTCAGGGACATCCCAGGTGAGGCAGCGAATATTCAGGGAGATCCCGGGTGAGGTAGCGAATATTCAGGGTGATTCCAAGTGAGGTGGTGAGCAGTCAGGGTGATCCCTGGTGAGCAGTCAGGGAGATCCCAGGTGGGGTGACGAGCAGTCAGGGGGATCCCAGGTGAGGTAGCGAGCAATCAGGAAGTTCCCAGGTGAGGAAGCGAGCAATCAGGAAGTTCCCAGGTGAGGTAGCGAGCAGTTAGGGAGATCCCAGATGAGCTGGTGAGCAGTCAAGGAGATCCCAGAATAGGTGGTGAGCATTCAGGAAGCTCTCAGGTGATGTGGCGAGCAGTCAGGAAGATCCCGGGTGAGGTAGCGAGCAGTCAGGAAGATCCCCGGTGAGGTGCCGAGCAGTCAGGAAGATTCCCGGTGAGGTGCCGAGCAGTCAGGAAGATCACAGGTGAGGTAGCGAGCAGTCAGGAAGATCTGAGGTGAGGTAGTGAGCAGTCAGGAAGATCCCAGATGAGGTAGTGCGCAGTCAGGGAGATCCCAGGTGAGGTGATTGGCAGTCAGGGACATCCCACATGAGGTAGCGAGCAGTCAGGGAGATCCCAGGTGGGGTGGCGAGCAGTCAGGGAGATCCCAGGTGAGGTAGTGAGCTGTCAGGAAGATACCAGGTGAGGTGGCGAGCAGTCAGGAAGATCCCAGGTAAGGTGGCGATCAGTCAGGAAGATCTCAGGTGAGGTGGTGAGCAATCAGGGAGATCCCAGATGAGGTAGCGAGCAGTCAGGGAGATCCCAGGTGAGGTAGTGATCAGTCAGGAAACCTCAGGTGAGGTGGCGAGCAGTCAGTAAGATGCCAGGTGAGGTAGCGAGCAGTCAGGAAAATCCCAGGTGCGCTAGTGAGTAGTCAAGAACATCCCAGGTGAGGTGGCGAGCGGTCAGGAAATCCCAGGTGAGGTAGCGAGCGGTCAGGAAGATCCCAGGTGAGGTAGCGAGCAGTCAGGAAGATCCCAGGTGAGGTGGCGAGCTGTCAGGAAGATCCCAGGTGAGGTGGCGAGCAGTCAGGAAAAGCCGAGGTGAGGTGGCGAGCAGTCGGGAAGTTCTCAGTTGAGGTAGAGAGTAGTCATGGAGATTCCAGTTGAGGTAGCGGACAGTCAGGAAGTTCTCAGGTGAGGTACTGAGCAGTCATGGAGATCCCAGGTGAGGCAGCGAGCAGTCAGAAAGATCCCAGGTGAGGCAGCGAGCAGTCAGAAAGATCCCAGATGAGGTTGTGAGCAGTCAGGAAACCTCAGGTGAGGTGGCGGGCAGTCAGAGACATCTCAGGTGAGGTGGTGAGTTGTCGGAGAGATCCCAGGTGAGGTAGCGAGCAGTCAGGGAGATCTCAGGTGAGGTGGTGAGCAGTCAGGTAGATCCCAGGTGAGGTCGCGAGCAGTCAGAAATCTCAGGTGAGGTGGTGAGTAGTCGGGCAGATCCCAGGTGAGGTAGCGAGCGATCAGGAAAATCTCAGGTGGGGTGGCGAGCAGTCAGGGAAATCCCAGGTGATGCAGCATGCAGTCAGGAACATCCCAGGTGAGTTGGCGAGCAGTCAGTGAGATCTCAGGTGAGATGATGAGCAGTCAGGGAGATCCCAGGTGAGGTAGCGAGCAGTCAGAGAGATCTCAGGTGAGGTGATGAGCAGTCAAGGAGATCACAGGTGAGATAGTGAGCGGTCAGGAAAATCTCAGGTGGGGTGGCGAGCAGTCATGAAGATCCCAGGTGAGGTAGTGAGCAGTCAGGAAATCTCAGGTGAGGTGGTGAGCACTCAGGATGATCCCAGATGAGGTGGCGAGCAGTCAGAGAGATCTCAAGTGAGGTGGTGAGCAGTCAGGAAGATCCCAGGTGAGGAGGCGAGCAGTTAGGAAGATCCCAGGTGAGGTAGCGAGCAGTCAGGAAGATCCCCGGTGAGGTGCCGAGCAGTCAGGAAGATTCCCGGTGAGGTGCCGAGCAGTCAGGAAGATCACAGGTGAGGTAGCGAGCAGTCAGGAAGATCTGAGGTGAGGTAGTGAGCAGTCAGGAAGATCCCAGATGAGGTAGTGCGCAGTCAGGGAGATCCCAGGTGAGGTGATTGGCAGTCAGGGACATCCCACATGATGTAGCGAGCAGTCAGGGAGATCCCAGGTGGGGTGGCGAGCAGTCAGGGAGATCCCAGGTGAGGTAGTGAGCTGTCAGGAAGATACCAGGTGAGGTGGCGAGCAGTCAGGAAGATCCCAGGTAAGGTGGCGATCAGTCAGGAGGATCTCAGGTGAGGTGGTGAGCAATCAGGGAGATCCCAGATGAGGTAGCGAGCAGTCAGGAAGATCCCAGGTGAGGTAGTGATCAGTCAGGAAACCTCAGGTGAGGTGGCGAGCAGTCAGTAAGATGCCAGGTGAGGTAGCGAGCAGTCAGGAAAATCCCAGGTGCGCTAGTGAGTAGTCAAGAACATCCCAGGTGAGGTAGCGAGCGGTCAGGAAATCCCAGGTGAGGTAGCGAGCGGTCAGGAAGATCCCAGGTGAGGTAGCGAGCAGTCAGGAAGATCCCAGGTGAGGTGGCGAGCAGTCAGGAAGACCCCAGGTGAGGTGGCGAGCAGTCAGGAAAATCCGAGGTGAGGTGGCGAGCAGTCGGGAAGTTCTCAGTTGAGGTAGAGAGTAGTCAGGGAGATTCCAGATGAGGTAGCGGACAGTCAGGAAGTTCTCAGGTGAGGTACTGAGCAGTCATGGAGATCCCAGGTGAGGCAGCGAGCAGTCAGAAAGATCCCAGGTGAGGCAGCGAGCAGTCAGGAAGATCCCAGATGAGGTAGCGGACAGTCAGGAAGTTCTCAGGTGAGGTGGCGAGCAGTCAGGAAGTTCTCAGTTGAGGTAGAGAGTAGTCAGAAAGATCCCAGATGAGGTTGTGAGCAATCAGGAAACCTCAGGTGAGGTGGCGGGCAGTCAGAGACATCTCAGGTGAGGTGGTAAGTTGTCGGGGAGATCCCAGGTGAGGTAGCGAGCAGTCAGGGGGATCTCAGGTGAGGTGGTGAGCAGTCAGGTAGATCCCAGGTGAGGTCACGAGCAGTCAGAAATCTCAGGTGAGGTGGTGAGTAGTCGGGCAGATCCCAGGTGAGGTAGCGAGCGATCAGAAAAATCTCAGGTGGGGTGGCGAGCAGTCAGGGAAATCCCAGGTGATGTAGCATGCAGTCAAGAAGATCCCAGGTGAGTTGGCGAGCAGTCAGTGAGATCTCAGGTGAGATGATGAGCAGTCAGGGAGATCCCAGGTGAGGTAGCGAGCAGTCAGAGAGATCTCAGGTGAGGTGATGAGCAGTCAAGGAGATCACAGGTGAGATAGTGAGCGGTCAGGAAAATCTCAGGTGGGGTGGCGAGCAGTCATGAAGATCCCAGGTGAGGTAGTGAGCAGTCAGGAAGATCCTAGGTGAGGTAGTGAGCAGTCAGGAAGATCCCAGGTGAGGTAGTGAGCAGTCAGGAAATCTCAGGTGAGGTGGTGAGCAGTCAGGATGATCCCAGATGAGGTGGCGAGCAGTCAGAGAGATCTCAAATGAGGTGGTGAGCAGTCAGGAAGATCCCAGGTGAGGAGGCGAGCAGTTAGGAAGATCCCAGGTGAGGTAGAGAGCAGTCAGGGAGAACTCAGGTGAGGTAACGAGCAGTCAGGAAGATCCCAGGTGAGGTAGCGTGCAATCAGAGAGATCCCAGTTGAGGTAGCGAGCAGTGAGGGAGATACCAGGTGAGCTGGCAACAAGTCAATGAGATCCCAGGTGAGGTAGCGTGTAGTCAGGATGATCCCAGGTGAGGTGCCGAGCAGTCAAGGAGATTCCAGGTGAGGTGGTGAGCAGTCAGGTAGATCCCAGGTGAGGTAGCAAGCAGTCTGGGGATCTCAGGTGAGGTAGCGAATGATCAGATAGATCCCAGGTGAGGTAGTGAGTGGTCAGGAAATTCACAGGTGAGGTGGTGAGCATTCAGGGAGATCCCAGGTGAGGTAGCGAACATTCAGGGAGATCTCAGGTGAGGTAGCGAGCGGTCAGGAAGATCCCAGGTGAGGTAGCGAGCAGTAAGGAAGATCTCAGGTGAGGTAGCGGGCAGTCAGGGAGATCCCAGGTGAGGTAGTGAGCAGCCAGAGAGATCTCAGGTGAGGTAGTGAGCAGTCAGGGAGATCCCAGGTGAGGTAGCGAGCAGTCAGGGAGATCCCAGGTGAGGTAGTGAGCAGTCAGGGAGATCCCATGTGAGGTAGCGAGCAGTCAGGAAGATCCCAGGTGAGGTAGTGATCAGTCAGGAAACCTCAGTTCAATGGTGAGCAGTCAGTAAGATCCCAGGTGAGGTGGTGAACTGTGAGAGACATCTCAGGTGAGGTAACGTGCAGTCAGGAAGATCCCAGGTGAGGTAGCTTGCAGTCAGAGAGGTCCCAGGTGAGGTAGCGAGCAGTGGGAGACATTCCAGGTGAGCTGGCGAGGATTCAGGGAGATCCCAGGTGAGGTAGTGTGTAGTCAGGAAGATCCCAGGTGAGGTGCCGAGCAGTCAGGGAGATCCCAGGTGCGGTAGTGAGCAGTCAGGAAGATCCCAGGTGAGGTAGCGAGCAGTCAGGGAGATCCCAGGTGCAGTAGTGAGCAGTCAGGAAGATCGCAGGTGAGGTGCCGAGCAGTCAGGGAGATCCCAGGTGAGGTAGCGAGCAGCCAAGGAGATCCCAGGTGAAGTAGTGAGCAGTCAGGAAGATCCCAGTTGAGGTGGTAAGCAGTCAGGGAGATCCCAGATGAGGTAGTGCGCAGTCAGGAAGATCCCAGGTGAGTTAGCGAGCAGTCAGGAAGGTCGCAGGATCCCAGGTGAGGTAGCGAGCAGTAAGGGAGAACTCAGGTGAGGTAACGAGCAGTCAGGAAGATCCCAGGTGAGGTAGCGTGCAATCAGAGAGATCCCAGTTCAGGTAGCTAGCAGTGAGGGAGATACCAGGTGAGCTGGCAACAAGTCAGTGAGATCCCAGCTGAGGTAGCGTGTAGTCAGGACGTTCCCAGGTGAGGTGCTGAGCAGCCAATGGAGATCTCAGGTGAGGTAGCGAGCAGTCAGGGTGATTCCAAGTGAGGAGGTGAGCAGTTAGGGAGATCCCAGGTGTGGTGGCGAGCAGTCAGGGGGATCCCAGGTGAGGTTGCGAGCAATCAGGAAGTTCCCAGGTGAGGTAGCGAGCAGTCAGGAAGATCCCGGGTGAGGTAGCGAGCAGTCAGGAAGATCCCCGGTGAGGTGCCGAGCAGTCAGGAAGATCCCCGGTGAGGTACCGAGCAGTCAGGGAGATCCCAGGTGCGGTAGTGAGCAGTCAGGGAGATCCCAGGTGAGGTAGCGAGCAGTAAGGAATATCTCAGGTGAGGTAGCGGGCAGTCAGGGAGATCCCAGGTGAGTTAGTGAGCGGTCAGGAAGATCCCAGATTAGGGGGTAAGCAGTCAGGAAATCTCAGTTGAGCTGTCATGGAGATCTCAGGTGAGTTAGTGAGCAGTCAGGGAGATCCCAGGTGAGGTGATTGGCAGTCAGAGAGATCCCATATGAGGTAGCGAGCAGTCAGGGAGATCCCAGGTGGGTTGGCGAGCAGTCAGGGAGATCCCAGGTGAGGTCACGAGCAGTCAGAAATCTCAGGTGAGGTGGTGAGTAGTCGGGCAGATCCCAGGTGAGGTAGCGAGCGATCAGAAAAATCTCAGGTGGGGTGGCGAGCAGTCAGGGAAATCCCAGGTGATGTAGCATGCAGTCAGGAAGATCCCAGGTGAGTTGGCGAGCAGTCAGTGAGATCTCAGGTGAGATGATGAGCAGTCAGGGAGATCCCAGGTGAGGTAGCGAGCAGTCAGAGAGATCTCAGGTGAGGTGATGAGCAGTCAAGGAGATCACAGGTGAGATAGTGAGCGGTCAGGAAAATCTCAGGTGGGGTGGCGAGCAGTCATGAAGATCCCAGGTGAGGTAGTGAGCAGTCAGGAAGATCCTAGGTGAGGTAGTGAGCAGTCAGGAAGATCCCAGGTGAGGTAGTGAGCAGTCAGGAAATCTCAGGTGAGGTGGTGAGCAGTCAGGATGATCCCAGATGAGGTGGCGAGCAGTCAGAGAGATCTCAAATGAGGTGGTGAGCAGTCAGGAAGATCCCAGGTGAGGAGGCGAGCAGTTAGGAAGATCCCAGGTGAGGTAGAGAGCAGTCAGGGAGAACTCAGGTGAGGTAACGAGCAGTCAGGAAGATCCCAGGTGAGGTAGCGTGCAATCAGAGAGATCCCAGTTGAGGTAGCGAGCAGTGAGGGAGATACCAGGTGAGCTGGCAACAAGTCAATGAGATCCCAGGTGAGGTAGCGTGTAGTCAGGATGATCCCAGGTGAGGTGCCGAGCAGTCAAGGAGATTCCAGGTGAGGTGGTGAGCAGTCAGGTAGATCCCAGGTGAGGTAGCAAGCAGTCTGGGGATCTCAGGTGAGGTAGCGAATGATCAGATAGATCCCAGGTGAGGTAGTGAGTGGTCAGGAAATTCACAGGTGAGGTGGTGAGCATTCAGGGAGATCCCAGGTGAGGTAGCGAACATTCAGGGAGATCTCAGGTGAGGTAGCGAGCGGTCAGGAAGATCCCAGGTGAGGTAGCGAGCAGTAAGGAAGATCTCAGGTGAGGTAGCGGGCAGTCAGGGAGATCCCAGGTGAGGTAGTGAGCAGCCAGAGAGATCTCAGGTGAGGTAGTGAGCAGTCAGGGAGATCCCAGGTGAGGTAGCGAGCAGTCAGGGAGATCCCAGGTGAGGTAGTGAGCAGTCAGGGAGATCCCATGTGAGGTAGCGAGCAGTCAGGAAGATCCCAGGTGAGGTAGTGATCAGTCAGGAAACCTCAGTTCAATGGTGAGCAGTCAGTAAGGTCCCAGGTGAGGTGGTGAACTGTGAGAGACATCTCAGGTGAGGTAACGTGCAGTCAGGAAGATCCCAGGTGAGGTAGCTTGCAGTCAGAGAGGTCCCAGGTGAGGTAGCGAGCAGTGGGAGACATTCCAGGTGAGCTGGCGAGGATTCAGGGAGATCCCAGGTGAGGTAGTGTGTAGTCAGGAAGATCCCAGGTGAGGTGCCGAGCAGTCAGGGAGATCCCAGGTGCGGTAGTGAGCAGTCAGGAAGATCCCAGGTGAGGTAGCGAGCTGTCAGGAAATCTCAGGTGAGGTGGTGAGCAGTTAGGGAGATCCCAGGTGAGGTAACGAGCAGTCAGGGAGATCCCAGGTGCAGTAGTGAGCAGTCAGGAAGATCGCAGGTGAGGTGCCGAGCAGTCAGGGAGATCCCAGGTGAGGTAGCGAGCAGCCAAGGAGATCCCAGGTGAAGTAGTGAGCAGTCAGGAAGATCCCAGTTGAGGTGGTAAGCAGTCAGGGAGATCCCAGATGAGGTAGTGCGCAGTCAGGAAGATCCCAGGTGAGTTAGCGAGCAGTCAGGAAGGTCGCAGGATCCCAGGTGAGGTAGCGAGCAGTAAGGGAGAACTCAGGTGAGGTAACGAGCAGTCAGGAAGATCCCAGGTGAGGTAGCGTGCAATCAGAGAGATCCCAGTTCAGGTAGCTAGCAGTGAGGGAGATACCAGGTGAGCTGGCAACAAGTCAGTGAGATCCCAGCTGAGGTAGCGTGTAGTCAGGACGTTCCCAGGTGAGGTGCTGAGCAGCCAATGGAGATCTCAGGTGAGGTAGCGAGCAGTCAGGGTGATTCCAAGTGAGGAGGTGAGCAGTTAGGGAGATCCCAGGTGTGGTGGCGAGCAGTCAGGGGGATCCCAGGTGAGGTTGCGAGCAATCAGGAAGTTCCCAGGTGAGGTAGCGAGCAGTCAGGAAGATCCCGGGTGAGGTAGCGAGCAGTCAGGAAGATCCCCGGTGAGGTGCCGAGCAGTCAGGAAGATCCCCGGTGAGGTACCGAGCAGTCAGGGAGATCCCAGGTGCGGTAGTGAGCAGTCAGGGAGATCCCAGGTGAGGTAGCGAGCAGTAAGGAATATCTCAGGTGAGGTAGCGGGCAGTCAGGGAGATCCCAGGTGAGTTAGTGAGCGGTCAGGAAGATCCCAGATTAGGGGGTAAGCAGTCAGGAAATCTCAGTTGAGCTGTCATGGAGATCTCAGGTGAGTTAGTGAGCAGTCAGGGAGATCCCAGGTGAGGTGATTGGCAGTCAGGGAGATCCCATATGAGGTAGCGAGCAGTCAGGGAGATCCCAGGTGGGTTGGCGAGCAGTCAGGGAGATCCCAGGTGGGGTGGCGAGCAGTCAGGGAGATTCCAGGTGAGGTAGTGAGCTGTCAGGAAGATACCAGGTGAGGTGGCGAGCAGTCAGGAAGATCCCAGGTAAGGTGGCGATCAGTCAGGAAGATCTCAGGTGAGGTGGTCAGCAATCAGGGAGATCCCAGGTGAGGTCGCGAGCAGTCAGGAAGATCCCAGGTGAGGTAGTGATCAGTCAGGAAGATGCCAGGTGAGGTAGCGAGCAGTCAGGAAAATCCCAGGTGTGGTAGTGAGTAGTCAGGAACATCCCAGGTGAGGTAGCGAGCGGTCAGGAAATCCCAGGGGAGGTAGCGAGCGGTCAGGAAGATCCCAGGTGAGGTAACGAGCAGTCAGGAAGATCCCAGGTGAGGTGGCGAGCAGTCAGGAAGATCCCAGGTGAGGTAGCGAGCGGTCAGGAAGATCCCAGGTGAGGTAACTAGCAGTCAGGAAGATGCCAGTTGGGGCAGTGAGCGGTCAAGAAAATCTCAGGTGGGGTGGGGAGCAGTCAGGGAGGTCCCAGGTGCAGTAGTGAGCAGTCAGGGAGATACCAGGTGAGGTAGTGAGCAGTCAGGAAGATCCCAGGTGAGGTAGTGAGCAGTCAGGAAATCTCAAGTGAGGTGGTGAGCAGTCAGGAAGATCCCAGATGAGGAGGCGAGCAGTCAGGGAGAACTCAGGTGAGGTAACGAGCAGTCAGGAAGATCCCAGGTGAGGTAGCGTGCAATCAGAGAGATCCCAGTTGAGGTAGCGAGCAGTGAGGGAGATACCAGGTGAGCTGGCAACAAGTCAGTGAGATCCCAGGTGAGGTAGCGTGTAGTCAGGACGATCCCAGGTGAGGTGCCGAGCAGTCAGGGAGATTCCAGGTGAGGTGGTGAGCAGTCAGGGAGATCCCAGGTGAGGTAGCAAGCAGTCTGGGAGATCTCAGGTGAGGTAGCGAGCACTCAGAAAGACATCAGGTGAGGTAGTGAGCGGTCAGGAAATTCACAGGTGAGGTGGTGAGCAGTCAGGGAGATCCCAGGTGAGGTAGCGAACATTCAGGGAGATCTCAGGTGAGGTAGCGAGCGGTCAGGAAGATCCCAGGTGAGGTAGCAAGCAGTAAGGAAGATCTCAGGTGAGGTAGCGGACAGTCAGGGAGATCCCAGGTGAGTTAGTGAGCAGCCAGAGAGATCTCAGGTGAGGTAGAGAGCAGGCAGGAAGATCCCATGTGAGGTGGTTGGCAGTCAGGGAGAGCCCACATGAGGTAGCAAGCAGTCAGGGAGATCCCAGGTGAGGTAGCGAGCAGTCAGGGAGATCCCAGGTAAGGTAGCGAGCAGTCAGTGAGATCTCAGGTGAGGTGGTGAGCAATCAGGGAGATCCCAGGTGAGGTAGCGAGTAGTGAGGAAGATCCCAGGTGAGGTAGTGATCAGTCAGGAAACCACAGTTGAGGTGGCGGGCAGTCAGTAAGATGCCAGGTGAGGTGGTGAGCAGTCAGTAAGATCCCAGGTGAGGTAGCGAGCAGTCAGAGATATCTCAGGTGAGGTAACGTGCAGTCAGGAAGATCCGAGGTGAGGTAGCGTGCAGTCAGAGAGATCCCAGGTGAGGTAGCGAGCAGTGAGAGAGATACCAGGTGAGCTGGCGAGGATTCAGGGAGATCCCAGGTGAGGTAGCGTGTAGTCAGGAAGATCCCAGGTGAGGTGCCGAGCAGTCAGGGAGATCCCAGGTGCGGTAGTGAGCAGTCAGGAAGATACCAGGTGAGGCAGCGAGCAGTCAGGAAGATCCCAGATGAGGTAGCGGACAGTCAGGAAGTTCTCAGGTGAGGTGGCGAGCAGTCAGGAAGTTCTCAGTTGAGGTAGAGAGTAGTCAGAAAGATCCCAGATGATGTTGTGAGCGGTCAGGAAACCTCAGGTGAGGTGGCGGGCAGTCAGAGACATCTCAGGTGAGTTGGTGAGTAGTCGGGGAGATTCCAGGTGAGGTAGCGAGCAGTCAGGGAGATCCCAGGTGAGGTCGCGAGCAGTCAGAAATCTCAGGTGAGGTGGTGAGTAGTCGGGGAGATCCCAGGTGAGGTAGCGAGCGATCAGGAAAATCTCAGGTTGGGTGGCGAGCAGTCAGGGAGATCCCAGGTGACATAGCATGCAGTCAGGAAGATCACAGCTGAGTTGGCGAGCAGTAAGTGAGATCTCAGGTGAGATGATGAGCAGTCAGGGAGATTCCAGGTGAGGTAGCGAGCAGTCAGAGAGATCTCAGGTGAGGTGATGAGCAGTAAAGGAGATCCCAGTTGAGGTTGCAAGCAGTCAGGGAGAGCTCAGGTGAGATAGTGAGCGGTCAGGAAAATCTCAGGTGGGGTGGCGAGCAGTCAGGAAGATCCCAGGTGAGGTAGTGAGCAGTCAGGAAGATCCCAGGTGAGGTAGTGAGCAGTCAGGAAGATCCCAGGTGAGGTAGTGAGCAGTCAGGGAGAACTCAGGTGAGGTAATGAGCAGTCAGGAAGATCCCAGTTGAGGTAGCGAGCAGTGAGGGAGATACCAGGTTAGCTGGCAACAAGTCAGTGAGATCCCAGGTGAGGTAGCGTGTAGTCAGGACGATCCCAGGTGAGGTGCCGAGCAGTCAGGGAGATTCCAGGTGAGGTGGTGAGCAGTCAGGGAGATCCCAGGTGAGGTTGCAAGCAGTCTGGGAGATCTCAGGTGAGGTAGCGAGCACTCAGAAAGACATCAGGTGAGGTAGTGAGCGGTCAGGAAATTCACAGGTGAGGTGGTGAGCAGTCAGGGAGATCCCAGGTGAGGTAGCGAACATTCAGGGAGATCTCAGGTGAGGTAGCGAGCGGTCAGGAAGATCCCAGGTGAGGTAGCAAGCAGTAAGGAAGATCTCAGGTGAGGTAGCGGGCAGTCAGGGAGATCCCAGGTGAGGTAGTGATCAGTCAGGAAACCACAGTTGAGGTGGCGGGCAGTCAGTAAGATGCCAGGTGAGGTGGTGAGCAGTCAGTAAGATCCCAGGTGAGCTAGCGAGCAGTCAGAGACATCTCAGGTGAGGTAACGTGCAGTCAGGAAGATCCCAGGTGAGGTAGCGTGCAGTCAGAGAGATCCCAGGTGAGGTAGCGAGCAGTGAGAGAGATACCAGGTGAGCTGGCGAGGATTCAGGGAGATCCCAGGTGAGGTAGCGTGTAGTCAGGAAGATCCCAGGTGAGGTGCCGAGCAGTCCGGGAGATCCCAGGTGCGGTAGTGAGCAGTCATGAAGATCCCAGGTGAGGTGCCGAGCAGTCAGGGAGATCCCAGGTGCGGTAGTGAGCAGTCAGGAAGATCCCAGGTGAGGTAGCGAGCTGTCAGGAAATCTCAGGTGAGGTGGTGAGCAGTCAGGGAGATCCCAGGTGAGGTAGCGAGCAGTCAGGGAGATCCCAGGTGCGGTAGTGAGCAGTCAGGAAGATCCCAGGTGAGGTGCCGAGCAGTCAGGGAGATCCCAGGTGAGGTAGCGAGCAGTCTGGAAGATCCCAGGTGAGGTGGCGAGCAGCCAAGGAGATCCCAGGTGAAGTTGTGAGCAGTCAGAAAGATCCCTGTTGTGGTGGTAAGCAGTCAGGGAGATCCCTGATGAGGTAGTGTGCAGTCAGGAAGATCCCAGGTGAGGTGCGAGCAGTCAGGAAGATCCCAGGATCCCAGGTGAGGTAGTGAGCAGTCAGGGAGATCTCAGGTGAGGTAGTAAGCGGTCAGGAAGATCCCAGGTGAGGTGGCGAGCAGTCAGGGAGATCCCAGGTGAAGTAGTCATCAGTCAGGAAGATCCCAGGTGAGGTGGCGAGCAGTCAGGAAGATCCCAGGTGAGTTGCCGAGCAGTCAGGTAGTTCTCAGTTGAGGTAGTGAGCAGTCAGGGAGATCCCAGCTGAGGTGGTGTGCAGTCAGGGAGATCTCAGGTGAGGTAATGAGCAGTCAGGTAGATCCCAGGTGAGGTAGCAAGCGGTCAGGAATATCTCAGGTATGGTGGCGAGCAGTGAGGGAGATCCCAGGTGAGGTAGTGAGCGGTCAGGAAAATCTCAGGTTGGGTGGCGAGCAGTCAGGAAAATCCTAGGTGAGGTAGTGAGCAGTCAGGGAGATCCCAGGTGAGGGGGCAAGCAGTCAGTAAGATCCCAGGTGGGGTAGTGAGCAGTCAGGAAGATCCCAAGTGAGGTGGCTAGCAGTCAGGAAGGTCCCAGATGAGGTGGCGAGCAGTCAGGGAGATCCCAGGTGAGGTGGCGAGCAGTCAGGGAGATCCCAAGTGAGGTGGCGAGCAGTCAGGGAGATCCCAGGTGAGGTGGCGAGCAGTCAGGGAGATCCCAAATGAGGTGGCGAGCAGTCAGGAGGATCCCAGATGAGGTAGCGAGCAGTCAGGAAGATCCCAAGTGAGGTGGCGAGCAGTCAGGAAGATCCCAGATGAGGTGGCGAGCAGTCAGGGAGATCCCAGGTGAGGTGGCGAGCAGTCAGGGAGATCCCAAGTGAGGTGGCGAGCAGTCAGGGAGATCCCAGATGAGGTGGCGAGCAGTCAGGGAGATCCCAGGTGAGGTGGCGAGCAGTCAGGGAGATCCCAAGTGAGGTGGCGAGCAGTCAGGGAGATCCCAGGTGAGGTGGCGAGCAGTCAGGGAGATCCCAGGTGAGGTGGCGAGCAGTCAGGGAGATCCCAGGTGAGGTGGAGAGCAGTCAGGGAGATCCCAGGTGAGGTGGCGAGCAGTCAGGGAGATCCCAGGTGAGGTGGCGAGCAGTCAGGGAGATCCCAGGTGAGGTGGCGAGCAGTCAGGGAGATCCTAGGTGAGGTGGCGAGCAGTCAGGGAGATCCCAAGTGAGGTGGCGAGCAGTCAGGAGCCTAAGAACATAACAACATTAGAAGTAGGAGCAGGAATAGTCCATTTGGCCCTTCAAACCTGCGCCGCCATTCAATATGACCATGACTGATCTTCTATCTCACCGCAACGTTTTTTAAAATTCATTCATGGGATCTGGGCATCGCTGGCAAAGCCAGCATTTATCGCCCATCCCTAGCTGCCCTTGAGAGGCTGTTGGTGAGCCGCCTTCTTGAAATGCTGCAGTCTGTGTGGTGATGGTAGTCCCACAGAGCTATTCTGGAAGGAGTTCCAGGATTTTGGCCCAGTGACGATGAAGGAATGGCCGATATATTTCCAAGTCAGTATGGTGTGTGATTTGCAGGGGAAATTGGAGGTTGTGGGGTTCACCTTGAGTACAGTGTGCAGTTTTGGTCACTTTATCTGAGCAAGGATGTACTTGCCATGGAGTGCAGTGAAGATTCACCAGTCTGATACCTGGGATGGCAGGAATGACGTATGAGGAGAGATTGGGTCAATTGAGCTTGTACTCACTGGAGTTTAGAAGAATGAGAGGGGATCTCATTGAAATTTATAAAATTCTAACAGGACTAGACAGACTAGATGCAGGAAGGATGTTCCCGATGGCGGGGGAGTCCAGAACCAAGGGTCACAGTCTAAAGATAAGGGGTAGGCCATTTAGGACAGAGATGAGGAGGAATTTCTTCACCCAGAGAATGGTGAACCTGTGGAATTCTCTACCACAGAAGGCAGTTGAGGTCAATTCATTAAATATATTCAAGAAGGAGTTAGATATATTTCTTAAGGCTAAAGGGATCAAGGGGTATGGGGAGAAGGCAGGGGCAGGGTACTAAATTTGGATGATCAGCCATGATCTCATTGAATGGCGGAGCAGGCTCGAGGGGCCGAATGGCCTACTCCTGCTCCTATCTTCTATGTTTCCCATGCGCCTGTTGCTCTTGTCGTTCTAGGTGGTAGAGGTTGCGGGGTTTGGGAGGTGCTTTTGAAGAAGCCTTGGCGAGTTGCTGCAGTGCATCTTGTAGATGGTACACAATGCAGCCACGGTATGCCGGTGGTGGAGGGAGTGAATTTTTAAGGTGGTGGATGGGGTGCCGATCAAGCAGGCTGCTTTGTCCTAGATGGTGTCGAGCTTGAGTGCTATTGGAGCTGCAACTCATCCAGGCAAGTGGAGAGTATTCCTACACACTCCTGACTTGTGCCTTGTAGATGGTGGAAAGGCTTCGGGGAGTCAGGAGCTGAGACACTCGCCGCAGAATACCCAAGGTCTTACCTGCTCTTGTTGCTACAGTATTTATGTGGCTGGTCCAGTTAAGTTTCTGGTTAATGGTGACCCCCAGGATGGTGATGGTGGGGGATTTGGCGATGGTAATGCCGTTGAATGTCAAGGGGCGGTGGTTACACGTTCGCTTGTTGGAGATATTCATTGCCTGTCACTTATGTGGTGCGAATATTACCTGCCACTTATCAGCCCAAGTCTGAACGTCATCCAGGTCTTGTTGCATGCGGGCATGGACTGCTTCATTATCGGAGGAGTTGCGAATGGCGCTGAACACTGTGCAGTCATCAGCGAACATCCCAATTTCTGACCTTCTGTTGGAGGGAAGGTCATTGATGAAGCAGCTGAAGATGGTTGGGCCTAGGACACTGACCTGAGGAACTCCTGCAGCGATGTCCTGGGGCTGTGGTGATTGGCCTCCAACATCCACAACCATCTTCCTTTGTGCTAGGTTTGACTCCAGTCAGTAGAGAGTTTTCCCCCCGATTCCCATTGACTTCAGTTTTACTAGGGCTCCTTAATGCCACACTCGGCCAAATGCTGCCCTGATGTCAAGGGCAGTCACTTTCACCTCACCTGGGGTAGCGAGTTCCACATTCTCACCAGTCTCTGGGTAAAAAAGGTTATTTCTGAATTCCCTATTGGATTCATTAGTGACTATCTGATATTGATGGCCCCTAGCTCTGGTCTCGCCCTGCAAGTGGAAACACCTTCTCTACATCTACCCCGTCAAAACCTTTCATAATCCTGATGACCTCTATTAGGTCACCCCTCAGTCTTCTCTTTTCTAGAGAAAAGAGTCCCATGTGCCAGTTCTCTGGTATCTGGGGTGTGGAGGAGATTCTTGAGCCAAGTCCATAACTCAGCCCAAGTGTTTTTATGGCAACTATTAGTCTGCGGGTCAGAATCACTCACATCGCAAGACCGGATCTCCATGGTTACTGCGTCCAAAGCACAGTCCTTGGGCACTCCCTGGTATTGGGGCAAGGGTCCACAGATTCATGCTGAAAAACAAGGAAGGAACTCACGTTTATACATTGTCCTTCGCGATCTCAGGCCGTCCCAAACTGCTTCACAGCCAATGAAGTACTGTTTGAAGTGTCGTCACTGTTGTAATGTAGGAAACGCGGATGCCAATTTGCGCACACCATCTCCCACAAACAGCAAAGAGATAATGACCAGGTAATCTGTTTTAGTGATGTTGGTTGAGGGATCAATATTATCCCAGGACACCTGAGAGAACTCCCCCTGCTCTTCTTCGAAATAGTGGCCCCTCCAACAGCGCAGCACCCCCTCAGTACTGGCCCTCTGACAGTGCAGTGCTTCCTCAGTACTGCCCCTCCGACAATGCAGCGTTTCCTCAGTACTGCCCCTCCGACAGGGCAGCGTTTCCTCAGTACTGCCCCTCCGACAGTGCAGCGCTTCCTCAGTACTGCTCCCTCCGCAACACCCTAATCCACGCCTCTATCACCCCCAGCACCCCTTCCCCTTTGCCCGGCACTTTCCCGTGCAAGTGCAGGAGATGCAACACATGCCCTTATACCTCCCCCCCTTCCCACTGCCCAGGGCCCCAAACACCCCTTCCAGGTGAAACAGAGATTTACTTGTACTTCCTGCAATTTAATATACTGTATTCGCTGCTCACGATGTGGTCTCCTCTACATTGGGGAGACCAAACGCAGATTGGGTGACCGCCTTGCGGAACACCTCTGTTCAGTCCGTAAGGGGGATCCCGAGCTCCCGGTGGCCTTGAACTTTAATTCACCACCCCATTCCCACTCAGACCTCACTGTCCTCGGCCTCTTGCACTGTTCCACGGAAGCTCAGCGTAAGCTCGAGGAACAGCACCTCATCTTTCGATTAGGCACTTTACAGCCCCCTGGACACAACATAGAGCTCAACAATTTCAGATCATAACCTCGGCCCCTATCACATATATATATATGTTTTTTTTCCCTCCCACATGACAGCTGTCCTTCATTCTGCCAGTGCAATTCACACTCCAACTAGAGCATCCTTTGTTCCTTAATCTGTCCCATTACCACCTCCTCTTGCCTTGAATAATGTCTCTCAATGTCTCTTAATCTTTCCTGCTTTCTATCCCATCACTGACCTTCCCTTTTGTTCTTTCATCCCCTCCCCCTTTTCCCAGCCCCTTACTTGCTTTAAAATCTATTCCGTTTCCTGCTTTTTTCCAGTTCTGACGAAGGGTCTTCGACCTGAAACGTTAACACTGTTTCGCTCTCCACGGATGCCTCCTGGCCTGCTGAGTTTTTCTAGCATTTTCTGTTGTTATTTCAGATTTCCAGCATCCGCAGTATTTTGCTAGAAAATTAATTTAATTGCCTTGAAAAAATCCTGTCTGAGTGCTGGTAGTCGTGTGGTGTGTGGGACAGCACGGCTGATCCTGATCTCTCCTGACTATCAGAACACCTCCTATTGTGACAATATGGGTTTCCCCCCACTTTTTGTGCAAAACTACTAAATGATTGTCATTAAAACGAAATAAAGAGTAAAAACAGTAAATATTGGAATAAGGGAGGAAAGCTCTACATCTCAGATGCCATCAAGGACCTTCCTTTCCCTCGGAACTGAGAGAGACCCTCACCTGTCACAAATGTAGATCTCCTTCCTGTGGACTCTCCAAACAAATACTGGGAGAACAAGGCTCTTAGAGGGCATGGGTCTGAGTGCTGTGCTCCCAGCTCCCCAGTATAACGTAAAAGCACCTTTTCGTCTGATCAGTCTGTGCTGGATTTAAATCCAGATGCCATCGATGAAAGGAAAGCCTCTGTGCTGTTCTTACCTGATATTATTCTAAAATGGTTCGATTCAACAGATGCCTTACGTCAGTAAGTTAAGTCAAATTAAATACAGGCAATTATCAGCTGTAGATGAGTGGAATATTTTAATTTTCACAGTATTGAATGTACCAAAACCAGCGTTCATGTCAAGACCTAGCAGTGGGTGCCAACCCCGTGACTCGGATGAGGAGTGGACGCCTAAACATCTTGTGAAAAACCCACCAAGTAAATTGAATGTATTTTCTTTGTTAAAGTATTAAATGTGCTTTTATATCACCCTGATTATAACCAGTTTGTCCAGCAGCTAGTACATATTTTTGTCAGGAGGCAGTTACTTTCAAGTTTTGGAGAGCTGGAGAGGTAAGTAAATTGTCTGATCACATTTTCCCCTATACTTGTGTAAGTTTACTTTTCCAATTTTTACCTGCATAATGTATTGATTTTTTCGAGCCTGAATAAACTAGATGGGGTCGATTTTAACTCAGTGCAGGGAATTGTCGGATTCCCCGAATTTCGTGTTTCCCACATGAATCTAAATGGGTGTGTGAGATTGATGCAATTTTAACTCAATTGGCCAATTGATTCTCACCATGTGGGAACCCTTGGCAAATGAGTATTTCCAGTCAGAAAGTCACATAATATGACATCATCATTGCTGCTGCATTTAAGGTCTGCAACAAGCCTTGCTTCTTCTGCAGGCTGCCAACCTTTTGGCATTTGATGGCACAGGAACGTGCAGGAACAATGGCCAGTGGGAGGCCAAGATCATCTCCTAAATTTGATGAGGCATCACTGCAGGCATTGTTGGATGGGGCTAGGGCCCACAGGGCGGTCCTGTTCCCTTCTTCAGGGAGGAAGAGGCCTCCCAGTCGGACACAGACACAGACACAGAATCCCCACAGTGCAGATAGAGGCCATTTCGGCCCATCGAGCCTGCACCGACACATATCCCACCCTATCCCCGTAACCCCACGTATTTAATCCCCTAACACTAAGGGTCAATTTATCATAGCCAAATCAACCTAACCCGCACATCTTTGGACTGTGGGAGGAAACCGGAGCACCCGGAGGAAACCCACGCAGACACAGGGAGAATGTGCAAACTCCACACAGACAGTCGCCCGAGGCCAGATTTGAACCCGGATCCCTGGCGCTGTGAGGCAACAGTGCTAACCACTATGCCACCATGCCCCTGAAGGCTGTGTGGCTACAGGTGGTTGGGGAAGTCAACTCCTTGGGGCTCACACAGCGCACCTGGATGCAGTGCAGGAGAAGATTCCATGAACTTCTTCGCACTGGAAAAGTAAGTACTGTATGAAGTTTCCATCACCCTCAATCTGATCCCCATTGCCTTTCCGCACCAGCACTCAGCTTTAGCAATCTCTTCCTCCACATCCCACTTGACACTTACATCCATGCACCCTTAGCCATTCCCTCTCTCTCTATGCTCACATTCACCTAACTATTCGACCATGCAGCCCTCACACTCCCTCTCACTCTGATGCTTTGAACACAACTGACAACACACAGGGAGGGCCCTTGGTCTTGCAACCTCACTCCATCTTTGTCTACTTCTAAGTATCAATGCTATGCAATCTCTACACTCACTCCCTCATTCTCACTCAACCTCCACTTGTCTCCCTCATTGCAGGAAAACAGAGCTCACAAGAGGAGAGAGCGAGCCAGGACAGGAGGAGGGCCACCCTCATTAGCCCAGCTCACCCCCTGGGAGGAAGCCGTCCTGGAGATTGTCGGGGATGATACAGAGGTGGAAGTTGGGGAAGGACAGACAGGTGCATCCCCACAAGCTGGTGACAGAATAGTTTTCCATCTCTCTCATTGGCATTGCATGAGTCGCTGATAATGATTCTGAAGCTACAACATATGGACTTATGATCGTCTGCAAAGTGCAATGTGCATGTAACCTTGGCATCACATCTCTAACTCTTTCCATTACTCCTCCACAGGACCATCGAGAGCCCCCGTCCCCACTGTGCAGGAGGAAGAGCCTGAGATTCCAGACTCCTCAGTGGAATCTGCAACCTCTGCGGGCGCAGCGTCAGCAGAAATAAGCGCACCCAGCACCAGCGCAGACACTCACACCTCAGTGGGACCTTCGGGACATAGAGTAGTGTTGTCACCTGGTGTATCACAGCTCACAAGTGAGCATCAGCAGATTGTGGAGACAGGGACAGCAGTGGAGATTCCTCGTCGGAGGGTGCAGGACTCTGCCAGCTCGGCTCAGTTGCATGTCGACCCTCTGCCTCTGGGTCCATCCATAAGATCAGAGGTGATGGAACTCCATGCACAGATGCAGGAGTCTCTGGCAGGTTTTGTCTCCAGGGTCGCTGCGAGTGTGGAGCAAATGGAGGAGTCCATAGCGAACATGAGCAGAGCCTTTGTGGAGTCAGTGGCGCATGAACGCATCAACACGGAAAGGATGGCTACCTACGTGGAAATGATTGCTGCCTCCATGGTAAGGCTGGCTACTGTAGAAGAGAGGATGGCTACGGTAGAGGAGAGGAGGGCTACGGTACAGGAGAGGAGGGCTACGGCCATGGAGGAGGTTAGTCGCCAGGGTAAATCCATGTTGACTTTGTCCGATCCTGTCACTGTTTTCCAAGTGCTTGACTAATCTACTGGAATTTTTGTAGGATGTAACTGGTAAAATAGATAAGGGAGAACCAGTGGATGTGGTGTATTTGGACTTTCAGAAGGCTTTCGATAAGGTCCCGCATAAGAGATTAGCGTGTAAAGTTAAGGCACACTGACTTGGATAGAGAACTGGTTGGCAGACAGGAAGCAAAGAGTTGGAATAAACGGGTCTTTTTCCGAGTGGCAGGCAGTGACTAGTGGGGTACCGCAGGGATCGCTCCTTGGACCCCAGCTATTCACAATATATATTAATGATCTAGACGAGGGAACTAGATGTAATATCTCCAAGTTTGCAGACGATACAAAGCTGGGTGGGCGTGTGTGCTGTGAGGAGGATGCCGAGAAACTCCAGCATGATTTGGACAGGTTGGGTGATTGGGCAGAAGCATGGCAGATGCAGTATAATGTGGATAAATGTGAGGTTATCCACTTTGGTGGCAAAAACAGGAAGGCAGATTATTATCTGAACGGCAATAGATTGGGAGAAGGGGAAGTGCAACGAGACCTGGGTGTCCTTGTGCACCAGTCGCTGAAGCAGGTGCAGCAGGCGGTTAAGAAGGCAAATGGAATGTTGACCTTCGTAGCAAGAGGTTTCAAGTACAGGAACAAGGAAGTCTTGCTGCAGTTGTACAGGTCCTTGGTGAGACCACACCTTGAGTACTGTGTGCAGTTTTGGTCGCCTTATCTGAGGAAGGACGTTCTTGCCATGGAAAGAGTGCAGCGAAGATTTACCAGACTGATACCTGGGATGGCAGGAATGACGTATGAGGAGAGATTGGGTCGATTGGGCTTATACTCGCTGGAGTTTAGAAGAATGAGAGGGGATCTCATTGAAACTTATAAAATTCTAACAGGACGAGACAGACTAGATGCAGGAAGGATGTTCCCGATAGTGGTGGAGTCCAGAACCAGGGGTCACAGTCTAAGGATAAGGGGTAAGACATTTAGGACTGAGATGAGGAGGAATTTCTTCACCCAGAGAGTGGTGAACCTCTGGAATTCTCTACCACAGAAGGCAGTTGAGGCCAATTCATTAAATATATTCAAGAAGGAGTTAGATATATTTCTCAAGGCTAAAGGGATCAAGGGATATGGGGAGAAGGCAGGGACAGGGTACTGAGTTTGGATGATCAGCCATGATCTCATTGAATGGCTTGAGGGGCCGAATGGCCTACTCCTGCTCCTATCTTCTATGTTTCTATGTTTCCCATGTGCCCATTGCTCCTGTCGTTCTAGGTTGTAGAGGTTGCGAGTTTGGGAGGTGCTTTTGAAAAAGCCTTGGCGAGTTGCTGCAGTGCATCTTGTAGATGGTACACACTGCAGCCATGGTATGCCGGTTGTGGAGGGAGTGAATGTTTAAGGTGGTGGATGGGGTGCCGATCAAGCAGGCTGCTTTGTCCTGCATGGTGTCAAGCTTGAGTGCTATTGGAGCTGCAACTCATCCAGGCAAGTGGAGAATATTCCAACACACTCCTGACTTGTGCCTTGTAGATGGTGGAAAGGCTTTGGGGAGTCAGGAGCTGAGACACTCGCCGCAGAATACCCAACCTCTGACTTGCTCTTGTTGCCACAGTATTTATGTGGCTGGTCCAGTTAAGTTTCTGGTCAATGGTGACCCCCAGGATGTTGATGGTGGGGGATTCAGCGATGGTAATGCCGTTGAATGTCAAGGGGTGGTGGTTAGACATTCGCTTGTTGGAGATAGTCATTGCCTGGCACTTCTGTGGTGCGAATGTTACCTGCCACTTATCAGCCCAAGCCTGAACGTCATCCAGGTCTTGTTGCATGCGGGCATGGACTGCTTCATTATCTGAGGAGTTGCGAATGGCGCTGAACACTGTGCAGTCATCAGCGAACATCCCCATTTCTGACCTTCTGTTGGAGGGAAGGTCATTGATGAAGCAGCTGAAGATGGCTGGGCTGAGGACACTGACCTGAGGAACTCCTGCAGCGATGTCCTGGGGCTGTGGTGATTGGCCTCCAACATCCACAACCATCTTCCTTTGGGCTAGGTTTGACTCCAGTCAGTAGAGAGTTTTCCCCCCGATTCCCATTGACTTCAGTTTTACTAGGGCTCCTTAATGCCACACTCGGCCAAATGCTGTCCTGATGTCAAGGGCAGTTACTTTCACCTCACCTGGGGTAGCGAGTTCCACATTCTCACCAGTCCCTGGGTAAAAAAGTTATTTCTGAATTCCCTATTGGATTCATTAGTGACTATCTGATATTGATGGCCCCTAGCTCTGGTCTCTCCCTGCAAGCTTTGTGCATTGAGTGGTGCTGGAGTTTTGGTAAGTGGGAGAAAAATCATTTAAGTGTATTTTGTGAATTTTAGTGTGTTAAGAAGTCAATTATTTGAAGTAAGTTTAATTTTTTAAGGGTATATTAAACTATTGGGCAGTTTAAACCGGAAGTAGAATCTAGGTATAAAAGGGGAGGGGCTAGTGCTGTGCACAGAATGCTTTGTGCATTGAGTGCTGCTGGAGTTTTGGTAAGTGGGAGATTCGGGCAAGTGGGAGGTGAGGGAGTGTTTTTTGCTCTGTTTTTCCCCCACTCCCAGGCTTAGACAGCACTGTGGAGGCGGAGCAGCGAGACGAGTCAACCGAACGGGCCACACAGACAGTATTCAAGGAGGAGGTTGGTGATCAGCTGGTTGGTTGGTTTTCTTCCTTCTCTTCTCTTTTATACCTTTAAGTTGGTAAGTCCTATTGAATAGTGGTGTGATATTATCATCTATATCCGGGCAGGGTCGTCATAACTAATAATAAGAAATTTAATTACTTATATAGAATGGAGCAGGTGACGTGTTACTGTCACGAGATGTGGGAGCCGGTGAACCCCATTGAGGCTCACGGTGATTACATCTGCGACAAGTGTTTGCTGCTAGAGGAACTCAAGTTCCATGTTATGGAGCTTGAGACCGAGCTTCAGACACTGCGACACATCAGGGAGGGGGGGAAGTTCCTGGACTCTATGTTTCAGGAGATGGTCACACCTATGAAGTTAATTACTGCAGATGTAGTCCGTGGTCAGGGACAGGATGGTGTGACTACGAGTGAGGAAGGTACAGGGATCCAGGATGTAGTGTTGAAGGAGACGCAACCCTTGCTCTTGTCCAGCAGGATTGAGGTTCTTACTCCCTGTGAGGGTGGGAGCGGGGACTGCAGGGAGGATGAGCAACCTGGCCACAGCACCGTGGTACAGGTGGCCATTCAAGTGGAGGGAGTAAAAAGAAATGTTGTAGTGGTAGGGGATAGTATCATTAGGGGGATAGGTAGGGTTCTCTGCAGTCAAGAGCGGGAGTCCCGAAGGCTGTGTTGCCTGCCCGGTGCCAGGGTTAAGGACATCTCTTCTGGGCTGGAAAGAAACTTGGAGTGGGAGGGGGAGGATCCAGTTGTCGTGGTCCATGTTGGTACAAACGACGTAGATAGGACAAGGAAGACGGTTCTGTTAAAGGAGTATGAGCAGCTAGGGGTCAAATTAAAAAACAGAACCTCAAGGGTAATAATCTCTGGGTTATTACCTGAGCCACGAGCGAATTTGGCTAGGATAAATAAAATTAAAGAGTTAAATGCGTGGCTCAAAGACTGGTGTGGGAGAAATGGGTTTTGCTTCTTGGGACACTGGCACCAGTACTGGGACAGGAGGGAGCTGTTCCGTTGGGACGGACTCCACTTGGCCAGTGCTGGGACTACAGTCCTGGCGAATCATATAACTAGGGCTGTAGAGAGGGCTTTAAACTAATTAGTGGGGGGGAGGCTTCTAGAGAGCAAATAATAGAAATGACAACAGAGAAGGTCATAGACTTAGGTAGCAGTGGGGGAATTAAAAAACAGAACGTGTCAGGAAGGGACAGAAGGTATGGAGTAAAAAGTAAAGTACTAAAAAGGGAAAAAACAGGAACTAAGTGTTACAAAACATATTTGGAAGCTCTTTATCTGAATGCACGTAGCATTCGTAACAAAATGAATGAGTTAACGGCACAAATAACGACATATGGGTATGATCTTGTGGCCATTACAGAAACATGGCTGCAGGGTGACCATGACTGGGAATTAAACATACCAGGTTATTTAACAATCAGGAAGGACAGGCAGGAAGGGAGAGGAGGTGGGGTGGCTGTGTTAATAAAGGAAGGAATCACTATAATACAGAGAAATGATATTGGGTCAAAGGAGCAGGATAGTGAAACAGTTTGGGTGGAGATAAGGAATAATAAGGGGAAAAAAACACTAATGGGTGTAGTCTATAGGCCTCCGAACAGTTGCAACTCTGTTGGACGGAGTATTAATCAGGAAATAGTTGAGGCTTGTAATAAGGGAACAGCTATAATTATGGGGGATTTTAATTATCATATTACTGGACAAATCAAATTGGGCAGAGCAGCCTTGAGGATGAGTTCATTGAGTGTATTAGGGATGGGTTTCTTGAGCAGTATGTAACTGAACCGACCAGGGGGCAAGCAACCTTAGATTTGGTCCTGTGTAATGAGACAGGATTAATTAAAAATGTCCCAGTAAAGGATCCCCTTGGAATGAGTGACCATAACATGGTTGAGTTCCATATTCAATTAGAGGGTGAGAAGGTTGGATCTCAAACAAGCGTGCTGAGCTTGAATAAAGGAGACTATGAAGGTATGAGAGCGGAATTGATTAGAGTGGACTGTGAAAATAGATTAAAGGGTAAGACGGTACATGATCAGTGGTGTACATTTAAGGAGTTATTTTACAACTTCCAAAAAATATATATTCCACTGAGGAAAAAAGGGTGTAAAAGAAAAGATAGCCATCCGTGGCTAAGTAAAGTAATTAAGGATAGTATCCGACTAAAAACAAGGGCATATAAGGTAGCCAAATCTAGTGGGAGGATGGAAGATTGGGAAGTCTTTAAAAGACAGCAAAAAATAACTAAAAGATTGATTAAGAAAGGGAAGATAGATTATGAAAGTAAATTAGCAAAAAATATAAAAACAGACAGCAAAAGTTTCTATAGCTATATAAAAGGAAAAAGGGTGGGTAAAGTAAATGTTGGTCCCTTAGAGGATGAGACCGGGAAATTAATGGTGGGAAACATGGAGATGGCAAAAACACTGAACAATTATTTTGTATCAGTCTTTACAGTAGAGGACACTAAGAATATCCCAACACTGGACAAACAGGGGGCTCTAGGGGGGGAGGAACTAAATACGATTAAAATCACTAAGGAAGTGGTACTTGGTAAAATACTGGGACTCAAGGTGGATAAATCCCCTGGACCAGATGGCTTGCATCCTAGGGTCTTGAGGGAAGTGGCGGTAGGGATTGTGGATGCATTGATAATAATTTTCCAAAACTCACTGCACTCAGCAAAGGTCCCGGCAGATTGGAAAACTGCTAATGTAACACCCTTATTTAAAAAGGGTAGTAGGCAGAAGGCTGGAAACTATAGACCTGTTAGCCTAACATCTGTGGTTGGTAAAATTTTAGAGTCCATTATTAAGGAGACAGTAACGGGACATTTAGATAAACATAATTTAATAGGACAAACTCAGCATGGTTTCATGAAGGGGAAGTCATGTTTGACAATTTTGCTTGAGTTTTTTGAGGAAGTAACATACAGGGTGGATAAAGGGGAACCAGTGGACGTAGTGTATTTAGACTTCCAAAAGGCATTTGACAAGGTGCCACACAAAAGATTATTGCTCAAGATAAAAAATCACGGGATTGGGGGTAATATTCTGGCGTGGGTGGAGGATTGGCTCTCTAACAGAAAGCAGAGAGTTGGGATAAATGGCTCGTTCTCAGATTGGCAACCAGTAACTAGTGGTGTTCCGCAGGGGTCAGTGCTGGGTCCCCAACTCTTTACAATCTATATTAACGATTTGGAGGAGGGGACCGAGTGTAACATATCAAAGTTTGCAGATGATACAAAGATGGGACGGAAACTAGTGAATGAGGAGGACATAAAAAACCTGCAAAGGGACATAGACAGGCTAAGTAAGTGTGCAGAGATTTGGCAGATGGAATACAATACTGGAAAGTGTGAGGTTATGCACTTTGGCAGGAAAAATCATAGAGCAAGTTATTATCTTAATGGCAAGAAACTGGAAAGTACTGTAGTACAAAGGGATCTGGGGGTCCTGGTGCACGAAACACAAAAAGTTAGTATGCAGGTGCAGCAAGTGATCAAGAAGGCCAATGGAATGTTGGCTTTTATTGCTAGGGGGATAGAATATAAAAACAGGGAGGTATTGCTGCAGGTGTACAAGGTATTGGTGAGACTGCACCTGGAATACTGCATACAGTTTTGGTGTCCATACTTAAGAAAAGACATACTTGCTCTCGAGTCAGTACAAAGAAGGTCCACTTGGTTAATCCCGGGGATGAGGGGGTGCTCATATGAGGAGAGGTTGAGTAGATTGGGACTCTACTCATTGGAGTTCAGAAGAATGAGAGGCGATCTTATTGAAACATATAAGATTGTGAAGGGGCTTGATCGGGTGGATGCGGTGAGGATGTTCCCAATGATGAGTGAAACTAGAACTAGGGGGCATAATCTTAAAATAAGGGGCTGCTCTTTCAAAACTGAGATGAGGAGAAACTTCTTCACTCAGAGGGTGGTAGGTTTGTGGAATTTGCTGCCCCAGAAAGCTGTGAAAGCTACATCATTAAATAAATTTAAAACAGAAATAGATAGTTTCCTAGAAGTAAAGGGAATTAAGGGTTACGGGGAGCGGGCAGGAAATTGGACATGAGTCTAGTTTTGGAATGGTCATGGCCCTGTGGGTAGTGGAGTGGGCCCAGGGGCCGTGTAGCCTGGTTCTGCTCCTACTGTGTTCTAATCCTGTGTTAGATTTCAGGAGATGGTTTTATTCCTGTTCCTGGCTGGGTTGGAGATCGCCTTTACAGAAGGTAAGTACTGTAGAAAATATAGGGACAGAGTGATCTCCTGGAAGAATTTCGGTCGCCTAGATGGGTCGGAGAGGAATTTCCCAGATTTTTTTCTCCCAAGTTGGCCATTGGGTCTTTATCTGGTTTTTCGCCTCTCCCGGGAGATCACATGGGTTCGCGTGGATGCAGAGTGATAGAAGATTTGAGGTTAGGATCAGATGAGCCATGATCTTATTGAATGGTGGAGCAGGCTCGAGGGGCCGATTGGCCTACTCCTGCTCCTATTTCTTATGTTCTTATGTAAACACCTTCTCTACATCTACCCCGTCAAACCCTTTCATAATCCTGATGACCTCTATTAGGTCACCCCTCAGTCTTCTCTTTTCTAGAGAAAAGAGTCCCATGTGCCAGTTCTCTGGTATCTGGGGTGTGGAGGAAATTCTTGAGCCAAGTCCATAACTCAACCCAAGTGTTTTTATGGCAACTATTATTTTGCGGGTCAGAATCACTCACATCGCAAGACTGGATCTCCGTGGTTACTGCGTCCAAAGCACAGTCCTTGGGCACTCCCTGGTATTGGGGCAAGGGTCCACAGATTCATGCTGAAAAACAAGGAAGGAACTCACGTTTATACATTGTCCTTCGCGATCTCAGGCCGTCCCAAACTGCTTCACAGCCAATGAAGTACTGTTTGAAGTGTAGTCACTGTTGTAATGTAGGAAACGCGGATGCCAATTTGCGCACACCATCTCCCACAAACAGCAAAGAGATAATGACCAGGTAACCTGTTGTAGTGATGTTGGTTGAGGGATCAATATTATCCCAGGACACCTGAGAGATCTCCCCCTGCTCGTTTTTGAAATAGTGGCACCTCAGACAGCGCAGCACCCCCTCAGTACTGGCCCTCTGACAGTGCAGCGCTTCCTCAGTACTGCCGCTCCAACAGGGCAGCGTTTCCTCAGTACTGCCCCTTCGACAGTGCAGCACTTCCTCAGTACTGCCCCTCCGACAGTGCAGCTCTTCCTCAGTACTGTCCCTCCGACAGTGCAGCGTGCCCTTCGTACTGCTCCTCTGACAGTGCAGTGCTCCCTCAGTACTGCCCCTCTGACAATGCAGCGCTCCGTCCGTGCTGCCCCTCCGACAGTCCGGCACTCCCTCAGTACTGCTCCTCCGACAGTGCAGCACTCCCTCAGTACTGCCCCTCTGACAGTGCAGCGCTCTCTCAGTACTGCCCCTCTGACAGTGCTGTGCTCCCTCAGTACTGCACCTCCGACAGTGTAGCGCTCTCTCAGTACTATCCCTCCGACAGTGCAGCGCTCCCTCAGTACTTCCCCTCCGACACTGCAGTGCTCCCTCAGTAGAAAGCCTATAAATCCCCAGGGCCTGATAATCTACATCCCAGAGTACTAAAAGAGGTAGCCATGGAAATAGAGGATGCATTGGTTGTCATCTTCCAAAAATCTATATATTATGGAAGAGTTCCTGCAGATTAGAGGGTGTCAAATGTAACCGTGTAGGAGTCTCTGCACTCCTAACAAAGAATCTAAAACTTACCGGAAGTTAACAAACTGAATTTATTGTCTAAGAACTTTACAAAACAAGAAACTACAGGAGAAGCTCAAAACAGGTATTTTCTCTTTCAATCCACACGAGGACTGGCTGGTCCCGTCCTCTACCTCTGACATCATGACGTCATCACGTTTCCCGCCGAAGGGGACGTCACGTGACCCACGTGATGACATCATCGCGTCAGATTGCGATGTTGTCGATCTAGCTCTGTTTAACCAGAGCCAACTTGAAAGGTAATAACATTGGTTACAGACAATTATGTAAGTCACTTAGTGGTTTTGCCACATACGCCCCCCCAGAATTGTCTTTAACGAAAAGAGTCAATCGCTGAGGAGGTCGGACAAGTCTGTTGGACCGACTCCAAAATTCCCAGAGGGGAAAACGCTGAGCAGGCGGCGAACTGGTAGGCGGTACAGTGGTGTCAGGTGTGGTAGCGGCCGGCCGCGGCGCGGAGGCTGCGCCAGCTCGATCGGTCGTTCGAGGTCCAGGTGCGCAGGCTTGAGGCGATCGACAGAGATGTGATCCGGTTTGCCCCCGACGTCAATCACGAAACTCTTGTCCCCGCCTGCAAAACCTTGAAGGGTCCGGCATACGGCGGTGCGAGCGGGGTACGATGGCCGTCCTGGCGCATAAACACGAACTTGGCTTTCGACAACTCCCCCGGGACGTTGGACGAAAGCAAACCATGCCGTGAGGTCGGAACTGGGCGGAAACAGCAGGCCGCATCCCGGAGGGTCTCTTTTTGTGTGGCCGCGGACCATGGACGCGTAGGTAACGGCAGGAATTCACCTGGGACTCGAAGCGGTTGCCCGTAAACCATCTCCGCCGCTGACGACTGGAGATCTTCCTTCGGCGCCGTGCGGAGTCCTAACGTCACCCACGGTAGTTTGTCGACCCAGGATGCATCCAGCAGGCTGGCCCTGAGCGACGCCTTCAAGGAGCGGTGGAACCGCTCGCACAAGCCGTTCGCCTGTGGGTGATAGGCCGTAGTGCGGTGGAGTTTAACGCCCAACACGGAAATCACCTCGTTCCACAGTTCGGACGAAAATTGCGGCCCCCGATCTGACGAAATGTCCGCAGGGACACCAAAAGCTCGAGCAACGTCCGCAGATGTGGTGGACGTCAGGGAAACTGCCTCCGGCCACCTCGTGGTGCGATCCACCATCGTCAAAAGGTACGTAAAGCCCCAGGAAGGTGGGAGTGGTCCCACTAAGTCGATGTGAATATGATCAAATCGCCGTTCCGGGACCTCGAAGGTGGCGAGCGGGGCTCTGACATGGCGCTGCACCTTGGACCGTTGGCAAACAGCACAAGTGTTCGCCCAGTCCCTGACGTCCTTGTGTATTCCCCTCCATACGAATTTGGAGACCAGCAGTTTTTGCGATGCCCGCACCCCAGGGTGCGATAGGCCATGTAAGGCATCGAAAATCGTACGACGCCATTTAGACGGGACGATCGGACGGGGTGCACCCAGTGAAACGTCGCAGAGCAGAGTGGTACCTGCGGAATGGAAAGGCACATCCCTTGGCTGGAGGCTGTTTGGAACCGAATGAAAACCCTGGGTCTCTGGGTCGTCCGCTTGGTCAACCGCCATCTGTGCGTAGTCAATGCCCAATTGGATGGCCTGGACGGCGGCATGGGATAGGCAATCGGCGACGACATTGTCCTTACCGGCCACATGTCGGATGTCGGTGGTGAACTCCGATATGTACGTCAGCTGCCGTTGCTGCCGAGCCGACCATGGTTCCACAGACTTGGCCATTGCGAACAGCAATGGCTTGTGGTCGACAAATGCGATGAAGCGTTGTCCTTCGAGGAGGAAACGGAAATGGCGGATGGCCAAAAACAAAGCCAACAGCTCTCAATCGAAAGTATTGTACCGGCGTTCATGCCGTTGTAGCTGGCGGCTAAAAAAGGCCAGGGGTTGCCATGCGCCATTGACCCACTGCTCCTGGACGGCCCCCACCGCGTAGTCTGATGCGTCCGTTGTCAGAGCGATGGTGGCTCCCGGCAGGGGGTGTGCTAACATGGTCACATTGGCGAGTGCGGCTTTCGTCTCCTTGAAAGCACGATCCATGTCCTGTGACCATTCCACAGGGTCCTTTCCCGTCGAGCCTCTGAGGGCCTCATATACAGGACGCATGAGCTGTGCAGCCCTGGGGATGAAACGATGATAGAAGTTAAACATCCCCAGGAACTCCTGTAAAGCTTTCACGGATTGGTTACAGACAATTATGTAGGTCACTTAGTGGTTTTGCCACAACCGCACTGTTTAAAAAAGGAAGGAGAGAGAAAACAGGGAAGTACAGACCAGTTAGCCTAACATCAGTAGTAGAGAAAATGCTAGTCTATTATAAAGGATGTGATAACAGGACACTTAGAAAATATCAACGGGGTTAGACAAAGTCAACATGGATTTATGAAAGGGAAATCGTGTTTCACAAACCTACTAGAGTTTTTTGAGGATGTAACTGGTAGAATAGATAAGGGAGAACCAGTGGATGTGGTGTATTTGGATTTTCAGAAGGCCTTTGATAAAGTCCCACGTAAGAGGTTAGTGTTCAAAATTAAAGCAAATCGGATTGGGGTAATCTACTGGCATGGATTGAAAATTGATTAACAGACAGGAAACAGAGAGTAGGAATAAATGGGTCTTTTTCGGGGTGGCATGCGGTGACTAGTGGGGTACCGCAGGGATCAGTACTTGGGCCCCAGCTATTCACAATATATATCAATGATTTGGATGAGGGAACCAAATGTAATATTTCCAAGTTTGCTGACAACACGAAACTAGGTGGGATTGTGAGTTGTGAGGAGGATGCAAAGAGGCTTCAAGGCAATTTAGACAAGTTGAGTGAGTGGGCAAATACATGGCAGATGCAGTATAACGTGGATAACTGTGAAGTTATCCACATCAGTAGGAAAAACAGAAAGGCAGAATATTATTTAAATGGTGATTGATTAGGAAATGTTGATGTACAACGGGACCCGGGTGTCCTTGTACACCAGTCACTGAAAGCAAACATGCAGGTGCAGCAAGCAGTTGGAAGGCAAATGGTATGTTGGCCTTCATTGCAAGAGGATTTGAGTACAGGAGCAAAGATGTCTTACTACAGTTATACAGGGCCTTGGTGAGACCACACCTGGAGTACTGTGTGCAGTTCTGGTCTAATTACCTAAGAAAGGATGTACTTGCTATAGAGGGAGTGCAGCGAAGGTTCACCAGACTGATTCCTGGGATGGCAGGACTGTCGTATGAGGAGAGATTGGGTCGACTAGGCCTGTATTCACTAGAGTTTAGAAGAATGAGAGGGGATGTCATTGAAACGTATAAAATTCTGACAGGGCTAGACAGACTGGATGCAGGGAAGATGTTTCCCCTGGCTGGGGGGGTTTAGAACGAGGGGTCACAGTCTCAGGATACGGGGTAGGACATTTAGGACTGAGATGAGGAGACATTTCCTCACTCAGAGGGCGGTGAACCTGTGGAATTCTCTACCACAGAAGACTGTGGAGGCCAAGTCACTGAATATAATTAAGAAGGAGATAGATAGATTTCTAGATACAAAAGGCATCAATGGGTATGGGGAGAGAGCGGGAATATGGTATTGAGATAGAGGATCAGCCATGATCATATTGAATGGCGGAACAGGCTCGAAGGGCCGAATGGCTGACTCCTACTCCTATTTTTCTATGTTTCTAGGTACAGTTTCTCCTCGCTGTGAACTGTGCGATGACTTTTCAGGCTGTGTAACTGGTTAAAGCTCTTTCCACAGGCAGTGCACTGGAACACTCTCACTCAGGTGTGTGTGTCTCGGTGTTTTTCCAATCACACTGAAGCTTGAAATCTTTTCCCACAGACAGAACCAACCAACATTTCTCCATCAACATTCAAAGGACGATGATAATCAGGTCGTGATGAATCGAGTGACTCTGTTAGATCTTGACATGGAGCTTCTCCCGTGTGCAAATCATCCCTTCTAATACCCTGTAAAAGGAGTTTACAAAAGTCAGTGTACGTACAGGATAGAAATTCACAACATTCTCTCGTCCTAGTTCCTGTCTTAAGATGGCTGCGCATGCGCAGTGCAGCGCCGACAAGGGTAAACCCGGAATAACAACAGAAAACACTGGAAAAACTCAGCAGGCCAGGGCAGCATCCGTGGAGAGAGAAACGGAGTTAACGTTTCAGGTCGATGGCCATTTCTGACGAAGGGTCATCGACCTGAAACGTTAAATCTGTTTCTCTCTCCATGGATGCTGCCCTGGCCTGCTGAATTTTTCCAGTGTTTTCTGTTGTTATTTCGGATTTCCAGCATCCGCAGTATTTTGTTAAGGGTAATCCCGGGACTCTCTGACGATAAAACCTGCAGCTTCTGCCTTGTTGGACACACACATGACAACCAATGGGCTGGGAGGCCCTCCTTGGCTCCCTCACCCCGTGCCCGTGCTATGACGTCACAGAGCCCGAGTTGCCAAGTTACGTGACGTCACACAGCCCGCGTTGCCGGGTTACTGACGTCACACAGCCCGCGTTGCCGGGTTACATGACGTCACTGGTACTGAGGCGGTTTAACGGCCCCTGCCGATTCAAATCGGTCACAACACGACCACGAGAAGGTGGGCGGGGCGCGAGGAGCTCTGCCGGGCCCCGATTGGTGGGCGTGCTGTCAATCAGCTGTTTCCACCCAATAGCAGGGACGGATAACACTCAGTCATTGATTCAGAAATTCAGAAATTTGAAGGACGACCAAAAACTCCCATACCTACTAGGGGAAGAGAGAAGTTGTGTAACACTAGCGGCACACTATGTTACAGCTTGCCATAAACAGAGGGACAACCACTAAATATAAGAAAAGAGTATATATAAATTGTATGAAAGTATATTTATACACTCAGGGATATATCTGTTTATACACTGTATGGATAGATCTGTATTTTTGTGAACAAACATGAATGTTTTTCGATGCTTTGGCAACATAAGATGTAACTTGTCATGCCAATAAAGCGATTTGAATTGAATTGATTGCGCTCCGAGGCCGCACCACGCATGTGCCGGGTCCCCAATGAAGACGGCTGGTGAAGGGAAACAAAATGGCGGAAAGTGAACCCGACCGAGTGGCGCCGGAATGGATTGGCCGGAGGATTGACCGGCACCGCGGCCTCGGGGGCTGAGGGTGCGTGACCTGGGACTGAGCCGCTGCCCGCGGGGGGAGCGGGGCTGAGAGTGAGTCGGACCCTCATCCTCCCTAAAGTGCGGGGCCCAGACTTCAGCTGGGACTGAAGCAGAGTTTGATCCAGGCTCAGCACAGCGGCCGGACTCTTGTCCTCTCTCCCACCCCCCGCCAGTATTGTGGGAGTACCTTCACCACATGGACTGCAGCGGTTCAAGAAGGCAGCTCACCAACATCTTCTCGAGGACAATTCGGGATGGGCAATAAATGCTGGCCTTGCCAGTGACGCCGAAATCCCAGGAATGAATATAATAAATCATTTAACCCTTGGTACCCTGGTAACATTCTGGTCTATCTGTGCTGCACTCTCTCCAAGGCCAGTATATCCTTCCTGAGGTGCGGTGCCCAGAACTGAATGCAATTCTCCAGATGGGGTCTTTCCAGAACTCTCTACAGCTGAAGCACCAACATTCCATTAGCCTCTTTAATTATTATTGTACCCGTCCACGAGCTTTTACTGATTTAAGTACTTGGACCCCTAAATCTCTCTGCTCATCCACAGCTCCCAGCTTCTCGCCAGTTAGAGAGGTGTGTCTCTGGGTGGGTGGGGGTGTTCCCCTCCCATCCCCTTGTTCCGTTCATTCCTAAATACTGTTCAGTACCAATGTGTTTGGGCCATTCACCTCCCCAGAAAGCGCTGAATTGTCTGTTTAAATTGGTGCATTCTGTTTAATTTGATTCTGGTATTTAACAGCAGCAAACAACTCCTGTAAACCCTCAGCAACTGAATCTCTATTTGGAATAGTTCACCAGTCCCAGCAACTGCTCCAACTCACCCTACGTATCTGTCTGTCCCACTATCCTTCTCCGGTGGGTTCGGATGTTGCAGACTGAACAGTGAAAGATCCAGTGATGGATTCCCACCAGCCGAGCTCTCCACGTTCTCGCTGAATGCAACCTTCCTTCACGGGAAGCAGGCTCTGTTTGATTGTTTAGGTCCTGTAACCCCTGACCCTGTATCACTGCTGTCATAATTGTGGTGTATGTAACCTGTTCCACCTTAAGAGAACTTAAGCCTGTTCCACCTTAAGAGATGTACTACTTTCTCTGGCTGCTGTATACGTAATACCGGTGGTGACCACCGGTATATAAGTACTGTGTAGTGATATTGTATTTAGTATAGTCCTGACCTCCAACTAGTAAAGACCTGTTGAAACTTTATTCTTGTAGTCTGTGTCAGTAATTAATCTTAATACAACTGGAACACACAGACTTAACAGTGGTGACGAGTCCGATTCTTACCTTGCGGCAGTTTATATCCACGGCGGTTTCGTCCACAGAACGGGCGTCGAAGAGAGGCATCCACCCTCATCACCCTGCTGGAAGACACGTCGCGCGGCAGGCATCGAGAACCCGGAGTGCAGAAGACATCCTGAACTCGAAGCCTCCATCAGCGGCAGTCAGCTATCTTCTTTCGACCTCGGTGGTGGGTAAGCCGGTCAGCGACGCGAGCAGAAAGTCGGCCGCGTTGGCTGTACAGATGGGGGGAGGAAGACGGAGGAATAAGGGCGGTGAGATCGATCGCGACCGGAGATAATGGCCGGGCCACATTCGGGCCGAAAGGCGCAGCGCGGGGACATCGATCGCGGCTGGTGATAAGGGCCGGGCCGCTTTCGGGCCAAAAAGGCGCAGCGTCTGGGGCGACTGAAGGCGCGAGAGCCGCGGTGAAGGCGAACGCAACCGGTGCTAATAACCGGGCTGCAAGAAGGGCTGTGAGGCGCGACATCGGGAAAGCGCGAATGCCCGAGGGAGCCGCGGTGAAGCGGAGACAACGTCGGGGGAGTTACTAACCGCTGGGAAAGGGGAGCAGCAGCGGCACGCCAAACGCCATTGTAGCCAGTGGGTGAAGACCGCCAAGCGTGGGAAAACCACCATTTTGTAGGCGGAGGACGAAGACAAGAGCGGGAAGCCGCCATCTTGGGATAAAATTTTAAAAAAAATAAATAAATAAAATAAATTGCAACGATGCCTAAACATGGGAACATTAATACCTTTGATAGCGACATCGAAGATTGGGCCATGTATGTAGAACGCATACAAAATTATTGTAAAGCAAATAAAATCCCAGATGCAGAGAAAGCACTAACTTTATTGAACTTAATGGGTGTGAAGACATACGGGCAATTGAAACACCTTTTATCACCAGATGAACCAGCGGATAAGACGTTCGAGGAGATTGTTACTGTCCTGAAAAATCATCTAAACCCCACGCCGCTGATGCTAGCGGAACGATTTAAATTTTACAGCAGAAGGCAGCTGAAGGATGAAAGCAATGCTGAATATTTAATGGAATTGCATAAGCTAGCAAAGTACTGTCAGTTTGCAACGGGACTAACAGACGCGCTAAGAGATAAATTTGTGTGTGGATTATTAAAAGAAGATACACAAAAGCGACTGCTCGAGGAGAATGAGCTGACGCTTGAGAAAGCGGTCACTATGGCAGCAGCACACGAAGCCGCAGCGAGAGGCACGGCAGTAATGCAGCTACGGTCACCGGAACTCAGTACAAATAAATTGGGTTTGAGTACTGTAAAATGTTATCGTTGTGGAAAGACAACACACGATCAGAACCAGTGTTGGTTTAAAAACCAAGAATGCAGAACGTGTGGCAGGCTTGGCCACATAGCTAAAGTATGCCGGTCAGGAAAGAAGACCAGCAACAAAAAGTCACCGCAAGGAAAATACATAAAGGTGCACAAGGTGACAAAGACCAGTTCGAACGAACAGAAGTCAGATTCAGACACTAGCAGTAATGAACTGGGTAGCTTAAGAGTACACAACGTTGGTAAGGATGCAGATCTCCAGACAATTTGGGTCACTCGTCAGATAGCAGGAGTCCAAGTAAAGATGGAATTGGACACTGGATCGGCATTGACGGTCATGAATAAGAAAGATTACAAAAGGTTATTCCAACATATTCCCCTACGGGATACAGAGATTATATTGAAAACATACACGGGGCAAAGAGTGTACCCCATCGGAAAGATAGAGGTAAAAGTGGTCCACAAGGGTGAAGAAAGCCAAGTAATGGACTTATATGTGCTACCTGAAGGAGGTCCACCACTACTGGGACGGGAGTGGATTAGGAAAATGAATATGGGCTGGCACTCCTTAAAAGCACTAACGGTAGATTCCGGGGAAACAGATGTCAAACCTAAACGATTGTCCAAAATATTGGATGATGCTAAAGAGGTGTTCCAGCAAGGACTGGGAACACTGAAAGGAATTACGGCAAACATCAAGATTGATGAACATGCACAACCAAAATTTTTCAAAGCCAGACCGGTACCCTATGCAATACGACCTACTGTAGAAGCGGAACTGGAAGCGCTAGAACGTTCAGGTGTACTGTCTAAGGTAGATTGGAGTGAGTGGGCTACGCCCATTGTTCCCGTTATGAAACGTCCTTCGAGCAACAAGCCAGGAGAACCAGGGAAGGTTCGCATCTGTGGAAATTTCAAGATCACCATTAATCCGGTGCTTCACACGGTGCAGTATCCGCTTCCGCGGATTGAGGACATTTTTGCTTCGTTGTCTGGCGGGAAACACTTCACCAAGATAGACCTGGCGCAGGCGTACTTGCAGATGGAGGTTGAAGAAGAGTCACGCCAGTACCTCACGATCAACACGCATAGAGGTTTGTACCAGTATAATAGGCTGGTTTTTGGAGTGGCATCGGCTCCGGCAATTTGGCAGAGGGCCATGGAGCAGGTATTACAGGGAATTCCAGGCACACAATGTTACCTGGACGATATTCTGATTACAGGTGATGGTGATGAAGAACACCTCGCAAACTTGGAACTGGTGCTCAACAGACCGAAAGAGTATGGACTTAGAGTTAATCGGCAGAAATGTGAGTTCTTTCAGAAGCGGATCTCGTACTGTGGCCATGTCATTGACCGGGAGGGGCTTCATAAGTCTCCTGACAAGATAGAGGCAGTTGTAAAGGCTCCCGCTCCGGATAATGTCTCTCAGTTGAGGTCGTTTCTGGGATTGATTAACTATTACCATAAGTTTCTACCGAATCTATCCACGGTACTGCACCCGCTGAATGCTCTTTTACAGAAGGGGGCACCATGGGAATGGAGCGAAAACTGTAAGAAGGCATTTCGCAAAAGCAAAGAATTGATCACCTCAGAGGAAGTGTTGGCTCACTTCAACCCGACACTGCCTATTCGGTTGGCTTGTGATGCTTCTCCATATGGTATTGGGGCAGTACTCTCACACAAGTTGCCAAATGGCACGGAAAGGCCAGTCGCGTTTGCATCCAGATCATTGACCTCCGCTGAGCGCAACTATGCGCAGATCGATAGGGAGGCTCTCAGCCTTGTATGGGGAGTGAAGAAGTTTAATCATTACCTGCAGGGCCAAAAATTCACACTTCTGACAGACCATCAGCCGTTGGTATCCATTTTTAACCCTAAGAAGGGTGTTTCGGTGATGACAGCACAGCGACTCCAGAGATGGTCCCTTTTCCTAGGGGCACATCAATATCAAATAGAATTCAAAAGGTACAAAGCAGCATGGCAATGCTGATGGGCTGTCGCGCCTGCCACTACCTGAAGCGGAAGAGACGACAAAAGTTGACCCTGTTGAGTTATTTCATTCGACCATCATCAAGTGTTTACCAGTCACCAATGCAAGTATTGAAAGAGAAACCAGGAACGACCCGACACTGTCCCGAGTTTACGAAGTGACAGTGAAGGGATGGCCAACACATGGTGATCCTCTGTTACCGGCATTCTCGGCCAGGAGAGACCAGCTGTCCGTCTGCCATGGTACTTTGATGTACGGGACAAGAGTGATTATTCCTCCCAAGTTACGGGAAAGAGTTCTAAAGGAACTGCATGAAGGTCATCTGGGGGGAGTTATGATGAAAAGTCTTGCTAGGGCTTATGTATGGTGGCCGGGCATTGACCAACAGATAGAGGAGTTGACAAAAAGCTGCGCTGGGTGCCAAAAAGTGCAAAATGCACCTCCGATCGCACCGCTACACCCATGGGAATGGCCTTCAGCCCCATGGCAACGCGTACATATTGACTTTGCTGGTCCATTCATGGACTCCATGTTCCTAATTGCGGTGGACGCACATTCCAAATGGCCAGAAGTGATCAAGATGAATACCACTACTTCAGAAAAGACAATTGCGGTGTTAAGAACAATATTCGCATGGAACGGATTGCCAGAACAGATATGTTCGGACAACGGACCACAGTTCGTGTCAGAAGAATTCCAAAAATTCTTAAAGAAGAATGGGGTGAAACATTACCTCTGCCCCATATCATCCGGCGACAAACGGGTTGGCCGAGAGATTTGTCCAAACATTCAAAAAGGCAATAAAGGCCATGAACGATGATCAGATTCCGTTACAACACAAGGTGGACAATTTCCTAATGGCATATCGAAACGCCGCTCATCTGGTGACTAACCAAAGTCCTGCCATGATGTTTTATAACAGGAGGTTGCGGTCCAGGTTGGACTTGTTAAAACCAAATGTGCGGAGGGAAGTGGAAAACAAACAGTTCCGGCATATTAATAACAAGTCCACTCGAAGTTTCAACGTAGGACAACCAGTGTTGGCAAGGGGCTATGGAAACGAAAAATGGCAGTCCGGAACAATTCGGGCCAGACAAGGACCTCTTATGTACACAGTAGATATTGGTAACAATGTGATAAGGCATCATGCGGATCAACTGGTAGAATCAAGAGCAAGGGTCGAACCCATGGTTGCAACAGAGACAACTGTGGAAGACGTTAATGAACCTGAAGCATCTACCTCGGCAGGGGATGTACCTGATGATGACGTCCAATACATAGGAAACCAACTAGCAGAGTCTCCTCAGCAACAGGAATCAGAGACCACTGAAAGGCGTTATCCAGACCGAATCAGAAGGCCTCCTGAGAGACTGAACCTTTGAACTGTTTATACCTGAAGTTATATATGTATATATGTTATTATGTTATGTTAAATGGGGATATGACTGTTAAGCTAAAAAGGGAGGATTGTGGTGTATGTAACCTGTTCCACCTTAAGAGAACTTAAGCCTGTTCCACCTTAAGAGATGTACTACTTTCTCTGGCTGCAGTATACGTAATACCGGTGGTGACCACCAGTATATAAGTACTGTGTAGTGATATTGTATTTAGTATAGTCCTGACCTCCAACTAGTAAAGACCTGTTGAAACTTTATTCTTGTAGCCTGTGTCAGTAATTAATCTTAATACAACTGGAACACACAGACTTAACAATAATAATGGGCTGTACTCGGAAATAAAACTTACTGCATTGATCACAGCTTCACATCCGTGTCTTGTTTCTCTTCAGGATCAGTGTGTCCGAGGACAAGGTGTCCGGGGCTGGAATGAGGCTGGGAGAAGATTTGGGAATTGCAGGAAATAGGAAGAGGGAACTGGCGCAGGGAATCTCTGCGAGTGTAAAATAACACATTCAGAAAGGTACTGAGATAAGACGGGTGTCCCAGAGCGACAGCACTCTGACTGTTCAGGGTTCAAGATATCTCACTTGAACGGGTTTCTTCAGGCAGATTGGAAATAGACATACAACTTGAATGAACGACTTGCATTTCTATAGCGCCTTTCACGACCACCGGACGTCTCAAAGCGCTTTACAGCCAATGAAGTACTTTTGGAGTGTAGTCACTGTTGTAATGTGGGAAACGCGGCAGCCAATTTGCACACAGCAAGCTCCCACAAACAGCAATGTGATAATGACCAGACAAACTGTTGATTGCATCTATTGCATCAGACCCACAGATCATTTGATGGGACAGTGTAGAGCGAGATTTAACCCGTCCATCCTCTGTCTTGCTTTTTTCTCTTTTGCTATCTGCTTCATTTTATCTCTCTCTATCTCTATCTCTCACTCTCTGCCTCAACTCACTCTGCCTCACTCATGTGTTTCTTTCTCAATGGCGCTCTCTCTCTCCCTGCCTCGTTTTCTCTCTGTCATTCACCTTTGCTCTGCCTCTCTCTCCTCTCTACCGCTCTCATTTCTCTCTGCCTCGTTGTCTCTTACTCTCTGCTTTTCTCTTCTCTAACTCTCGGTCCCTGTTTCTACTTCACTCAATCCCTCTCTCTATGGTTGTATCGCCCCTCTCTCTTCCCTCTGTCTCATTCTCTCTCTCACCATCTCTCACTATCTTTTTTCCTTCTCTGCATCATTCTCTGTCTCCCACTCCCTCTTTTTGCTTTAAGTGTCTGTTTCCTCTCACTCTGCCCATCTCTCTCACTTTCTGACTATCTCTTTTTCTCACTCTCCCTCTGTCTTTCTCCCCTCTGTCTCTGTTTCCCCTCTCTCTTACAGTTTCTCCCTTTCTCTTTCTCTTAATCGTGTACCAGGTCTGTCCGAACACAAACTCTTTCACACTGAGCCCAGCCTGTGCTCTGAACACATTGCATGAGCTGATCACAGCTTCTGCACCCCCAGTTTTAAAATGAGCTGCCCAGGATGTACCAGGCCCCACCAGGGGCTTGGAGTCCTGCAAGATTTTGCTGTTAATCTCGAGGGAAGCTTGGTTTTGGTTCTAACCTCATTCCATCGTCCAGTTACATATCCACCTGCCTTTGTATACATGCCTCCGATGTGTTACTCTCTCTAAATCTGCTGGGCCTCGTTTTTCCTTATTTTTGACAGCCTGTTTCTTTAATTTAATCTGTTTGGTCATTTTATAAATTTTTTGAAATGTTTGAATAATTGTCAAGCGATTCCTGCTGAGTGTACTTCCATATAGGACTCGAATGCCTCAGGGAGCAGGGTTCGCAGTCACGCTAAAATAATACTAAAAAGGCAGAGCTACTATGATATTACATTATCGAGGAATATAACAAGAAATAGTAAAGTATTCTACAGATACATGAAGAACAAAACATAAAACAGGATAGGGACAGGGCCACTGAAGGATGGCCAAGATAAACTCACAGGTAATGACAGTGAAATGGCAGCAATATTAGAGAATTAATTTGCCTCAGTTTTTGCCAGGTAGACTAACAAGTTGGACATGACATTGGAAGAAGAGATCAAAAAAAATATCAAGACATTTAAAGTAGAAAGGGGGAAAATTATTGATAAACTAGCAAAAGTTAGAGAGGATAAAACCCCGATACTAAAAGAAGCAAGGGGAGAGAGCAGAGGCTCCATTATATAGACTCAGGAATAGTTAGTATAAATTCCAAATTTACAGATGACAGCAAATTTGGGTGTATAGTTAATACTGAGGAGCACTGTGACAAAATAGAAGAAGATGTTAATAAACTGTCAGGTTGGTGTGTAAATGGCGAATCAATTTCAGTATAGGAAAGTGAAGTGATGGATTTTGTTAGGGGGAATAAGGAGGCCACATATTCCTTGGATAGTAAGTGTTTAAATGGGGCAAAGGGATCTAGGGGAACAGATGCACAAATCATTAAAAGCAGGTTAACAAGGCCATGAAATTGTAAACCAAGCACTGGGGTTCATTTCTAGAGTAAGAGGATTGAAAAGCAGAGAAGTTATGTTAAACGTGTATAGAACCTTGGTTAGACCACACGTGGAGCACTGTGTACAGTTCTGGTCTCCATATTACAAAAAGTATATAGAGACACTGGAGAAGGTGCAAAAACGATTACAAGGATGATACCAGAACTGAGAGGTTCTAAGTATCCAGAATGACTGAACATGCTGGGGCTCTTTCTCTAGAAAAGAGAAGGCTGCGGGATGATCGAATAGAGATCTGTATAATTCTGAAGGAGTTTGATGGGGTAGATGTTGAAGATGTTACCATGTGTGGCGAGTCCAAAACTAGGGGTGATAAATATAAGATAGTCACTAATAAATCCAATAAGGAACTCAGGAGCAACCTCTTTACCCAGAGAGTGGTTAGAATGTAGAACTTGCTGGCACATGGAAAAGTTAAGGTGAATAGCAGAGTGCGTTTAAGGGGAAGCTAGATAAGAATATAAGGGAGAAAGGAATAGAAGGATATGATGGTAGGATGAGGTGAAGTAAGGTGGGTGGAGGCTCGTGTGGAGCATAAAAGCCGGTATGGACCTGTTGGACTGAGTGGCCTGTTTCTGTGCTGTAAATACTATGTAATTCTGTGGTGAATTCTGAATAGACACAGTACAACACTAGAAACAATCTTCAACAGTGGGCTGGGTGTCACAGAGGGTCATAACTCTGACCTTTCACCCCTACCGATCTGAAGGTCTTGTGTAAAATGAATGTGGGGAGTTCAAACACAGCCCTTGGTGAGAGGTCAGATTTGTACCAAACTAGGCCCTAAATCGACTGACTGCCTGTTACGTGCCGAGCAAGTGCCTTCAAAATCCTCTTAAACCCTTTCTCTCCGTCACTGATTTCAATCCACCTACAACCTTAACCCGTGTGTGTTTCAGCATGTCTCTGTGTGTGTGTATGTGTCTGTTAATATACAGACACACAAAACCCTGCCTAACAAAAATCTATCAATCTGTGTCTTGAATTTTTCAATTGAGCTCCAGCCTCAACAGCTTTTTGGGGAGAGAATTCCAGATTTTGACTGCCCTTTGTGTGAGGAAGTGCTTCCTGACATCACACCTGATCGGCCCAGCTTTAATTTTAAGGTTTTGCCCCTTGTTCTGGACTCTCCCACCAGATGAAATAGTATTTCTCGATCATCTTAAACACCTCAGTGATATCGCCCTTAATTTTCTATATTCAAGGAAGTAAAAGACTAGTCTATGCCACCTGTCCTCATCATTTAACCCTTTCAGCCCCGGGTATCATAGTGGTGAATCTGCACTGAACTCCTGCCAAAGCTAACACATCATTCTTGAGTTGCGAGGTCCAGAATGCAATGGGCTCTTCCCTTGCATGTTTTAGAATATTCGGATGTAATTCATCCAGTCCTGAGGATTTAACATCTCTTAAGTTTTACTAGTTTATAAATTCAGGAACAGAAATGGTATGGAGTGGGATGGGGGACAGAGTAACTGTGGCAATGCAGAGGGAGCTCAGTATTGTACCTGCCCTAGGAGTGCTCGATGCTCCAATGTGGATAAAGGAGAACCAGTAGATGTAGTGTATTTGGATTTCCAGAAGGCATTCGATAAGGTGCCGCATAAAAGGTTACTGCACAAGATAAGAGCTCATGGTGTTGGGGGTAATATATTAGTTTGGATAGGGGATTGGCTGATGAACAGAAAACAGTCGGAATAAATGGGTCACTTTCAGGTTGGCAAACTGTAACTAGTGGGGTGCCACAGGGATCAGTGCTGGGGCCTCAACTATTTACAATCTATTAATGACTTGGATGTACTGTAGCCAAATTTGCTGACAATACAAAGATAGGTGGGAAAGCAAGTTGTGAGGAGTACACAGAGTCTGCAAAGGGATATAGATCGGTTAAGTGAGTGGGCAAAAATTTGGCAGATGGAGTATAATGTGAGAAAATGTGAGGTTATTCACTTGGTAGGAAGAGTAAAAGAGCAAAATATTATTTAAGTGGAGAGAGACTATAGAATGCTGCGGTACAGAGGGATCTGGGGGTCCTCGTCCATGAAACACAAAAAGTTAGCATGTAGGTACAGCAAGTAATTAGGAAAGCAAATGGAATATTGGCCTTTATTGCAGGGGGATGAGTATAAAAGTAGGGAAGTCTTGCTACAACTGTACAGGGCGTTGGTGAGACCACACCTGGAGTACTGCGAACAGTTTGGGTCACCTTATTTAAGGAAGGATATACTTGCCTTGGAGGCAGTTCAGAGACGGTTCAGGAGGTTGATTCTGAAGATGAAGGGTTTGTCTTATGAAGAAAGGTTGAGCAGGTTGGGCCTATACTCACTGGAGTTTAGGAGACTGAGAGGTGATCTGATTGAAAGGTAAGATTCTGAGGGGGCTTGACAGGGTAGATGCAGGGAGGATGTTTCCTCTCGTGGGGGAATCTAGAAATAGGGGGCATAGTTTCACAATAAGTGGTTGCCCATTTAAAACGGAGATGAGGAGAAATTTCTTCTCAGGGTTGTGAATCTTTGGAATTCTCCACCCCAGAGAGAGCTGTGGAGACTGAGTCATTGAATATATTCAAGGCGGAGATAGACAGATTTTTGAAAAACGGGAATCGAGGGTTATGGGGAAACGGCCGGAAAGTGGAGTTGAGGCCAAAATCAGATCAGCCATGATCTTGTTGAATGGCGGAGCAGGTTCGAGGGACCGAATGGCCAACTCCTGCTCCTATTTCTTATGTTCTTATGCTGATACTCTGTATAAAGTGGAAGTAGGAACAGGAGAAGGCATTCCGCTCTTCGAGCCTGTTCCCCCATTCAATGACATCATGGCAGTTCTGTATCTTAACTGCATCCACCTGCCTTGGCTCAGTATCCTTTTATACCCTTGCCTGGCAAAAATCTACCAATCTCAGAAATATAATTAAGAATTGTGCTTGTATTTGCTTTTTGTTTGAGAGAATTCCACACTTCTACCACCCTAACTTCCTAACTTCTCCTGAATGGCCTGGCTCTGATTTTAAGACTATGTCCCCTTGTCCTAGACTCCTCCACCAGTGGAAATAGTTTCTCTCGATCTACCTGAACAATTCCTTTCAACATCCTAAAAACCTGCATCAAATTAAATCACCCCTTAACCTTCTATATTCTAGGGAATATGTAATCTCTCCCATAATGTAACCCTTGGAGCCCTGGTAACATTCTGGTCTATCTGTGCTGCACTCTCTCCAAGGCCAGTATATCCGTCCTGAGGTACAGTGCCCAGAATTGAATGCAATTCTCCAGATGGGGTCTTTCCAGAACTCTCTACAGCTGAAGCACCAACATTCCATTAGCCTCTTTAATTATTATTGTACCCGTCCACGAGCTTTTACTGATTTAAGTACTTGGAGCCCTAAATCTCTCTGCTCATCCACAGCTCCCAGCTTCTCGCCAGTTAGAGAGGTGTATGTGTCTGTGTGTCAATCTGTGTGGCTGTGTATGCGTTTGTCTGCATATATTGTGATCTATATGTGTACATGCTTGTGTATGTGCTTCTGTGGGCATGTCTCTACATGAGTGTGTCTGCATGTCTGTGGATGTGTGTCTATGTACATGTGGGTCTTTATGTGTCTGTGATGTTGTCTGATCCACCATCCCTTTGCTCTGTTTCTTTCTAAATACGGTTCCGTACCAATGTGTCTGGGCCATTCACCTCCACAGAAAGTGCAGAATTTTCTGTTTCAATTGGTGCATTCTCATTAATTTGATTCTGGTATTTAACAGCAGCAAACAACTCCTGCAAACGCACAGCAACTGAATCTCTATTTGGAATAGTTCACCAGTCACGGCGACTGCTCCAGAGCAACATAGGAACAGGATTAGGCCATTGAGCCCCTCGAGCCTGTTCCGCCATTCAATGAGATCATGGCTGATCTGCACATTGGCCCATATCCTTTAATACCTTTAGTTAACAAAAAGCTATCAATCTCTGATTTTAAATTAACAATTGATCTAGCATCAATTGCCATTTGCGGATGAGAGTTCCAAACTTCTACCACCCATTGTGTGTAAAAGTGTTTCCTAATTTCACTCCTGAAAGGTCTGGCTCAAATTTTTAGACTATGCCCCCTAGTCCTAGAATTCCCAACCAGTGGAAATAGTTTCTCTCTCTCTACCCTATCTATTCCCCATAATATCTTGAAAACTTCAATCAGATCACCCCATAAACTTCTAAATTCTAGGGAATACAACCCTAGTTTGTGTCATCTCTCCTCGTAACAACCCTTGGAGTCCGGGTATCATTCTGGTAAACCTACGCTGCACTCCCTCCAAGACCAATATATCCATCCTAAGGTGTGGTGCCCAGAACTGCTCACTGTACTCCAGGTAGGGCTTTGTATAACTGCAGCATAACCTCTACCCCTCTGTACTCTAGATCAAAAAGCTATTAGAATGCTGACTTTTATATTATTTTCTGTACCTGTTCATGACATTTTAATGATCTATGTAGCTGGGCCCCCAAGTCTCTTTGGAACTCCACTATTTTTGAGCTTTTCACTATTTAGAACGTACCCTGTTCTATCCTTTTTAGGTCCAAAGTGGATGACTTCACATTTGCCTGCACTGAAATCCATTTGCCACAGTTTTGCCATTCACATAATCTATCGATATCAGTTTTGCCCATTCACTTAATCGATATCACTTTGTAATTTTATGCTTTCATCTACACTGCCTACAATGCCGCCTATCTTTGTGTCATCGCAAATTTAGATATATGAATTTCCATGCCATCATCTAAATCGTTAATAAATGCTGTGAATAGTTGAGGCCCCAACACAGATCCCTGTGGGACACCACAGTCACATTCTGCCAATTTGAGTACGTATCCATTATCCCTACTGTCTCTCTCAGCTAATTTCCTAACTAGGTCAATAATTTGCAATGAATTCCTACTATCACCAAATTCTTCCACTCTGCTTGTGTGAAAGATCCAGTGATGGATTCCCACCAGCCCGAGCTCTCCACGTTCTCACTGAATGAAACCTTCCTTCACGGGAAGCAGGCTCTGTTTGATTGTTTAGGTCCCGTGACCCCTGACCCTGTATTACTGCTGTCAGAATAATGGGCTGCACTCAGAAATAAAACTTACTGCATTGATCACAGCTTCACATCCGTGTCGTCTTTCCCTTTAGGATCAAGGGCAAGGTGTTCGAGGGTGGAATGAGGCTCGGAGAAGATTTGGAAATCGCAGGAAATGGGAAGAGGAAACCGCAGCAGGGAATCTCTGCAAGTGTCTAATAACACATTCAGAAAGGTACTGAGATAAGACAGGTGTCCCAGAGTGTCAGCACTCTGACCGTTCGGGGTTCAAGATGTTTCACTAACAGGTTTCTTCAGGCAGATTAGAAATAGACATCCATTGCTTCAGACTGTTTGATGGGACAGTGTAGAGGGAGATTTACTCTCTATCTAGCCCATGCTTTCTCCATCTCATTTTTTCTCTTATCTGCCTCATTTTACCTCTCTCGCTCTGCCTCACTCATCGTCGTACCTCTGTTTCTTTCTCTCTCGATTGCTCTATCTCCCCACCTCTCTCTCTCTCATTCTCAGCTGCTCTATTCTCTCTCAACCGCTCTCATTTTTCTCTGCCTCGCTGTCTCAACCTTTTTGCATTTCTCTTCACTGCTGCTTCTCTCCCTTTTCCTGCTTCACTCTCAGTGCCCCTCTCCTCTTCTTAGGCAGTCCCTCGGAACCGAGGATGACTTGCTTTCACATTAAAAATGAGTTTGCAGGTGACTGATGAGTGCAATGCGGGACCTACAGTCTCTGTCACAGGTGGGGCAGGCGGTGGTTGAAGGGGCGGGTGGGTGGGGTGCTTGGCTTGCGCTTGCTCCCGGCGTGCGCTCCTTGCGCTGCCTGCGCTTGGCTTCCGCTTGCTCCCGGCGAAGAAACGCGAGGTGTTCGGTGCCTTCCCGGATGCTTCTCCTCCACTTTGTGCGGTCTTGGGCCAGGGATTCCCAGGTGTCGGTGGGGATGTTGCACTTTTTCAAGGAGGCTTTGAGGGTGTCCTTGAAGCGTTTCCTCTGCCCACCTGGGGCTCTCTTGCCGTGCCGGAGCTCCGAGTAGAGCGCTTGTTTTGGGAGTCTCGTATCGGGCATGCGGACAATGTGACCCGTCCATCGGAGCTGATTGAGCGTGGTCAAAGCTTCGATGCTGGGGATGTTGGCCTGAGCGAGAACACTGACGTTGGTGCGCCTATCCTGCCAATAGATTTGCAGGATCTTGCGGAGGCAGCGTTGGTGGTACCTCTCCAGTGCTTTGAGGTGCCTGCTGTACATGGTCCATGTCTCTGAGGCATACAGCAGGGCAGGTATCATTGCTGCCCTGTAGAGCATGAGCTTAGTGCTGGGTTTGAGGTCCTGATCTTCAAACACTCTGTTCCTCAGGCGGCCGAAGGCTGCACTGGCAGACTGAAGGCGGCGTTGGACTTCATCGTCGACGTCTGCCCTTGTTGACAGTAGGCTCCACCCGCATATGTACACATTGCCTCCGATGTGCTCCTCTCTGTAAATCTACTGGGCCTTGTTTTTCATCATTTTTGACAGCCTGTTTCTATAATTTAATCTGTTTGGTCATTTTGTCCATTTATCTGAAACTTTTGAATAATTGGCAAGCGATTCCCGTTGATCATCTGAGTGTATTTCCATATTGAACATGTTGTGTATGTAATATGTGTGCTACTTTGAACCTATGGACAGGACTGCACTACTTGTTGGGCGTAGTGATACGCAGTACCACTCCTGGCCATAGGGGTATAAATAGTACTGTGGGTACTGATCCCCCTCAGTTCCCGCCTGTGGGCATGAAGTAAAGACCTATGTATAGTCCCTACCTCCAACCAGTAAAGACCTGTTTGAGTTATACGTTTAAGTCTTTGTGTTAATTGTTCAATACAATACACATACTTAACACTGGCGACGAGTCGGTTCGAACCCTGCGGCAGTTATTCCACAGCGGCTTCGTCCAAAGACAGGACGTTGAAGAGAGGTTCCAATCCTCAACACCCCACTGAAAACTGAAGGGCAGCAGAAATCCTGACAGCTTCCAGCGACTGGAAGCGACAGGCATTAGGACCCTGAAGCCTCCATAACCTCGTGGGTAAGCCAGAGCCCGGGAGGGCGCGAGCGGGTAAGCCAGAGCCCGGGAGGGAGTGAGCAAGAGCCGCCGAGCGGGTGAGCCAGAGGCCGGGAGCCGCTTCAAGCGGGAGGCGCTTAGCGGGCCAGCGATCGCACCGGTGATAAGGGCTGAGAACCGTTTCGGGCGGGCGGCGCACCAGCGATCGCACAGGAGATAAGAGCCGCAGTCGGGCTGAAAGTCAGCGACGAGAAGCGCGGGAAAACCGCCATTGAAGTGGGCGGGGAGAGCGAGAAGCGCGGGAAAGCCGCCATTTTTCACGGGAAAACCGCTGGGGAAGAAGGCAGAAGCGGGAAAACCGCCATTTTGTGGGCGGAGGACGACGGCAAGAGCGGGAAGCCGCCATCTTGGATAACAGTAAAAAAAAAAATCTGAGAAATTGCAAATCTGATAAAGTACTACAATGCCTAAACACGGGAATATTAGCAACTTTGATAGTGACATCGAAGATTGGGCCATATATGTTGAACGAGTTAAAAATTATTGTAAGGCCAATAAAATTCGTGAGGCTGATAAAGCACTAACATTATTAAATTTAATGGGTGCGAAGACATACGGGCAATTGAAACACCTGTTATCACCAGATGAACCGGCGGATAAGACGTTCGATGAGATTGTTACTGTCCTGAAAGATCATCTAAACCCCACGCCGCTGATGCTAGCGGAACGATTTAAATTTTATGACAGAAGGCAGCTACAGCATGAAAGCAATGCTGATTATTTGCTGGAATTGCGTAAATTAGCGAAATATTGCCAGTTTGGAACGGGACTAACAGAGGCACTTCGAGACAAATTTGTGTGTGGTTTATTTAAACAGGATACACAAAAGCGACTGCTCGAGGAGAATGAGCTGACGCTTGAGAAGGCGGTCACTATGGCAGCAGCACACGAAGCCGCAGCGAGAGGCACGGCAGTAATGCAGCTACGGTCACCGGAGCTCAGTGCACACAAATTGGGTGTGAGTTCTGGCAAATGTTATCGTTGTGGAAAGACAACGCATGATCAGAACCAGTGTTGGTTTAAAAACCAAGAATGTAGAACTTGTGGTAGGCTTGGACATATAGCTAGAGTATGCAGGTCAGGGAAGAAGACCAGCAACAAGAAGTCACCGCAAGGAAAATACGCAAAGGTACACAAGGTGACCGAACAGGAGTCCGATTCAGACGCTAGCAGTAATGAACTGGCTAGCTTAAGCTGTAATGAACTGGCTAGCTTAAGAGTACTCAACGCTGGTAAGGGTGCAGACCTCCAGACAATTTGGGTCACTCTTCAGATAGAAGGAGTCCAAGTAAAACTGGAATTGGACACTGGATCGGCATTGACGGTCATAAATAAGAAAGATTACGGAAAGTTATTCCAACATATTCCCCTACAGGATACGGGGATTATATTGAAAAATACACGGGGCAAAGAGTGTACCCCATCGGGAAAATAGAGGTTGCAGTGGTCCACAAGGGCGAAGACAGTCAAATAATGGACTTATATGTGATATCTGAAGGAGGTCCTCCACTGCTTGGACGGGAGTGGATTAGGAAAATGAATATGGACTGGCATTTCCTACAAACAATAACGAGTGAGAACTCGGTGAAGATAGTCGGCCCAGACTCTGGAACGGATGATGGTAAGCCCAACTCAGGTGCAAAAGACAAAGTTTCAGCACAGAATTCCACTGAGCAACAACAACATAGTTTAACTGTGGATTCTGAGTCTGGCAAGTCTACTGATGTGCCCATTTCTGAGGGACACCGGGCTCGAACTCAACTCCATTTCAAACTACAACAGCAATTAGAACAAATGCTTCGCCGTTTTGAGCAAGAGTTGAATGCAACGAAAGAGTTCTTTGATATAGAGTTGGAGAATCTGGAAAGACAACAGAAGCAGCTGATGGAGAAAATGGAGCAAGAGCACACAAAACGTCTGATGTCAGAGGAGTTAACGGTCAGCCAACTCCTGCATATGCTGAAGGACAGGACTCTGAAATGGGAAAAACTTGAACATGAACTCATGAACTTCAATATTCAAACGAAAGGGGTTCGGAGCTCTCAAAGGTTATTGGAAGAGCTGAGGTGGCAACACAGACTGAGATGACTGCAACAGAGCAGCCCTTGGATGCCAAAAGTACGCTGACTCACGTCAACGTAGAACAACAGACCGCTGAAACAGCTGCTCCGGTAGAGGGATTGCATAGTCCGATCAATCAATCTCCAAAGGAAGTTGAAGTATTAAAATCACAAATGAGGTCACTAGTAAACGACTTGCTGAAAGCCCAGAAAAAGCTGGATGCAGAGGTACACATGAAGAAGTCTCTTCAGGAAAGATGTCTGGATTTGGAACAAGAGCTGGCTAACGTCCAGCTGGGTATGGAGGAAATAGACGACCCTCTCACTGGTCTAGCTCAGGACGACACCGAATATTACGATGTCCTGTCCTGCCCAGCTTGTAACTTCGACTCCCAAAGTGCAGAAATCATGGAGGAGCACCAAAAGTCTACGGAACATCGGGAGAAGCTGGCTCTACGACGGAAACAGGAGGAAGAGAAGGAGGAACTGCGCATGCAGCTGGCAGCTGTGGCAGCTGACAATGGAGCCCAGAGAGTCTCCAAGAAGCAGAAAAGGAAAAGTAAAAACAGAAGATGACCCATCTGAACCATTATCACCTCTACCAGATCACACACGTGGTCCCTCCGAACGGAGCCAATTGAGTTCGGAAGTTCAAACTGTTAAATCCATGGAAGGACTATTGAATGAGTCACTCCAGCAACGTGAACCGACTACACCACAGAGATTGAATCTGTGAACTGTTTTCCGCAGAGACTGAATCTGTGATCTGTTTTGACATGAAGTTATCTATGTATCTATGTTATTCTGTTATGTAAACCTGAAGTTATATATGTATATATGTTATTACGTTATGTTAAATGGGGAGATGACTGTAAAGCTAGGAAGGGAGGAATGTTGTGTATGTAATATGTGTGCTACTTTGAACCTATGGACAGGACTGCACTACTTGTTGGGCATAGTGATACGCAGTACCACTCCTGGCCATAGGGGTATAAATAGTACTGTGGGTACTGATCCCCCTCAGTTCCCGCCTGTGGGCATGAAGTAAAGACCTATGTATAGTCCCTACCTCCAACCAGTAAAGACCTGTTTGAGTTATACGTTTAAGTCTTTGTGTTAATTGTTCAATACAATACACATACTTAACAGAACACAGATGCCTCAGGATAGTAGGGTTCACACCAGGTTAAAGTAACATTTAAAATGTTATTCTGCAGACCACCTAACAGTGGAAGGGATTTGGAGGGAAAATATGTCAGCAAATCTATAAAATGAGTAAAATACATAATATAATCATAGGAGAATTCAACTATGCTAAATAATCTGGCAAGAAGTGGTAGGGAAAGGGGAAAAGGGAATGGAGTATTTACAGTGTGTTCAGGACTCCTTTCTTACCCAGTACATAAGAAGCCCAACAAGAGAGGAATCACTGATGGATCTGTAATGGGAAATGAACCAGAGCGGATAAGAGAAGTGAGCTTAGGTGAAAATCTGGACAGTGTCGATCACAACAAAATAAAGGTTAAGATAATGATTGAGAAAGACGATAGTTATAGATTGATAAAAGATGATTGAGGTGAGGAAAATGGAACTGGGGAAGATAAACTGGAACAGAATATTGACAGAACAGCACTGGGAAATATTTTAAAAGGTGATCAATAGATTTCAGCAGAAATATATTCCACTATAAAACAAGAACAAACTAGTCAATAATGAAACGCCAGGAATGAATAAAGAGATAAGAGCAAAATTGAAACTAAAGAAAAAGGCAGACACTGAGTACAGTGACAATAAAAGGATGACAAAAGGGAACGGGTTGGGAAAGAAGTAAAAAAAAACAATTAGGAAGGAGGAGAGGAACCACAAAATTAAATTACCAAGGAATTTAAAAAGAAATAAAGTATTCTACAGATGCATAAAACAAAAGGTAAAACAGGATAGGGACAGAACCACTAAAGGATGCGCAAAATAAACTCTCGGGCAATGATAACGAAATGGCAGAAATATTGGAGAATTACTTTGCCTCAGTTTTTACCAGGCAGACTAACAATGTGGACATATCTTTTTTGAGATCTCATTCTTCTAATGCCAAGACATTTAAAATAGAAAGGAGGAAAATAATTTATAAAGTAGTAAAAGTTGGAGAGGATTAAACCGTGGGACAGGATGTAATGGCCCAGAAATTCGGGTCGGGGGCTTCCCGCGGGTGCAAGCCCCCGACCTGCACTTACCTTGCGCTGACCGTTGAGCTCTGGGCTCCCGTGGAATTCCGCTCCGGGGCCTAGCCCAGCTGCCAGCGCGCTGTGCTTGCGTGTCCCAGGGGCGTAGTTAGTGCGATGCGTCCCCTGGGATCACGTGGGCCATGGGCAGCCAATCGGAGGAGGGAAAAGCCGATTCATAAGTCTGACAGGAAGACCTGTCAGACTTATAAATACTACGGGCTCCAAAATAGCAGTAAACCTTCAAATAAATTTTTTTTTAAATCACACTTTTTAAATAAACTATAAATTACATTAAATAACTATTTTAAACAATAATTTACATTTTTGAAAAGAATAATTTTTTATTCTAACAGGCCTAAAAATAAACTTACCTTGCCTTAAAGTATTTAAAACTAATAAACCTGTGGAAAAAATGTTTCAATTTTAATTAATTGACCACTTACCTTGCAAAAAGCAGGCCTTACGCCTGCTTTCTAAATGTGTAAATCCTGCAGGCTTAACCTCGCGTGAAAACCTGTTAAAAAAAAACAAAGTTCAAAGCGCACACGCAGCCTCCCCTGCGTGCGCGTTTGACCTCTGAACCCCTTCGTTCAGAGGATCGGAAGTGCCGGTTTCCCGCGCATGCGCAATGCATGCAGGAAACCGGCACTTCCATTCGGCTTACGGGTGAGTACTCCGTGCGTACTCACCCGGGGAGAGCCGAATTTCTGGGCCATTAATTCACACGTACTAAACAAAGCAAGGGAAGAGAGAGCTGAGGCACCATTATATAGACTCCGGAATAGTTAGTGTAATTTCCAAATTTACAGGCGACACCCAATTCGGGATTATTGTTAATACTGAGGAGGACTGTGACAAAATACAAGATGTTAATAAACTTGTATGATGGGTGTGTAAATGGGAAATGAATTTCAATATAGAGAGGTGTGAGGTGGTGGATTTTGGTAGGAGAGATAAGGAGGCCACATACTCTTTGGAAAGTAAGTTTCTAAATGGGGTAGAGGGGCAAAGGGATCTAGGGGGACAGATGCCCAAATCATTGAAAGCAGGTTAATAAGGCCATGAAAATGCAAACAAAGCACTGGGGTTCATTTCTAGAGTAAGAGAATTGAAAAGCATTGCAGTTATGTTAAACGTGTATAGAACCTTGGTTAGACCACACGTGGAGCACTGTGCACAGTTCCGGTCTCCATATTATGAAAAGGATATAGAGACACTGGAGAAGGTGCAAAAAGATTACAAGGATGATACCAGAACTGAGAGGTTCTAAGTATCCAGAATGACTGACCATGCTGGGGCTCTTTCTCTAGAAAAGAGAAGGCTGAGCGATGATCCAATAGAGATCTTTATACTTATGAAGGGGTTTGATACGATAGATGTAGAAAAGATGTTGCCACTTCAGGGGAGTCCAAAACTAGGGGTCATAAATATAAGATACTCATTAATAAATCCAATAAGGAATTCAGGAGAAACTTCTTTACCCAGTGAGTGGTTAGCATGTAGTGCTTGCTAGCACATGGAGTCGTTAAGGTGGTCGAATGGGCGAACGCGATGCAATACCAACTTGCATTTATATCATAGCAAAACGTCACAAGGCGTTTCACAGAAGCAGTATAAAACAAAATTTGAGACCAAGCCAGGTACGGAGAAATTAGGGCAGATGACCAAATGCTTGGTCACAGATGTAGGTTTTAAGGAGCGTCTTAAAGGAGAAAAAAGAGGTAGAGAGGATGAGAGGTTTAGGCAGGGAATTCCAGAGCTTAGGGCCTTGGCAGCTGAAGGACGGCAGCGATGGAGCGATTAAAATCGGGGATTCTTGAGGGACCAGAATTAGAGGAGTACAGATATCTCAAGAGGTTGTAGTGCTGGAGGAGATTAGAGATAGGGAGCGGCGATACCATGGAAGGATGTGAAAACAAGGATGAGAATTTGAAAATCGAGGCAGTGCTTAACCGGGAGCCAATGTGTGTCTGTGTCAGTATCTGCTTGCTTTAGGTTTTAACCTCTGCCTCCACGTCTCATCCAGCCCCATCCATTCCTGAACTCATTTTATTACATTTCATTGTCCAGTGAAACATCCACTCGCCTATGTATACATGCCTCTGATGTGCTGCTCTCTGTAAATCTACTGGCGAGACATATTGAGAGAGTGGTTAACAAAGCATATAGGATCTTGGGCTTCATAAATAGAGGAATTAAGTACAAAAGTAGGGAAGTTATGCTGAACCTTTATAAAGCGCTGGTTAAGCCACAACTGGAGTATTGCGTCCAGTTCTGGTCACCACACTTCCTAAAGAATGTTAAACCACTTGAGAGGGTGCAGAGGAGATTTACCAGAATGGTTCCGGGGATGGGGGATCTTAGCTACAAGGACAGGTTGGAGAAGCTGGATTTGTTTTCATTAGAGCAAAGGAGGTTGCGGGGTGATTTGATAGAGGTGTACAAGATTATGACGGGTTTGGATAGGCTAGACGGGGAAAGGCTGTTCCCACTAGTTGATGGTATAAGGACTAGGGGACATAGATTTAAGATTTTGGACAAGAGATACAGGGGTATGTGAGGCAAAACTTTTTTACGCAGCGAGTGGTGATGACCTGGAACTCGTTGCTGACGGAAGTGGTGGAAGCGGAGACACTCAATGTTTTCAAGGAGAGACTGGATAGGCACTTGAGGGAAATAAACTTGCAGGGCTATGGGGATAGAGCGGGGGAATGGGACTGACTGGATTGCTCTTCAGACAGCCTGCCTGGACTAGATGGGCCGAATGGCCTCCTTCTGTGCCGTTATGACTCTTTGGGCTGGATTTTGCCAGGCCCGAGGAGGCGGGAATGGAGGCGTGTGGGGTGTTAAAATTGCAAAAAGTGGCGGGCAGGCCCGACCCCGCCTACAAGCAATTTTCCCAAATGCATGGTTTCTGATCCTGTCTCTGTCCCGCCTCCAAGAGGCGGGATAGGCCCTTAAAGCCCTTAACAACCACTAAATTGCCGCTATAATCCCATTTTGAGAGGCCTTTCCGATTTTAACACGTTTCCCACGTGATTCACGTCTCCTCTGAAACACGACGGTGAAACTTGGCGGGAGCACAATTGGATTGCTGACTATCAGCTGCAGCTCCACCAGTAAATAGGAGATTTGATCAGTCATCATTTGCAGGTGGCAGGACTTTGTTGTCTCAGGTCTGGGGGAACATTTAGCAGGCCTAACCACAGCTGTGGAAGTTTGGAGCCTGACCCCCATTTCCAGTGTGACCTAGGAAACCCCTCTCGCCACCTTGACTGAGCGCTTCCTCAACTGAGGCATCTACCAGAAGCATGGGAACCATTTATTACCTTTCCTCCTCGACATCAGATTCGGACGAGGACCAGCCGCGGCAGCAGCACAACCATGAACAACAGCAGCGGCAACAACAGGAGCGCCAAGCTGCTGCTCACCCACCTGAAGCTGCACAGGCCAGAAGGCGCCAGCCCATGGAAGCACGTCGGCGCAGGAGATACCCCCCAAACGGGCTACAGAGGATCAGCTACCTCAACATGAGTGAGCAGCAGTGTCAAAGGCGGCTCCGACTTTCGCGAGAGGTAGTGGGTGACATCTGCGCAATGGTGCAGCAAGACCTGGAGCCCAGAGGAGCAGGTGGACACCCCTTATCAGTGGCCATCAAAGTCACCACCGCACTCAACTTTTTTGCTTCAGGCTCATTCCAGGGATCAGCAGCAGACATCAGCGGCATCTCCCAGGTGGCCGCACACACTTGCAACACGCAGGTAACCGATGCCCTCTTTGCCATCGCGCACAATTACATCTGTTTCTCCAAGGCACCTTAAGGCACCCCATCACAGTCCAGGTATTTTTGTCAACCTCAAAGGCTTCCACTCCCTCAACGTGCAGCTGGTGTATGACCACAAGAAGGAAATTTTGCATGTTTGTGCCAAGTACCCTGGCAGCTGCCATGACTCCTTCATACTGCGCCAGTCTAGTGTGCCTCCGCTCTTCAGTCCGCCAGACCAACTTAACGGATGGCCACTTGGAGACAAGGGCTATCCCCTGAAGATGTGGCTAATGTCGCCGTTGAGCCCATCCAACGAAGCTGAGGAGAGCTACAACTACAGCCACATTTCCACCAGATCCATAATCGAGCAAACCATCGGCATGCTGAAGATGCGCTTCAGATGCCTGGATAGATCAGGTGGAGCCCTGCAGTACTCAGCAGCCATAGTCTCCAGAATCGTCGTGGTTTGCTGTGCACTTCACAACATGGCATAGCGTCGTGGCTTGCAGATTCCTGGGGACCAAGTGGTTCCTCACATATCCTCCTCAGATGAGGAGGAGGAGAGCGAAAACGAACATCTTGCAGAGGCCCATCAACCAGTGGCAGCAGTACATGAGAACATTGCTGCCCGGGATGCAAGGAACGCACTCATCTTGGCCAGATTTGCTTAGCCTAGCCAATCAAGCACTTTTGCCTTGCAGCTTCTTACCAGTGCATCGACAATGGCCAAGAACCAGCGGATTCCTAGCACTCTGACCACCATACCGACAATTGAAAGTAATCCTAAGCCCTCAAGGTGGAAGTCCCATTTGCGAAATGACACACGCTACAACTGCAACAGTTGCCATCAGAATTTTTATTTACAATAACCAACTGATGGCATTTTAAAAATAAACACATTTCACCGAAGTGACTATTTGTGCAGTATCTTTCTCTTACGCGTGCTCCTATGTGGTGCTTCCCCTGTGGCTTCAGCAGATGTGGAGGCCCCTTGCTCACTTTCTTGCTGCTCCTGTCTCGACACATTTGGCGGGCGTCCTCTGGTGTTGCGAACCTGTGAGGGCTCGGCATAGTCTGCTGCTCCTGCGGCTGTGCAGGGGTTGAGATGCCGATCTCAGTTGGGTGGGGCTCTGACCAAAGACTTGGCAGTGGCTTGGAAGTGTGAGCGCTTGGAGAGGAGCCCCCACTTCCTTTTCTCTGCCACCAACATCTCTCTCATGGGTCAGGTCCACCTCAGCGCTTGCAAGTTGCTTGAGAGCACCTTGCTGCACACCAGGGGGGCCATGGGGACCTGTATCTGCACTGGCAGTCCTATTCAGAAGGACTTCTATGAAGGTCTGGTTTCTCTGTTCAATAGCTGACCATCACTCCTCAAGAGCTGTCAGTCTATTCTGAACACTCACCATGCTTTCTACACTCTGGCGACGTAGCTCCTCCATGGCCGTAGCCATCCTCTCGTCTACTGTAGCCATCCTTTCTACGGAGGTTGCTATCCTTTCCGTGGTGCTGCGTTCATGCGCCAATGACTCCACAAAGGCTCTGCTCATGTTCACAATGGACTCCTCCATTCGCTCCACACTCGCAGCGACCCTGGAGACAAAATCTGCCTGAGACTCCTGCACCTGTTCCTGGAGTTCCAGCACCACTGTTCTTCTGGATGGACCCAGAGGCAGAGGGTCGACATGCAGCTGAGCCGAGCTGGGGGAGTCCTGCGCCCTCCGATGAGGACTCTCCACTGCTGTCCCTGTCTCCACAATCTGCTGATGCTCACTTGTGAGCTGTGATACACCAGGTGACAACACTACTCTATCTGGCGATGGTCCCACCAAGGTGTGTGTGTCTGCGCTGCTCCTGGGTTGGTTGAATTCTGCTGACGCTACGCCCTCAGAGGTTGCAGCTTCCTCTGAGGAGTCTGGAGGCTCAGGCTGTTCCTCCTGGATAGTGTGGATGGGTGCTTGCGATGGTCCTGTGGGGGAGTAAAGGAAAGAGTCAGATGTGAGGCCAAGGTTATATGCACATTGCATATTGCAGATGATCATAAGTCCATCTGTTAGAGCATCAGAATCACTATCAGCGACTCATGCAATGTCAATGAGAGATGAAAAACTATTGTCACCAGCTTTCTCTGATGCACTCGTCTGTCCGTCCCCCATTTGCGCATCGTCGAGTCCCACGATCTCCAGGACCGCCTCCTCCCAGGGGGTGAGCTGGGCTACTGAGGGTGGCCCTCCTCCTGTCCTCGCTCTTTCCCTCTTATTGTGAGCTCTTTTTTCCTGCAATGAGGGAGACAAGTGGAGTTTGAGTGAGAATGAAGGAGTGAGTGTAGAGAATCCATAGCATAGATGCTTAGAAGGAGACAAAGATGGAGTGAGTTGGCAAGACCAAGGGCCCTCCCTGTGTGTTGTAAGTTGTTTTCATAGCATCACAGTGATAGGGAGTGTGAGGGCTGCATAGTCGAATAGTTAGGTGAATGTGATCATAGAGAGGGAATGGGTAAGTGTGCAGGGATGTCAGTGTCAAGTGGGATGTGGAGGAAGAGGTTGCTAAAGCTGAGTGCTGGTGAGGAGAGGCAATGGGGATCAGATTGAGGGTGATGGCAAAGTCATACTCACTTTTCCAGTGCGCAGAAGGTCATGAAACCTCTTCCTGCACTGAAGCCAGGTTCTGCGGATCATCGACAACGAGTTGACCTCCTGGGCCACCTGGATCCACATAGCCTTGGTCTGCTGGGGGGGCTTCTTCCTCCCTGAAGAAGGGAAGAGCACCTCTTTATTGGCTCTTGCTCCCTCAACTAAAGCTTGCAGGGCGACGTCATCAAACCTGGGAGCAGACCTAGGTCTCTCGCTGGTCATTCTGCCTCCAGGTCCCTCTCACTGCAAAGGCCAAAAGGTTGGCAGTCTGCAGAAGAAGCCAGGCTTCTTGCAGACCTTAAATGCAGCAGCAATGATGACGTCATCGGAGGAGAGTTTCAGACTGAAAAAACGAATTGGGCCATGGGTTCCCACACGCTGGAACTCAATTGCCCAATTATGTGAAAATCGCATCAATCTCCCACATCGATTTGGAATCAGGTGGATAACACGAAAAGGGGATGACACGACCCCAGCCCACCCCAATGACAAAATCCAGACCATAGACTCTATCATTCTTGAGGAGCGAGGTCCAGAATGCAATGGGGTCATCTCTTGTATGTTTTAGTATATTCGGATGCAATTCATCCAGTCCCCAGGATTTGTCATTTCTAAGTTTTACTAGTTTATAAATTCAGGAACAGAAATGGTCTGGAGCAGGGGTGGGGGACAGAGTAACAGTGGTGATGTCATGGTAATGTATAGGGAACTCCGTATTGTACCTGCTCTGTGAGTGCTCGATGCTGACACTCTGTATAAAGTGGAAGTAGGAACATAGGAACAGGAGTAGGCCATTCAGCTCCTCGAGCCTGTTCCCCCATTCAGTGAGATCATGACTGATCTGTACCTTAACGCCATCCTTGCTCTACAGAGAGCCAGCATGGACTTGATCGGCCGAATGGCCTCCTTCTGTGCCTCTGTGACTTTATTGGGCCTTGTTTTTCATTATTTTTGACAACCTATTTCTTTAATTGAATTGGTTTGGTCATCTTGTAAAATTATCTGAAATGTTTTGAATAATTAGCAAGCGATTCCTGCTGAGTGTATTTCCACAAAGGACACAGATGCCTCAAGGGAGCAGATATCCCAGCCAGGTTAAAATAGTGCTAAAGTGTTATTGTACAGACCACCTAACAGTGGAAGGGAATTGGAGGAAAAATATGTAAGGAAATCTATTAAATGAGTAAAATACATATGATAATCATGGGAGATTTTAACTACACCAAGTGATCTGTCGAGAAGAGGTAGGGAAAGGGGAAAAGGGAATGGAGTATTTACAGTGCGTTCAGGACTCCTTTCTTACCCAGTACTTAAGAAGCCCAACAAGAGAGGAATCATTGACTGATCTATAATGGGAAATGAACCAGAGCGGATGAGAGAAGTGAGCTTAGGTGAAAACCTGGACTGTGCCGATCACAATATAGAGTTCAGGAGGAATATATTTCACTGAAAAACAAGATCAAACTAGCCAATAATGAAACACCATGGATGGATAATGAGATGAGGGCAAAGTTGAAACTGAAGGAAAAGGCAGACACTGAGTACAGTGACAACAAAGGAGAGGATGACAAAAGGGAATAGGAAGAGGTTGGAAAGAAATTTTAAAAAATCAATTAGGAAGGAGAAGAGGAACTACAAAATTAAATTATCAGGAATATAAAAAGAAATAGTGAAGTATTCTACATATACATAAAACAAAAGGTAAAACAGGATAGGGACAGGACCACTAAAGGATGCACAAGATAAACTCAATGGTAATGACAGCGAAATGGCAGAAATATTGGAGAATTACTTTGCCTCAGTTTTTACCAGCCAGACTAACAAGGTGGACATGATGGGCCGAATTTTCCGATCGGAGGATTCCTGCGTGCAGGTGCCTCCTATCGGAAAAAAATCTACGAACTTACCTGCTGGCTCCGTAGGTCCCGAGACTTCTGATCCTGGGCCTGTCCTGGTGCGCGCGCACAGAGGCCCAGGTATCCCAGGGGCGCAGGCGATTCGCAAGCGTCCCAGGGATCACGTGGGCCATGGGGAAACAATGGGAGAAGGGAATCCCCCTTCATACTTTTGCCCAGTCTCTATGCATTGATCTATCAAAAGTATGAATGGAGTTCACTTAAACAGTTAAACATCAAATAATTTTTTTAAATCACGTGTTTAAAATTAGTTAAAATTACATTAAGTTAAATTTTTTTTTTTAATGGTTAAATTTTTGAAAAAAAATAATTAAAGTTTTTTACGGGGCTAAAAATAAACTTACCTTTTTTAAAAGTATTTTAAAATTATAAATGAGTGGGGGGGGAAAGTATTTTTCTATTTTTTTTTAACTCTTATGCTGGTCGTCTTCTTATCGTGTCCACGGACAGTCTATACATAGCCCAGCCAGAACTGGACACATTTTTGCGCCTTGTTGTTGGATTCGGCAAGATCTGCAACAGTGCAGGGTTCCTCTAACGATGGGCATTGCAGGAGATGTTACATAGTCTGTGCCTCAGTTCCACATTCATAAGTTGTCGGGCTGGTTGAATATCCCCATTTGCTTAGTGACACCTTTGAGCAACCTACACTAAGTCTTAAGGGAATTCCAGATTGCCCAGTTGGAATTAGCTCCTGGGGGAAGGCTTTCATCAGGAAAAATTTCCATCGCTGGGGGTTGTTCAAGACTGGCGAGCCTTCAGCGGTTGGAGGTTGTGCAGAAAGCGGAACTCTCTGCCCACAAAGGCCCTTTTCCCGGGCAGGCGGATGATCTGTCGAGGATTCTTGACGGATTGGAAGTGCCGGGTTTTAGTGCATGCGCTTCGCATGCCTGAAACCAGCACTTGCGAGGCCCCTACGGGCGCATACACACCTCATACACACCCGTGGGGGTCGGAATATCCGGCCCGATATCTTTTTGATCTATTCTAATGTCATTACATTTAAAATAGAAAGGGGGAAATAATTGATAAACTTGTAATCGGCGGGTCTAGATGTATTGTATCCGCACATACTAAAAAAGAAGAAAGGGAAGAGATATCAGAGGCAATATTATATTGACTCGTCAATCGGCAGTATAATTTCAAAATTGGCAGAAGAAACCAAGTTTGGGATTATAGTTAACATAGAGAGGTGTGAGGTGGTGGATCTTGGTAGGAGGAATAAGGAGGCCATGAATTCCTTGGAAAGTAATTGTCTAAATGGGGTAGAGAAGCAAAGGGATCTAGAGGAACAGATGCACAAATCATTAAAAGCAGGTTAACAAGGCCATGAAAATGCAAACAAAGCACTGGGGTTCATTTCTAGAGTAAGAGAATTGCAAAGCAGAGAAGTTATGTTAAACGTGTACAGACTTTGGTTAGACCACACTTGGAGCACTGTGTACAGTTCTGGTCTCCATATTACGAAAAGGATATGGAGACACTGGAGAAGGTGCAAAAAAGATTACAAGAATGATACCAGAACTGAGAAGTTATGTATCCAGAATGACTGAACATGTTGGGCTCTTTCTCTAGAAAATAGAAGGCTGATCGATGATCTAATCGAGATCTTTATAATTATGAAGGGGTTTGATAGGGTAGATGTAGAGAAGATGTTACCACAAAACTTGGGCTCATAAACATAAGATGGTCACTAATAAATCCAACAAGGAATTCAGGAGAAAGCTCTTCACCCAGAGAGTGGTTAGAGTGGAGAGCTTGTTATCACATGGAGTAGTTGAGGCGAATAGCAGAGTGCCTTTCAGGGGAAGCTAGATAAGTACATGAGGGAGAAAGGAATAGAAGATTATGATAGGGTGAGGTGAAGGTGGGGTCTAACCAGAGCTCTGTACAGCTGAAGCATCACTTCATCCCCTTTGTATTCCAGCCCTCTCAAGATAAAGGCCAAAATATCCCCATTAGTAGTTTTAATTCATTTTTATACCTATCCACTAGCTTTGTGATTTCTGTTGGACACCTAAATCTCACTGCTCATCTACAGTTCCTAACTTCTCACCATTTAGAGACGTGTATGTGTCTGCAAGTGTGTGTTTGTCAGTTGATCTGTGTGGCTGTTTATACGTCTGTGGGTTTTTGTGTACGTGTGTGAGTCTTGTGTGTGTGTGTGTCTGTGTTTAACGTCGGTGCGTGTGTTCCTGTGTGTGTGTATCTGTGTTTAACTTCGGTGCGTGTGTTCCTGTGTGTGTGTGTGTCTGTGTTTAACGTCGGTGCGTGTGTTCCTGTGTGTGTGTATCTGTGTTTAACGTCGGTGCGTGTGTTCCTGTGTGTGTGTATCTGTGTTTAACGTCGGTGCGTGTGTTCCTGTGTGTGTGTCTGTGTTTAACGTCGGTGCGTGTGTTCCTGTGTGTGTGTATCTGTGTTTAACGTCGGTGCGTGTGTTCCTGTGTGTGTGTATCTGTGTTTAATGTCGGTGCGCGTGTTCCTGTGTGTGTGTGTCTGTGTTTAACGTCGGTGCGTGTGTTCCTGTGTGTGTGTATCTGTGTTTAACGTCGGTGCGTGTGTTCCTGTGTGTGTGTGTGTCTGTGTTTAACGTCGGTGCGTGTGTTCCTGTGTGTGTGTGTCTGTGTTTAACGTCGGTGCGTGTGTTCCTGTGTGTGTGTATCTGTGTTTAACGTCGGTGCGTGTGTTCCTGTGTGTGTGTATCTGTGTTTAACGTCGGTGCGCGTGTTCCTGTGTGTGTGTGTGTCTGTGTTTAACGTCGGTGCGTGTGTTCCTGTGTGTGTGTGTCTGTGTTCCCCTGTCCCCTTGTTCCTTTCCTTTCTAAATACTGTTCAGTACCAATGTGTCTGGGCCATTCACCTCCCCAGAAAGCGCTGAATTTTCAGTTTAAATTGGTGCATGCTGATTAATTTGATTCTGGTATTTAACAGCAGCAAACAACTCCTGTAAACCCTCAGCAACTGAATTTCTATTTGGAATAGTTTACCAGTCCTGGCGGCTGCTCCACTTCGCCCTACGTATCTGTCTGCCCCACTATCCTTCCCCGGTGGGTTCGGAGGTTGCAGACCGAAACAGTGAAAGATCCAGTGATGGATTCCCACCAGCCCGAGCTCTCCATATTCTCACTGAATGAAAGCTTCCTTCACGGGAAGCAGACTCTGTTTGATTGTTTAGGTCCCGTAACCCCTGACCCTGTGTTACTGCTGTCAGAATAATGGGCTGTACTGAGAAATAAAACTTACTGCATTGATCACAGCTTCAAATCCGTGTCTTGTTTCTCTTCAGGATCAGTCTGTCCGAGGGCAAGGGATTCGGTGGTGGAATGAGGCTGGGAGAAGATTTGGGAATCGCAGGAAATGGGAAGAGGAAACTGGCACAGGGAATCTCTGCAAGTGCCTAATACATTCAGAAAGGTACAGGAAACTTTGGTTTATCCGGAGGTTAAAAGTCCGGAAAGCTCTATCTACTGGTGTTTCCTATAAGTTTCTTTTACTTCTCGTTGCTTTTTTTTTCCCAGTCCGGCTCTGCAAGGTCTGTAGCTAAGCAACAGCTTCAGCTAGAGATGCTTTTAAGCTGCAGCCGACTGTTTTGAAGCTGTTGCTAAGCAACAGGGTTTGTTGATTCACACGGAGCTGAAAATCTCTGTATGTTTCAACATTAGCGCTGGTTTGTCCGGCAGTTTTGATGGAACGGCAACAGCTCGGTCCCGTCGGTGCCGGATATCACAAAGTTTTCTGTACTGAGATAAGACCGGTGTCCCAGAGTGTCAGCACTCTGACCGTTCGGGGTTCAGGATATCTCACTTTAACAAGTTTCTTCAGACAGATTGGAAATAGACATCCATTGCATCAGAAATATGGAGTTCGGGCTTTTAGTAACGATTTTGACAAGATCCCCCATGGCAGACCAGTCAGAAAAGTAAAAGCCCATGGGATCCAAGGGAAAGTGGCAAGTTGGATCTAAAATTGGCTCAGTGGCAGGAAGCAAAGTGTAATGGTCGACGGGTGTTTTTGTGACTGGAAGGCTGTTTCCAGTGGAGGTCCGCAGGGCTCAGTACTGGGTCCCTTGCTTGTTGTGGTATATATCAATGATTTAGAATTCAATGTAGAGGACATGATTAAGAAGTTTGCAGATGTTACAAAAATTGGCCGTGTGGTTGATAGTGAGGAAGAAATCTGTAGACTGCCCGAAGATGTCAATGGACTGGTCACGTGGGCAGGAAAGTGGCAAATGGAATTCATTTGGGGAGGGCTAACGAGGCAAGAGAATACATAATAAATGGTAGGATACCGAGAAATATAGAGGAACAGAGGGAGCTTGGAGTGAATGTTCACAGATTCCTGTAGATAGGACAGGTAGATAAGGTGGTTAAGAAGGCATACGGGATACTTGCCTTTATTAGCCGAGGCATAGAATAGAAGAGCAGTGGGGTTATGCTTGAACTGTATAAAACACTAGTTAGGCCACAGCTAGAGTACTGCGTGCAGTTCTGGTCACCACATTACAGGAAAGATGTGATCGCACTAGAGAGGGTGCAGAGGAGATTTACGAGGATGTTGCCTAGGCTGGGGAATTTTAGCTATGAGGAATGATTGGCTAGGCTGGTGTTGTTTTCTTTGGAATAGAGGAAGTTGAGGGGAGATTTAATTGAGGTGTATAAAATTGAGGGGCCTAGGAAGTGGATAGGAAGGTCCTATTTGGCTCAGCAGAGAGGTTAATAACCAGGGGTATAGATTTAAAGTAATTGGTAGGAGGATTCGAGGGGAGTTGAGAACTTTTTTCACTCAGATGGTGGTGGGGGTCTTGAACTCATTGCCTGAAAGGGTCGTAGAGGCAGAAAGCCTCATTTAAAAAGTACTTGGATATGCACTTGAAGTGCCGTAACCTACAAGGCCTCGGATGAAGAGCTGGAAAGTGGGATTAGGCTGGATGGTTCTTATACGGCCGGCATGGACACAGTTGGCCAAATGGCCTCCTTCTGTGCCGTAAACTTCTATGTTTCTAATACTGGGAGGTTTTAATTGTTAAATATCCTGTTTCTGTACCTGGCTCATCATGCCAGCTGAGCTCATGTGTTCAGACCTGGAGCTGGGCCCAAACACACAACCTTGTCTTCTGAAAGGTCGAGAACTACCAACTGGGTCCAGCTGCCAACTGATCCACGTCACACAGAAAGGAAACGCCTTTTCCCAGGATATCTCCAGAGAGCAGAGCCACTCCCCGTGTGTGTGATTACAAATGCAGCAAATTCTGAGTCTGGATTCAGAACATTTCCACTCCAGCCGCCTGAATCTGCCTCTGAGGAGCTCCACAGAAGATAATGAAAGTTCTACTCTTGGCACTTGGAGTCCTGCTGCTGACACAGCCCATAACTGCCAAACGGTTTAGCCTAAGTAAATTTCCCCGATCTTCCAGCAGCCAGTGTTCAGTTTTATTTTTTAAACTATTGTATTCTCTGTTTGAATGTCATGGTTTGATTGTTTGAGTGAAGGTTATTGTGAGATTGTAAGAAAGTCTGAATAATTTAATCTGAACCAGTTCCACGGGTAAATCCCCCAGTTGTTCAGCGGGTCCCTCAGTGGGTCGAGGGAATGGTGGGTGTTTGCTGATCCAAACAGACCAGCAATAAAAGCACAAATTACTGGCCAGTGCCGAGTGGGCGGATCTCAGCCGCAGCATTGACCCGGTTAGGAGACTCTGTAATTGGCCTCAGTACCCAGGTACTGCAGAGGGGAAACTCCCAGTTGTTGCTCCCGATCACTGCTACCCGCTGCAAAGTGTGAGAGTGCAGACCCTGTGAGGACAGGAGCGGGAGATCCTTCAGTCCCTTTCCCCCACACTCACTGTCCAGTCTCACAGATGAAGAATGGTGAATTGGGAGCGATGCTGGAGGTGTCTTTGGAACCGGTACCCAGACATGAGTCAGGTTTTCATTACAGGAGGGCAGGGAATGGGATCAAAATGCTTTCAAAACAGGTTTATTTAATTGGAATAATTCTGCAGCCTTCACAGAGATCGGGATGTGAGAACACGGACTAAGTAGAGGAGGCGAGCGGTGAAATTATCAATTGTCAGTAGCTGGGTGTCAGTTTGGCTCAGTTGGGAGTTGAGTGAACAAGTTGTGGGTTGATGCCCCAGTCCAGTACATACAGCCCAGCACTGGGGGAGTGCTGCACTGTTGGAGGTGTCATGTTGTGGATGAAACGTTAAACGGAGACCCTGTCTACCTGTTCATGGGGCAGGAAACATCTGGTGACATTATTTGAAGAGCTGGGAGTTCTCCCGGTGTCTTGGACCGACATCACTCTCTCATCCAACATGAGCAGAGACTCCCCATCCTGTCCAATCTCATTTGCTGTTTGTGGGACTTTGCTGTGAGCTAATTGGCTGCCGCGTTTCCTACAAAACAGTGTCGGCACTTCAGAAACAAGCCCTGGTCTGTGAAACTCTTTGGGCCCTTCTGGTGCCGGGAAAGGTTCTCCATCAATGTCAGATCTTTCCTCTCTGTGTCTCTGGTCTCAGATAGCGGGTGTGGTGGGCTCCATTCTGAGGAAAACCCCTTGGGCTGCCCTTCAGGACAAAGAGTGAGTCTGCACAGGTCGGGGGAGGGGGAGAGGTGTGGAGTTTCATTAAGTATAAAAGAGTTAAGGTTCATGTGTGGTCCAGAGTCAGTCTTAGTAACACTGACAGACTCAGCTTCATGTTTCGTCATTGTTCTCCCTCCCTCTCTGTACAGAACCATCAATCAATTCATTCTTCATTTTGGATTTTAGTGTTCTGCACCAAGCTTGGAGGAGTATGTCGTGCGGGCGGCTGTAACACAGACGAGATGCCTTTCCGACTAAAGTGCCCTGATATGTTACAATGCTGCTTTCTGAAATGATGAAAGATCCAGTGACCGATTCCCACCAGCCCGAGCTCTCCACGTTCTCACTGAATGAAACCTTCCTTCACGGGAAGCAGGCTCTGTTTGTTTGTTTAGGTCCCATAACCCCTGACCCTGTGTTACTGCTGTCAGAATAATGGGCTGTACTCATAAATAAAACTTACTGCATTGATCACAGCTTCACATCCGTGTCTTGTTTCTCTTTATGATCAGTCTGTCCGAGGACAAGGGGTTCGGGGTGGAATGAGGCTGGGAGAAGAGGTGGGAATTGCAGGAAATGGGAAGAGGAAACCGCTGCAGGCAATCTCTGCTAGTGTCTAATAACATATTCAGAAAGGTACTGAGATAAGACAGGTGTCCCAGAGAATCGGCACTCTGACCGTTTGGAATTCAAGGTATCTCACTTGAACGGATTTGTTCAGGCAGATTGGAAATAGACATCCATTGCATTAGACCCACAGACCGTTTGATGGGACAGTGTAGAGGGAGCTTTACTCTGTATCTAACCCGTGCTGCACCTGCCCTGGGAGTGTTTGATGGGACAGTGTAGAGGGAGCTTTACTCTGTATCTAAGCTGTACTATATCTACCCCTGGGAGTGTTTGATGGGACAGTGTAGAGCAGGGGTGGGCTATTATTTGGGCTGGAGGGCCGGTTAACAAGTTTTGTTGAGCTGTTGAGGGCCGCACACCAATGTTCCCCCGAAGGTGCACGGCCGCGCACCTATGGCGAGGTCACGTGCAGGCCGCTCACCAGCTCCTGCCGCTGGAAGAGAAATGGCAAATTTAAAGGGACCGTGCACATAAAATAATTAGAGGGAACATTGCCGCACAAATAAAATGAATTGTGTTCACCACAGCTACCATTAAAATTCCTCCTGGCATTTATTGTTTAAAAACTCTTCATGTCGTTTGCACACTGACTAAAAATAACAACACTTATTAACAGGCTGACCAACATGATGCAGGTTCACCAGTCACTTTGAAAAGTGCTCGGTCTGTTTATTCCAAATGGTCTCAATTCATTCTTATAGTGGAAAATGAGAGATCGACTCTGCTTCCACTGGCGATTATAACCACGGTATAAGGCGCAATCAAGGATAAAGTCATTGATACAACCTTTAAAAATTGCACATGAAAGTGCTACTTTGATGCTTTTGAAAACCTCACTGTGAAATAATTAGGTGAGTCGGAAAATGATTTAATCCACAAATTGCGGCCCAGGTCAGCCCTCAAATTGGGCTTGTTCATTGTCAACGTGCGATCACTCCTGAGAAAAGCCAAGACGCCGATAGAGTTTGTGGATTTTCACTTGAGAATGGCCACAAGTAATGCACCATTATAATGTACATTTCATCCCCGAGTGCTATTTATTACTGGGACTGGCCAACGACATCAATCTCTACAGCTCTCTTTCTTTCTCTCTTTTTCTCTTTTTCTCTCTCTCTCTCTCTCTCTCTCTCTCTCTCTCACTGTCTCACTTTCTCTACATAGGATACACAGCACAGAAACAGGCCATTCGACCCAACCAGCCGTGCTGGCATTTATGCTGCACTCGAGCCTCCTCCCACTTTTCCTCATCTAACTCTATCAACATAACCCGCTATTCCCTTCTCCCTCATCGGCTTATCTACCCTCCGCTTAAATACACCAATAATATTCGCTTCAACCACTCCCTGTGGTAGCGAGTTCCACATTCTCACCTCTTTTTATCTCTCACTTTCTCTCTTCCTGCCCCTCTCTCTGTATCTCCATTTCTCTCTCTCTCTCTCTGCCCCGTCTCTCTCTCTCACCCACTCTTTCTTTCTCTGTCCTCTACCTCTGTCTTTCTGTGTCTTTTGTGTTTCTCTTTCTGTCTCCCCCCTAACCTCCGTCTCTGTCACTATCCCGCTGTCCTTCCATCTTGTCTGTATCTTTCTCTCCCTCTTGTCTCTGTCTCTCTCGCTGCTTTCTATCTCTGTCTCTATTTTTCATCCCATCAGCCTCTCCTTCTGTCTTTCTGTATCTCTCCCTGCCTTTCTCTCTCTGCTGTGTGATTCTTTCTCTCTGTCTCTCGCTCTTTCTGTCTTCTCTGACTCGCTCCCCTTCTCTCTTCTCTCACTCTCTATCTCGCATTCTGTCTCTTTCTCACTCCTCTTTCTCCATATTTCCCTCTCACTCATTCTCTGTCTCTCCCTCTGCTTTACTCTGCCTCTTTCTCTCAGTCTCTCTCATTATCTGTCTTTCTCTCTTCCCCTTTCTGTCTGTCCCCTCACTCTATTTTCCTCTCACTCGCATTCCTTCTCTGTCTCTGTTTTTCTCTAACTGTCATTTTTGGTCTCACTGTCTCACTTGATCTCTTTCTCTACCCATCTCTTTCTCTCTCCATCTCACTCTGCCCTCTATCTCTGTTTCTCTGTGTCTCTATGTATCTCTGTCACTCTCCCTCCCTCTTGTCTCTGTCTCTCTCACTATCACTATGTCCCTCTGTTCCCTCATCTTGTCTATCTTTCTCTCCCTCTTGCCTCTGTCTCTCCCTTCATCTCTTTCCTTCTGTATCTCTCCCTGTCATTATCTCTTATTTTGTTCTCACCCTGTCTCTCTATCACTGACTAAGTCTCTGCCACCCTCTCTCTGTCACTCTCTCTAAGTCTCTGCCACTATCTCTCCCTCTTCTCTCTCAGCTCTCTGATTCTATTTCTGCTCCAACTCTTTGTTTCTCTGTTTCTCTCCCCTTATGTCACTCTGTCTCACTCTCTTTCACACTCTCTCGGTCTCTCTCCCTCTGTCACTCTCTCTGTTTCTCTCTCTATCTCTCTCCTCTGTCTTTCTCTATCTGTCTCTGTTTATGTGTCTCTCACTCCTTCGCTCTCTCTGTGTCTCTGTTTTTCTCTCTCTCCCTCTCCCTCACTCTGTCTCCCTCTCTGTCTCTTTCTATCACTCCTGGTCAGCAGTGCTCCCTGCTGGTAGGTGCTGACACTGAGTGTCTGGGCTTACACAGGAGATCAGACCCTTGGGGTGAAGTTCCAGTGATGCAGCGGGTTCTGTGGATCCCGACCCTCAGAAACATTGAAACATAGAAGATAGGAGCAGGAGTAGGCCATTCGGCCCCTCGAGCCTGCTCCGCCATTCAATGAGATCATGGCTGATCATCCAAACTCAGTACCCTGTGATGTAAGAAAAAGGAGGCTTACCATCAAGTAACTTTAAAGTAAGCTTTAAGTAACTTATAAACACACTATATACAAGAGAGGTCTTTACCATGCCTCTGGTAGAAGCCTCTTACAATACTGAACAGACCAGTATTTATACCAGTCCAACAGGAAGTGACACATGACAGGAAGTGAGGTATGTACACAGTTCATAGTTCATAGTTCACAGTTCACAGGAAGTGATGACATAACTTCCCGGAAGTTATTATTTTTATCACATTCTTCCCTCCTGCAGGTTTAGGAGGCTGTGGTCTACCTTTTGGTCCGCAGCCGCCGAACAAGGAAGAGTCGCACCCGTTTGGATTCCCATCGTAGAGGGTCGCTGGTCCGCTTACATGCGATTGGCCATTGGCCAGAGTCCGTGTGGCCTGGATTGCCCTGTGAAGGGTCGGGGAGATCATGGCTTCGAGTACGAGCCCCAATAGGTTCAAAGTCAGACTGCCTCTGTTCAGAGGGAGGTGCAGAGCTGGTCTGTGGCGGACCAGTACTTTCATGCGTGGTACTGGGAGGGTCGCAACCTTGAGCACGGGGTTCTACCGGCACCAAGCTAGTTGGTGTCCGATCAGGATCCTGGAGAGGGGTACCCGATAGGTCCCAAGAGTTTCCTGGTGAAATGCCATCACCCGATGTCCCACTAGGTCCTGGTGGGCAGGGAGCCAGATCCCGTAATGATACGGTAGATTCTCGGCCGTCGGAATATCGTATGTTTGCATAGGTGGGGTTGGCATCGGTTAGTTCGACCTCGTCTACAAGAGGGTCATTTTTAGACGTCCGAACGTATCTTCGGAGTAATACAGGTCCAGGAGTAGTTAGCCATGATGGGAGTGATGTCCCATGAGATGAGCGACGCTGGAATCCAAAGAACCGCTCATGAGGTGTAGTATTTGTGGCTGTAGAAAGCAGGGACCGTATAGAGTGCAATGCATCCGGAAGCACTGTTTCTGGTAGGCCCCGAGATCTTAAAGCGAGACGTACGGAATTCCAGATGATACCGTTATACCTCTCTACCTGCCCATTTCCGATGGGATGGTATGGTGTTGTTTTGCTTGTAGCAATTCCCCGTTCTGAGAGGTAGTCCTTGAGTTCCCTCGACATAAAGGATGGACCCCGATCTGAGTGAATATAAGCCGGCATGCCACAGAGAGAAAATACCTGCTCAAGGCAGCAGATTACTGTGGACGCCAGCATATTGGAGCAGGGGAAGGCAAACGGAAAACGTGAATATTCGTCGATCATGGTGAGCAAATATGTGTTCCGAGTTGAAGAGGGCACTGGGCCCTTAAAATCGATGCTAAGTCGTTGCATCGGTTGGGTTGCATGTATGAGTATACCATCTGAGGGGCGGAAGAACTGAGGTTTTAATTCCGCACAAAGCCGGCATTCTGAGCATATTTTCTTTACATCTCCAGTGGAAAAAGGGAGATTCCGTGATCGTACGAAATGTAGCATGCGCGTAACGCCAGGATGACACAAACCATTGTGGACATCCATGAGGGTGGAGGATGACATAGTGGAGCAGAATGCCCGTGTGAGGGTGTCCGGGGCCACATTCTCCTTGCCAGGCCGATAGAGAATGGTATAACCAAAAGAGGCCAGTTCCATCCTCCAAAGTTGTATTTTATTATTCTTAATTTTGGTTCGTTTTCGATTATCGAGCATGAAGGCGACTGATCGTTGGTCCGTGATCAATGTAAAGTGCTGGCGAGCTAGAAAATGGTTCCACTTCCGTACTGCCTCTATGATGGCTGTGGCTTCTTTCTCAACCGGAGGATAATGTAGCTCGGCACCTTGTAAGGTCCTGGACATAAATGCTACAGGACGACCTTCCTGATTCAGAGTAGCCGAGATCGCCACCTCCGAGGCATCACATTCAACCACGAAAGGGAGATTCTCATCAATGGAGTGAAGAGCCGCTTTCTCCAACTGTTTTTTGAGAAGGTTAAAGGCTGCAACAGCCGCTGTTCCCAGTGGAAATGATCTAGCATGCAGCAAGGGTTGGATTTTGTCCGAAAAATGAGGAATCCATTTAGCGTAGTATGCAAACAGACCAAGAGCCCGACGTAAAGAAGCCGGATTCTTAGGTGACGGGAGCTCTTGGAGCGGGCGAAGTCTTTCTGGGTCTGGCTTAATGATACCATTGCCTACGCAGTAGCCAAGGATGTTGATGGTCGGTTGCGACTCAACAGATTTGGATTCATTCAGGGTCAAATTACGGCGATGGAGGGCATCCCGAAATTTTTGGAGGTTGGAGTCGTGTTCCTGTTGATCGTGACCTGCAATGGTAATGTTATCAAGATAGGGAAAAGTGTCCCTTAGGTTTTCCTGCTTAACCAGGCCATCCATTGCCCGTTGAAAGACAGCCACTCCATTAGTAACCCCGAATGGGAGGCGACGAAATTGGTACAGCCGTCCATTAGCCTCAAAGGCTGTGTACTGCTTATCTGAGACCTTCAAGGGTAACTGATGATAGGCACTTTTTAAATCGTAAGTTGAGAACACTTTGTATTCGGCCAGTTTATTAACCATATCATCAATGCGTGGCAATGGGTAGGCGTCCAAGTCGGTATATTGATTGATGGTTTGCGAATAATCGATGCATAGTCGCTGTTTGTGAGGTTTTAGAGGGTTCTTGACAATGACGACTTGAGCCCGCCAGGGCGACGAACATGGTTCAATGATATCCTCTGCTAGAAGTCGAGAGATTTCAGCCGCAATAAAAGATTGGTCTTCCTGATTAAAGCGCCGCGATTTCGTTATTATCGGTTGGCATTGAGGCGGAATACTGGCAAATAATGAGGGTTCATCAAGTGAAGCTGCTGATAATGCACAAAATGGTAATTTAGACGGTATATTAGAAATAGTAAGTCCGGGTTTGGATCCCCCAAACTCAATGGTGAGTTTCTTATGCTGTTTTTGGAAGTCCAGTCCTAAGAGGAGATCACTACATAAGTCCTTGAGCACCGAAAGTCGGGTGGAGGGATACATACGACCATGAAGTGTCATATCAACAACACAAAAGCCGGAGATTCTGGTATTAAGTGATGACTGGGCCATCGCAATTGCCTGGTCCGGTGGGAAGACATGTAGTTTCAATTTCGCAACAATCTGTTCCTTAATGAAACTATCAGTACTTCCTGAGTCAATTAAGGCATCTAAGGTATGCCCTTTAATTGAAATTTTTGTAGCTGCATGAGACAGGTTCTGTGGGCAAGCAGCTGTAATTGGTGTCGTTGCACAGAGAGTGGCTAAAACTCTCGGTGTGCTTCTTCGGGAGAGAGCTCGAGAGGAAGCTTGATAGGTCCTAGCTGGAGCATCTTGATAGGCCCTAATTGGGGCAGTTCGGTAGGCCTTAGCTGGATTGGCCCTCGTAGAGGCCCTTGATAGGCAAACTTTAGCAAAGTGTCCTTTTTTCCCGCAATAACTGCAGATTGCATTGCGAGCAGGGCAGGTTTTCCTAGGGTGAAAAGCATCTCCACAAAAGAAGCATTCCTTCCTAGATTGCCAAGAGGCTGCTAAAGTGGGGTCGTCCTCCTCTTCTTCATCAGAATTATCAGAATTAGATTCCCCCATGATAGGGTTCACCTGAGACCGCTTGAATTGTCTGGTTGCAGCTACAGCAGCAGATCGAGATCTGGGCAGCTGATAGAGGTCTGCATTTCTCTTTGCCAAATCCAGTGAACAAGCTAGGTCAAAAGCTTTTTGTAGCTCAAGTGTTTTACTTTCTAGTAGACGCTGGCGTATAAATGGAGAGGCAATCCCGCAGATGAAAGCATCACGAATCATTTCTTGGCGGTACAGCTCAGCTGAGGCTGCCTGAAAGTTACAATCTACGCTGAGCCTGCGAAGTTCTTGCACGAATTCGTCAATTGATTCCCCTGGCCCTTGTCGGGCTGTGGCCAGTAGATGTCTAGCATAGACCTCATTTGGGGTCTTGGCATACAGTTTCTTAAGTGCCCGAATCACCTCATTGTAATTATCCCATTCATCAACATATTCGAACACTTTTGGGGTCACATAATTGATAAGTATCTTCAATCTAGCAGGAGCATCCGCTTCACATTCATCCAGAAAATTCTCAAAAGTACGGTACCAATGCTTCCATACCCTGCCAGCTGCTGGTGCATTCGGGTCCAAGTCCAGACGAATAGGTCTAAGGATTTTCTCCATGATGGGTGGTTCCCTGGATCCTTAATTCCGAGTTTGTCCGAAGGTCTAGTATTTGTGAGTTTAAATACTAAGTTACTTAAATTGATGTAAGAAAAAGGAGGCTTACCATCAAGTAACTTTAAAGTAAGCTTTAAGTAACTTATAAACACACTATATACAAGAGAGGTCTTTACCATGCCTCTGGTAGAAGCCTCTTACAATACTGAACAGACCAGTATTTATACCAGTCCAACAGGAAGTGACACATGACAGGAAGTGAGGTATGTACACAGTTCATAGTTCACAGTTCACAGGAAGTGATGACATAACTTCCCAGAAGTTATTATTTTTATCACACCCTGTCCCTGCTTTCTCCCCGTTCCCCTTGATCCCTTTAGCCTTAACAAATATATCTAACTCCTTCTTGAATATATTTAATGAATTGGCCTCAACTGCCTTCTGTGGTAGAGAATTCCACAGGTTCACCACTCTCTGGGTGAAGAAATTCCTCCTCATCTCAGTCCTAACTGGCTTACCCCTTATCCTTAGACTGTGACCCCTGGTTCTGGACTCCCCGACCATCGGGAACATTCTTCCTGCATCTCGTCTGTCTAGTCCTGTTAGAATTTTATAAGTTTCAATGAGATCCCCTCTCATTCTTCTAAACTCCAGCGAGTATAAGCCTAATCGACTCAATCTCTCCTCATACGTCATTCCTGCCATCCCAGGTATCAGCCTGGTGAATCTTCGCTGCACTCTCTCCATGGCAAGAACATCCTTCCTCAGATAAGGCGACCAAAACTGCACACAATACTCAAGGTGTGGTCTCACCAAGGCCCTGTACAACTGCAGCAAGACATCCTTGCTCCTGTATTCGAAACCTCTCGCTATGAAGGCCAACATACCATTTGCCTTCTTAACCACCTGCTGCACCTGCCTGCTAACCTTCAGCGACTGGTGCACAAGGACACCCAGGTCTCGTTGCACTTCCCCTTTTCCCAATCTATTGCCGTTCAGATAATAATCTGTCTTCCTGTTTTTGCCACCGAAGTGGATAACCTTGCATTTATCCACATTATACTGCATTTGCCATGCATCTGCCCAATCACCCAACCTGTCCAAATCATACTGGAGTTTCTCTGCATCCTCCTCATAGCACACACGCCCACCCAGCTTTGTGTTGTCTGCAAACTTGGAGATATTACATCTAGTTCCCTTGTCTAGATCATTAATATATATTGGGCCAGAAATTCGCAGCCAGAAGCGTGAGTACGGTCGGGGTACTCACGCATCTGGCCGTTGGAAATGCCGGCGTTCAGCAGGAACAGCGCATGCGGGGAACGCCGGCATTTCCAGACCCGAGGTCTATTCACAGCGCGTGCGACTGCACAGGCAGCGCTTGCGCAGTGAATTTTGTGGATTTCAATGATGGATTCAGTGAGGGTAAGTCCTTAGAAGTTACACTTGAAAAAAGCAAGTGTAAAGTTGTTCATTGGCTGCGGAGGAAGATATATTTTATCGTGGAGCTTCTGAAATGCAATATTTTTGTTTGGGAAAGGGAGGGAAGTTATTTTAAGAAATTTTAAGTAAGTTTTAAAGTTAAAATTTTTTTTTTTTTTTTTTAAAAAGGGTTTTCAGAACGGTAGGTAGAAGGAGCAATTGTGGCTGTGTGAATGGAATGTGAGAATGAGTTATGTATGTATGTCCACATATATTCCTTTACGTATATGTATGTATGTTTTATATTCCTTTACTAATGTCTATGAATGTATGTTTTTAATTATGATTTTCCAATAAGTTACTTTCTCTGAAAGTCATAATTAAATAATACATTCATACACATAAGTAAAGGAATATATACATAACACGCAAAGGAATATATACAGACATACATACTTTCAGAAGCTCCACGATAATAAATATCTTCCTCCGCAGCCTCTGGAGCAACTGTACCCATGCTTTTTTCATGTGTAAGTTGTAATGACTTGACCTCACTGAAAGCATTAATGAAAGCGGCGAATTATACTGCGCACGCGCTGCCTGTGCAGTCGCACGCGTTCTGCCTCTGAACCCCTTCGTTCAGGGGACAGGAAATGCCGGTTTTCCCCACATGCACTGTGCATGCTGAAAACCGGCATTTCATCCAGCCAGATGCGTAAGTACCCCGACCGTACTCGCGCATTTGGAAGGGAATTACTGGGCCAACATTTTACATGTCAATAAAATGAAAAATTTAACAATTGCACGACTTGCCCCCTCGCATCTGCGACTGAGGGTCCAAGGAGGTGCATTGCGCAAGAGGTCATCATCGTACGTATCCTCACACTGTTCCCTTTGGGGAACTGTATGAAGTGGTGGAAGGATTTATGGCCGTGATTAACGCTCATTCCGTGACCGTAACCATCTCTGAACCAGCCATTAGGGTGGTTAGTCCTATGGCGGGAGGGTTTTACGGGCTCCCACAACCCATCTGAGGGGGGGGGGCCACCAACACCCACGGACGCTAGTATCCCGCTGGATGTCCACCCAGAATTTAAAGTTGGAGCTCCGACTCCACTTGCCGGGACTGTCTGGAGTGGGGTTCAAAACCCTACTCCTTCTGGCCCAGCGGCGGGGATGCTTACTGCTACGCAAAAGGCCCACTCCGCACAAAAGGTGACACCCATACGTTTCCTGCGCCTTTTCCCTCCCCGTGACTGGAGCCCTATGCTGCCATTTCACGTTGCTAATCGGATTGGGCCTTTGTCATAGCGGTAGGATCCCCGCCGCTGGGCCAGATCAGGGTAGGGTTTCGAACCCCGCTCCAGACAGTCCCGGCAAGTGGAGTCGGAACTCCGGCTCTAAATTCTGGGTTGACATCCAGTGGGATATTTGCGTCCGTGGGTGTGGGTGGCCCCCCCTCCTTGTATAGCTTGTGGGAGCCCGTAAAACCCTCCCGCCATAGGACTAAACGCCCTAATGGCTGGTTCAAAGATGGTTACGGTCACGGAATGAGCGTTAATCATGGCCATAAATCCTTCCACCACTTCATACAGTTCCCCAAAGGGAACAGTGTGAAGACACGTATGACGACGACATTGCTAAATAAATAAATGGAATTAAAAAAATTATTTTCGGGCTTTTAAAAGTCTTTAAATTGCTTTAATTCTCTTTAAAACTACTTCAGATTACTCAAAATAATGTAAACATTTAAAAAAGTTTATAAAAGTTACCAAAATCTTCAAAAAACTTCCAAAAACCTATTTAAACTGCTGCTTTGCATGCAAAAAATGCTTAGCAGCTTGACAGAAACATTGGGGGCGTGTCCAGTGAAACTGAGACCTCAAGGGGCGTGTCTCACTTGCACTGCACGCTCCTGGCTTCGCGCTAGCTGCACTCCTGGGCGGCGTGACGTCATACGCTGCCCGGGATTCTTCTTTCTGTTTCAGCAAGTGCAGGCGTCCCTGGAGCTGATCGGCAGGAGCGCGGGGTAAGTGCAAAAACGGGGCTGCAAGCCCCGTTCAGCAATTTCTGGCCCATTGTGAATAGCTGGGGTCCTAGCACCGATCCCTGCGGTACCCCACTAGTCACTGCCTGCCACTCGGAAAAAGACCCATTTATTCCAACTCTTTGCTTCCTGTCTGCCAACCAGTTCTCTATCCAAGGCAGTACCTTACCCCCAATCCCATGTGCTTTAACTTTGCATGCTAATCTATTATGCAGGACCTTATCGAAAGCCTTCTGAAAGTCCAAATACACCACATCCACTGGTTCTCCCTTATCTATTCTAGCAGTTACATTAAAAAAAAATTCCAGTAGATTAGTCAAGCATGATTTACCTTTTGTAAATCCATGTTGACTTTGTCCGATTCTGTCACTGTTTTCCAAGTGCTCTGCTATTACATCTTTTATAATGGACTCTAGCATTTTCCCCATTACCGATGTCAGGCTTACCAGTCTAAAGTTCCCCATTTTCTCTCTACCACCTTTTTTAAATAGTGGGTTTACATTAGCTATCCTCCAATCCATAGGAACTGTTCCAGAGTCTATAGAATTTTGGAAGATGGCCAGCAATGCATCTACTATTTCTAGGGCCACTTCCTTAAGTACCCTAGGATGTAGATTATCAGGCCCTGGGGATTTATCGGCCT
>NW_028225179.1:62278411-62355862 GCF_052327205.1 Somniosus microcephalus | reverse complement strand
CTCAGTGCCCCCTCTGAATGATCAGAGCCCTCCTCACTGACCCCCCTCAATGATCAGTGCCCCCCTCACTGCCCCCTCTGAATGATCAGTGCCCCCCTCACTGCTCCCCCTGAATGATAAGTGCCCCCCCTCACTGCTCCCCCTCAATGATCAGTGCCCCCCTCACTGCTCCCCCTCAATGACCAGTGCCCCCCTCACTGCTCCCCCTGAATGATCAGTGACCCCCTCACTGCTCCCCCTGAATGATAAGTGCCCCCCCTCACTGCCCCCACTGAATGATCAGTGCCCCCCCTCACTGCTCCCCCTCAATGATCAGTGCCCCCCTCACTGCCGCCACTGAATGATCAGTGCCCCCCTCACTGCTCCCCCTCAATGATCAGTGTCCCCCCTCGCTGCCCCCCTGAATGATCAGTGCCCCCCCTCACTGCTCCCTCTAAATGATCAGTGCCCCCCTTGCTGCTCCCCTGAATGATCAGTGCCCCCCCTCACTGCTCCCCCTCAATGATCAGTGCCCCCCTCACTGCTCCCCCTGAATGATCAGTGCCCCCCCTCACTGCGCCCCCTCAATGATCAGTGCCCCCCTCACTGCCCCCCTCTGAATGATCAGTGCCCTCCTCACTGCTCCCCCTCAGTGATCAGTGACCCCCCTCACTGCTCCCCCTGAATGATCAGTGCCCCCCTCAGTGCCCCCTCTGAATGATCAGAGCCCTCCTCACTGACCCCTCTCAATGATCAGTGCCCCCCTCACTGCCCCCTCTGAATGATCAGTGCCCCCCTCACTGCTACCCCTGAATGATAAGTGCCCCCCCTCACTGCTCCCCCTCAATGATCAGTGCCCCCCTCACTGCTCCCCCTCAATGATCAGTGACCCCCCTCACTGCTCCCTCTGAATGATCAGTGTCCCCCTCACTGCTCCCCCTCAACAGTGCCCCCCTCACTGCTACCCCTGAATGATAAGTGCCCCCCCTCACTGCTCCCCCCTCAATGATCAGTGCCCCCCTCACTGCTCCCTCTGAATGATCAGTGCCCCCCCTCACTGCTCCCTCTGAATGATCAGTGTCCCCCTCACTGCTCCCCCTCAATGATCAGTGCCCCCCCTCACTGCCCCCCACTGAATGATCAGTGCCCCCCCTGACTGCCCCCCTCAATGATCAGTGCTCCCCCTCACTGCTCCCCCTGAATGATCAGTGCCCCACCTCACTGCCCTCCCTCAATGATCAGTGCCACACTCACTGCCCCCCCTGAATGATCAGTGCCTCCCTCACTGCCCCCCCAGAATGATCAGTGCCCCCTCACTGCTCCCCCTCAATGATCAGTGCCCCCCTCACTGCCTCCACTGAATGATCAGTGCCCCCCTCACTGCTCCCCCTCAATGATCAGTGCCCCCCCTCACTGCCTCCACTGAATGATCAGTGCCCCCCTCACTGCTCCCCCTCAATGATCAGTGCCCCCCCCTCACTGCCCCCACTGAATGATCAGTGCCCCCCCTCACTGCTCCCCCTCAATAATCAGTGCCCCTCCCTCACTGCTCCCCCTCAATGATCAGTGCCCCCCCTCACTGCCCCCACTGAATGATCAGTGCCCCCCTCACTGCTCCCCCTGAATGATCAGTGCCCCCCTCATTGCTCCCCCTCAATGATCAGTGCCCCCCTCACTGCTCCCCCTCAATGATCAGTGCCCCCCTCACTGCCCCCTCTGAATGATCAGTGCCCTCCTCACTGCTCCCCCTCAATGATCAGTGCCCCCCTCACTGCCCCCCTCAATGATCAGTGCCCCCCTCACTGCTCCCCCTGAATGATCAGTGCCCCCCTCACTGCCCCCTCTGAATGATCAGTGCCCCCCTCACTGCTCCCTCTGAATGATCAGTGCCCCCCCTCACTGCCCCCCTCAATGATCAGTGCCCCCCTCACTACTCCCCCTCAATGATCAGTGCCCCCCTCACTGCTGCCTCTGAATGTTCAGTGCCCCCCCTCACTGCTCCCCCTCCATGATCAGTGCCCCCCTCACTGCCCCCCCTCATTGATCCGTGCCCCCCCTCACTGCTCCCTCTGAATGATCAGTGCCCCCCCCACTGCTCCCTCTGAATGATCAGTGCCCCCCCTCACTGCCCCCACTGAATGATCAGTGCCCCCCAACACTGCTCCCTCTGAACGATCAGTGTCCCCCTCACTGCTCCCTCTGAATGATCAGTGCCCCACCTCACTGCCCCCTCTGAATGATCAGTTCCCCCCTCACTGCTCCCCCTCAATGATCAGTGCCTCCCCTCACTGCTCCCTCTGAATGATCAGTGCCCCCCCTCACTGCCCCCTCTGAATGATCAGTGCCCCCCTCACTGCTCCCCCTCAATGATCAGTGCCTCCCCTCACTGCCCCCCCTGAATGATCAGTGCCCCCCTCACTGACCCCCTCAATGGTCAGTTCCCCCCTCACTGCTCCCTCAATGATCAGTGCCCCCCCTCACTGCTCCCTCTGAATGATCAGTGCCCCCCTCACTGCTCCCCCTGAATGATCAGTGCCCCCCCTCACTGCTCCCTCTGAATGATTAGTGCCCCCCCACTGCTCCCCCTTAATGATGAGTGCCCCCCTCTCTGCTCCCCCTCAATGATCAGTGCCCCCCCTCACTGCCCCCCCTCAATGATCAGTGCCCCCCCTCACTGCTCCCTCTGAACGATCAGTACCCCCCCTCACTGCTACCCCTGAATGATCAGTGCCCCCCTCACTGCTCCCCCTCAATGATCAGTGCCCCCCCTCACTGCTCCCCCTCAATGATCAGTGCCCCCCCTCACTGCTCCCCCTCAATGATCAGTGCCCCCCCTCGCTGCTCCCCCTCAATGATCAGTGCCCCCCCTCACTGCTCCCCCTCAATGATCAGTGCCCCCCTCACTGCTCCCCCTTAATGATCAGTGCCCCCCATCACTGCTCCCCCTCAATGATCAGTGCCCCCCTCACTGCTCCCTCTGAATGACCAGTGCCCCCCTCACTGCTCCCTCTGAATGATCAGTGCCCCCCTCACTGCCCCCCCTCAATGATCAGTGCCCCCCTCACTACTCCCCCTCAATGATCAGTGCCCCCCTCACTGCTCCCTCTGAACGATCAGTGCCCCCCCCTCACTGCCCCCTCTGAATGATCAGTTCCCCCCTCACTGCTCCCCCTCAATGATCAGTGCCTCCCCTCACTGCCCCCTCTGAATGATCAGTGCCCCCCCTCACTGCTCCCCCTCAATGATCAGTGCCTCCCCTCACTGCCCCCCCTGAATGATCAGTGCCCCCCTCACTGCCCCCTCTGAATGATCAGTGACCCCCCTCACTGCCCCCCTCAATGATCAGTGCCCCCCTCACTGCTCCCTCAATGATCAGTGCCCCCCCCCTCACTGCTCCCTCTGAATGATCAGTGCCCCCCCATCACTGCCCCCCCTCAATGATCAGTGCCCCCCCTCACTGCTCCCCCTGAATGATCAGTCCCCCCCTCACTGCTCCCCCTGAATGATCAGTGCCCCCCCTCATTGACCCCCCCGAATGATCAGTGCCGCCCCTCACCGCCCCCTCTGAATGATCAGTGCCCCCCCTCACTGCTCCCTCTGAATGATCAGTGCCCCCCCTCACTGCCCCCACTGAATGATCAGTGCCCCCCCTCACTGCTCCCCCTCAATGACCAGTGCCCCCCTCACTGCTCCCCCTGAATGATCAGTGACCCCCTCACTGCTCCCCCTGAATGATCAGTGCCCCCCCTCACTGCTCCCCCTCAATGATCAGTGCCCCCCTCACTGCTCCCCCTGAATGATCAGTGCCCCCCCTCACTGCGCCCCCTCAATGATCAGTGCCCCCCTCACTGCCCCCTCTGAATGATCAGTGCCCTCCTCACTGCTCCCCCTCAATGATCAGTGACCCCCCTCACTGCTCCCCCTGAATGATCAGTGCCCCCCTCAGTGCCCCCTCTGAATGATCAGAGCCCTCCTCACTGACCCCCCTCAATGATCAGTGCCCCCCTCACTGCCCCCTCTGAATGATCAGTGCCCCCCTCACTGCTCCCCCTGAATGATAAGTGCCCCCCCTCACTGCTCCCCCTCAATGATCAGTGCCCCCCTCACTGCTCCCCCTCAATGACCAGTGCCCCCCTCACTGCTCCCCCTGAATGATCAGTGACCCCCTCACTGCTCCCCCTGAATGATAAGTGCCCCCCCTCACTGCCCCCACTGAATGATCAGTGCCCCCCCTCACTGCTCCCCCTCAATGATCAGTGCCCCCCTCACTGCCGCCACTGAATGATCAGTGCCCCCCTCACTGCTCCCCCTCAATGATCAGTGTCCCCCCTCGCTGCCCCCCCTGAATGATCAGTGCCCCCCTCACTGCTCCCTCTAAATGATCAGTGCCCCCCTTACTGCTCCCCCTGAATGATCAGTGCCCCCCCTCACTGCTCCCCCTCAATGATCAGTGCCCCCCTCACTGCTCCCCCTGAATGATCAGTGCCCCCCCTCACTGCGCCCCCTCAATGATCAGTGCCCCCCTCACTGCCCCCTCTGAATGATCAGTGCCCTCCTCACTGCTCCCCCTCAGTGATCAGTGACCCCCCTCACTGCTCCCCCTGAATGATCAGTGCCCCCCTCAGTGCCCCCTCTGAATGATCAGAGCCCTCCTCACTGACCCCTCTCAATGATCAGTGCCCCCCTCACTGCCCCCTCTGAATGATCAGTGCCCCCCTCACTGCTACCCCTGAATGATAAGTGCCCCCCCTCACTGCTCCCCCTCAATGATCAGTGCCCCCCTCACTGCTCCCCCTCAATGATCAGTGACCCCCCTCACTGCTCCCTCTGAATGATCAGTGTCCCCCTCACTGCTCCCCCTCAATGATCAGTGCCCCCCTCACTGCTACCCCTGAATGATAAGTGCCCCCCCTCACTGCTCCCCCTCAATGATCAGTGCCCCCCTCACTGCTCCCTCTGAATGATCAGTGCCCCCCCTCACTGCTCCCTCTGAATGATCAGTGTCCCCCTCACTGCTCCCCCTCAATGATCAGTGCCCCCCTCACTGCCCCCACTGAATGATCAGTGCCCCCCCTGACTGCCCCCCTCAATGATCAGTGCTCCCCCTCACTGCTCCCCCTGAATGATCAGTGCCCCACCTCACTGCCCTCCCTCAATGATCAGTGCCACACTCACTGCCCCCCCTGAATGATCAGTGCCTCCCTCACTGCCCCCCCAGAATGATCAGTGCCCCCCTCACTGCTCCCCCTCAATGATCAGTGCCCCCCTCACTGCCTCCACTGAATGATCAGTGCCCCCCTCACTGCTCCCCCTCAATGATCAGTGCCCCCCCTCACTGCCTCCACTGAATGATCAGTGCCCCCCTCACTGCTCCCCCTCAATGATCAGTGCCCCCCCTCACTGCCCCCACTGAATGATCAGTGCCCCCCCTCACTGCTCCCCCTCAATAATCAGTGCCCCTCCCTCACTGCTCCCCCTCAATGATCAGTGCCCCCCCTCACTGCCCCCACTGAATGATCAGTGCCCCCCTCACTGCTCCCCCTGAATGATCAGTGCCCCCCTCATTGCTCCCCCTCAATGATCAGTGCCCCCCTCACTGCTCCCCCTCAATGATCAGTGCCCCCCTCACTGCCCCCTCTGAATGATCAGTGCCCTCCTCACTGCTCCCCCTCAATGATCAGTGCCCCCCTCACTGCCCCCCTCAATGATCAGTGCCCCCCTCACTGCTCCCCCTGAATGATCAGTGCCCCCCTCACTGCCCCCTCTGAATGATCAGTGCCCCCCTCACTGCTCCCTCTGAATGATCAGTGCCCCCCCTCACTGCCCCCCTCAATGATCAGTGCCCCCCTCACTACTCCCCCTCAATGATCAGTGCCCCCCTCACTGCTGCATCTGAATGTTCAGTGCCCCCCCTCACTGCTCCCCCTCCATGATCAGTGCCCCCCTCACTGCCCCCCTCATTGATCCGTGCCCCCCCTCACTGCTCCCTCTGAATGATCAGTGCCCCCCCCACTGCTCCCTCTGAATGATCAGTGCCCCCCCTCACTGCCCCCACTGAATGATCAGTGCCCCCCAACACTGCTCCCTCTGAACGATCAGTGTCCCCCTCACTGCTCCCTCTGAATGATCAGTGCCCCACCTCACTGCCCCCTCTGAATGATCAGTTCCCCCCTCACTGCTCCCCCTCAATGATCAGTGCCTCCCCTCACTGCTCCCTCTGAATGATCAGTGCCCCCCCTCACTGCCCCCTCTGAATGATCAGTGCCCCCCTCACTGCTCCCCCTCAATGATCAGTGCCTCCCCTCACTGCCCCCCCTGAATGATCAGTGCCCCCCTCACTGCCCCCCTCAATGGTCAGTGCCCCCCTCACTGCTCCCTCAATGATCAGTGCCCCCCCTCACTGCTCCCTCTGAATGATCAGTGCCCCCCCATCACTGCCCCCCTTCAATGATCAGTGCCCCCCCTCACTGCTGCCCCTGAATGATCAGTCCCCCCCTCACTGCTCCCCCTGAATGATCAGTGCCCCCCCTCACTGCTCCCTCTGAATGATTAGTGCCCCCCCACTGCTCCCCCTTAATGATGAGTGCCCCCCTCTCTGCTCCCCCTCAATGATCAGTGCCCCCCCTCACTGCCCCCCTCAATGATCAGTGCCCCCCCTCACTGCTCCCTCTGAATGATCAGTACCCCCCCTCACTGCTACCCCTGAATGATCAGTGCCCCCCTCACTGCTCCCCCTCAATGATCAGTGCCCCCCCTCACTGCTCCCCCTCAATGATCAGTGCCCCCCCCTCACTGCTCCCCCTCAATGATCAGTGCCCCCCCTCGCTGCTCCCCCTCAATGATCAGTGCCCCCCCCTCACTGCTCCCCCTCAATGATCAGTGCCCCCCTCACTGCTCCCCCTTAATGATCAGTGCCCCCCATCACTGCTCCCCCTCAATGATCAGTGCCCCCCTCACTGCTCCCTCTGAATGACCAGTGCCCCCCTCACTGCTCCCTCTGAATGATCAGTGCCCCCCTCACTGCCCCCCCTCAATGATCAGTGCCCCCCTCACTACTCCCCCTCAATGATCAGTGCCCCCCTCACTGCTCCCTCTGAACGATCAGTGCCCCCCCCTCACTGCCCCCTCTGAATGATCAGTTCCCCCCTCACTGCTCCCCCTCAATGATCAGTGCCTCCCCTCACTGCCCCCTCTGAATGATCAGTGCCCCCCCTCACTGCTCCCCCTCAATGATCAGTGCCTCCCCTCACTGCCCCCCCTGAATGATCAGTGCCCCCCTCACTGCCCCCTCTGAATGATCAGTGACCCCCCTCACTGCCCCCCTCAATGATCAGTGCCCCCCCTCACTGCTCCCTCTGCATGATCAGTGCCCCCCCATCACTGCCCCCCCTCAATGATCAGTGCCCCCCCTCACTGCTCCCCCTGAATGATCAGTCCCCCCCTCACTGCTCCCCCTGAATGATCAGTGCCCCCCCTCATTGACCCCCCCGAATGATCAGTGCCGCCCCTCACCGCCCCCTCTGAATGATCAGTGCCCCCCCTCACTGCTCCCTCTGAATGATCAGTGCCCCCCCTCACTGCTCCCTCTGAATGATCAGTGCCCCCCCTCACTGCTCCCTCTGAATGATCAGTGCCCACCCTCACTGCTCCCCCTCAATGATCAGTGCCCCCCTCACTGCTCCCTCTGAATGATCAGTGCCCCCCCTCACTGCTCCCTCTGAATGATCAGTGTCCCCCTCACTGCTCCCCCTCAATGATCAGTGCCCCCCTCACTGCCCCCACTGAATGATCAGTGCCCCCCCTGACTGCCCCCCTCAATGATCAGTGCTCCCCCTCACTGCTCCCCCTGAATGATCAGTGCCCCACCTCACTGCCCTCCCTCAATGATCAGTGCCACACTCACTGCCCCCCTTGAATGATCAGTGCCTCCCTCACTGCCCCCCCAGAATGATCAGTGCCCCCCTCACTGCTCCCCCTCAATGATCAGTGCCCCCCTCACTGCCTCCACTGAATGATCAGTGCCCCCCCTCACTGCTCCCCCTCAATGATCAGTGCCCCCCCTCACTGCCTCCACTGAATGATCAGTGCCCCCCTCACTGCTCCCCCTCAATGATCAGTGCCCCCCCTCACTGCCCCCACTGAATGATCAGTGCCCCCCCTCACTGCTCCCCCTCAATAATCAGTGCCCCTCCCTCACTGCTCCCCCTCAATGATCAGTGCCCCCCCTCACTGCCCCCACTGAATGATCAGTGCCCCCCTCACTGCTCCCCCTGAATGATCAGTGCCCCCCTCACTGCTCCCCCTCAATGATCAGTGCCCCCCTCACTGCTCCCCCTCAATGATCAGTGCCCCCCTCACTGCCCCCTCTGAATGATCAGTGCCCTCCTCACTGCTCCCCCTCAATGATCAGTGCCCCCCTCACTGCCCCCCTCAATGATCAGTGCCCCCCTCACTGCTCCCCCTGAATGATCAGTGCCCCCCTCACTGCCCCCTCTGAATGATCAGTGCCCCCCTCACTGCTCCCTCTGAATGATCAGTGCCCCCCCTCACTGCCCCCCTCAATGATCAGTGCCCCCCTCACTACTCCCCCTCAATGATCAGTGCCCCCCTCACTGCTCCATCTGAATGTTCAGTGCCCCCCCTCACTGCTCCCCCTCCATGATCAGTGCCCCGCTCACTGCCCCCCCTCATTGATCCGTGCCCCCCCTCACTGCTCCCTCTGAATGATCAGTGCCCCCCCCACTGCTCCCTCTGAATGATCAGTGCCCCCCCTCACTGCCCCCACTGAATGATCAGTGCCCCCCAACACTGCTCCCTCTGAACGATCAGTGTCCCCCTCACTGCTCCCTCTGAATGATCAGTGCCCCCCCTCACTGCCCCCTCTGAATGATCAGTTCCCCCCTCACTGCTCCCCCTCAATGATCAGTGCCTCCCCTCACTGCTCCCTCTGAATGATCAGTGCCCCCCCTCACTGCCCCCTCTGAATGATCAGTGCCCCCCTCACTGCTCCCCCTCAATGATCAGTGCCTCCCCTCACTGCCCCCCCTGAATGATCAGTGCCCCCCTCACTGCCCCCCTCAATGGTCAGTGCCCCCCTCACTGCTCCCTCAATGATCAGTGCCCCCCCTCACTGCTCCCTCTGAATGATCAGTGCCCCCCCATCACTGCCCCCCTTCAATGATCAGTGCCCCCCCTCACTGCTGCCCCTGAATGATCAGTCCCCCCCTCACTGCTCCCCCTGAATGATCAGTGCCCCCCCTCACTGCTCCCTCTGAATGATTAGTGCCCCCCCACTGCTCCCCCTTAATGATGAGTGCCCCCCTCTCTGCTCCCCCTCAATGATCAGTGCCCCCCCTCACTGCCCCCCCTCAATGATCAGTGCCCCCCCTCACTGCTCCCTCTGAATGATCAGTACCCCCCCTCACTGCTACCCCTGAATGATCAGTGCCCCCCTCACTGCTCCCCCTCAATGATCAGTGCCCCCCCTCACTGCTCCGCCTCAATGATCAGTGCCCCCCCTCACTGCTCCCCCTCAATGATCAGTGCCCCCCCTCGCTGCTCCCCCTCAATGATCAGTGCCCCCCCTCACTGCTCCCCCTCAATGATCAGTGCCCCCCTCACTGCTCCCTCTGAATGACCAGTGCCCCCCTCACTGCTCCCTCTGAATGATCAGTGCCCCCCTCACTGCCCCCCCTCAATGATCAGTGCCCCCCTCACTACTCCCCCTCAATGATCAGTGCCCCCCTCACTGCTCCCTCTGAATGATCAGTGCCCCCCTCACTGCCCCCTCTGAATGATCAGTGCCCCCCCTCACTGCTCCCCCTGAATGATCAGTGCCCCCCTCACTGCTCCCTCTGAATGATCAGTGCCCCCCTCACTGCTCCCCCTCAATGATAAGTGCCCCCCTCACTGCTCCCTCTGAATGATCAGTGCCCCCCCTCACTGCTCCCTCTGAATGATCAGTGCCCCCCTCACTGCCCCCCCTCAATGATCAGTGCCCCCCTCACTACTCCCCCTCAATGATCAGTGCCCCCCTCACTGCTCCCTCTGAATGATCAGTGCCCCCCCTCACTGCTCCCTCTGAACGATCAGTGCCCCCCTCACTGCTCCCCCTGAATGATCAGTGCCCCCCTCACTGCCCCCACTGAATGATCAGTGCCCTCTCACTGCTCCCCCTCAATGATCAGTGCCCCCCTCACTGCCGCCACTGAATGATCAGTGCCCCCCTCACTGCTCCCCCTCAATGATCAGTGCCCCCTCACTGCTCCCCCTCAATGATCAGTGCCCCCCCTCGCTGCCCCCCCTGAATGATCAGTGCCCCCTCACTGCTCCCCCCGAATGATCAGTGCCCCCCCTCACTGCTCCCCCTCAATGATCAGTGCCCCCCTCACTGCTCCCCCTGAATGATCAGTGCCCCCCCTCACTGCCCCCCCTCAATGATCAGTGCCCCCTCACTGCTCCCCTTCAATGATCAGTGCCCCCCCTCACTGCTCCCCCTCAATGATCAGTGCCTCCCCTCACTGCTCCCTCTGAAAGATCACTCCCCCCCTCACTGCTCCCCCTCAATGATCACTGACCCCCCTCACTGCCCCCTCAATGACCAGTGCCCCCCTCACTGCTCCCTCAATGATCAGTGCCCCCCTCACTGCCCCCTCAATGACCAGTGCCCCCCTCACTGCTCCCTCAATGATCAGTGCCCCCCTCACTGCCCCCTCAATGACCAGTGCCCCCCTCACTGCTCCCTCAATGATCAGTGCCCCCCTCACTGCCCCCTCAATGACCAGTGCCCCCCTCACTGCTCCCCCTGAATGATCAGTGACCCCCTCACTGCTCCCCCTGAATGATAAGTGCCCCCCCTCACTGCCCCCACTGAATGATCAGTGCCCCCCCTCACTGCTCCCCCTCAATGATCAGTGCCCCCCTCACTGCCGCCACTGAATGATCAGTGCCCCCCTCACTGCTCCCCCTCAATGATCAGTGTCCCCCCTCGCTGCCCCCCCTGAATGATCAGTGCCCCCCTCACTGCTCCCTCTAAATGATCAGTGCCCCCCTTACTGCTCCCCCTGAATGATCAGTGCCCCCCCTCACTGCTCCCCCTCAATGATCAGTGCCCCCCTCACTGCTCCCCCTGAATGATCAGTGCCCCCCCTCACTGCGCCCCCTCAATGATCAGTGCCCCCCTCACTGCCCCCTCTGAATGATCAGTGCCCTCCTCACTGCTCCCCCTCAATGATCAGTGACCCCCCTCACTGCTCCCCCTGAATGATCAGTGCCCCCCTCAGTGCCCCCTCTGAATGATCAGAGCCCTCCTCACTGACCCCCCTCAATGATCAGTGCCCCCCTCACTGCCCCCTCTGAATGATCAGTGCCCCCCTCACTGCTCCCCCTGAATGATAAGTGCCCCCTCTCACTGCTCCCCCTCAATGATCAGTGCCCCCCTCACTGCTCCCCCTCAATGACCAGTGCCCCCCTCACTGCTCCCCCTGAATGATCAGTGACCCCCTCACTGCTCCCCCTGAATGATAAGTGCCCCCCCTCACTGCCCCCACTGAATGATCAGTGCCCCCCCTCACTGCTCCCCCTCAATGACCAGTGCCCCCCTCACTGCTCCCCCTGAATGATCAGTGACCCCCTCACTGCTCCCCCTGAATGATCAGTGCCCCCCCTCACTGCTCCCCCTCAATGATCAGTGCCCCCCTCACTGCTCCCCCTGAATGATCAGTGCCCCCCCTCACTGCGCCCCCTCAATGATCAGTGCCCCCCTCACTGCCCCCTCTGAATGATCAGTGCCCTCCTCACTGCTCCCCCTCAATGATCAGTGACCCCCCTCACTGCTCCCCCTGAATGATCAGTGCCCCCCTCAGTGCCCCCTCTGAATGATCAGAGCCCTCCTCACTGACCCCCCTCAATGATCAGTGCCCCCCTCACTGCCCCCTCTGAATGATCAGTGCCCCCCTCACTGCTCCCCCTGAATGATAAGTGCCCCCCCTCACTGCTCCCCCTCAATGATCAGTGCCCCCCTCACTGCTCCCCCTCAATGACCAGTGCCCCCCTCACTGCTCCCCCTGAATGATCAGTGACCCCCTCACTGCTCCCCCTGAATGATAAGTGCCCCCCCTCACTGCCCCCACTGAATGATCAGTGCCCCCCCTCACTGCTCCCCCTCAATGATCAGTGCCCCCCTCACTGCCGCCACTGAATGATCAGTGCCCCCCTCACTGCTCCCCCTCAATGATCAGTGTCCCCCCTCGCTGCCCCCCCTGAATGATCAGTGCCCCCCCTCACTGCTCCCTCTAAATGATCAGTGCCCCCCTTACTGCTCCCCCTGAATCCTCGCTGCCCCCCCTGAATGATCAGTGCCCCCCCTCACTGCTCCCTCTAAATGATCAGTGCCCCCCTTACTGCTCCCCCTGAATGATCAGTGCCCCCCCTCACTGCTCCCCCTCAATGATCAGTGCCCCCCTCACTGCTCCCCCTGAATGATCAGTGCCCCCCTCACTGCGCCCCCTCAATGATCAGTGCCCCCCTCACTGCCCCCTCTGAATGATCAGTGCCCTCCTCACTGCTCCCCCTCAGTGATCAGTGACCCCCCTCACTGCTCCCCCTGAATGATCAGTGCCCCCCTCAGTGCCCCCTCTGAATGATCAGAGCCCTCCTCACAGACCCCCCTCAATGATCAGTGCCCCCCTCACTGCCCCCTCTGAATGATCAGTGCCCCCCTCACTGCTACCCCTGAATGATAAGTGCCCCCCCTCACTGCTCCCCCTCAATGATCAGTGCCCCCCTCACTGCTCCCCCTCAATGATCAGTGACCCCCCTCACTGCTCCCCCTCAATGATCAGTGCCCCCCTCAGTGCTCCCCCTCAATGATCAGTGCCCCCCTCACTGCCCCCCTCAATGATCAGTGCCCCCCTCACTGCTCCCCCTGAATGATCAGTGCCCCCCTCACTGCTCCCTCTGAATGATCATTGCCCCCCTCACTGCTCCCTCTGAATGATCAGTGCCCCCCTCACTACTCCCCCTCAATGATCAGTGCCCCCCTCACTGCCCCCCTCAATGATCAGTGCCCCCCTCACTGCTCCCCCTGAATGATCAGAGCCCCCCTCACTGCTCCCCATGAATGATCAGTGCCCCCCCTCACTGCTCCCTCTGAATGATCAGTGCCCCCCTCACTGCTCCCCCTGAATGATCAGTGCCCCCCTCACTGCTCCCTCTGAATGATCAGTGCCCCCCTCACTGCTCCCTCTGAATGATCAGTGCCCCCCTCACTTCTCCCCCTCAATGATCAGTGCCCCCCTCACTGCTCCCTCTGAATGATCAGTGCCCCCTCACTGCTCCCCCTGAATGATCAGTGCCCCCCTCACTGCCCCCCCTCATTGATCCGTGCCCCCCCTCACTGCTCCCTCTGAATGATCAGTGCCCCCCCTCACTGCTCCCTCTGAATGATCAGTGCCCCCCCTCACTGCCCCCACTGAATGATTAGTGCCCCCCAACACTGCTCCCTCTGAACGATCAGTGTCCCCCTCACTGCTCCATCTGAATGATCAGTGCCCCCCCTCACTGCCCCCACTGAATGATCAGTGCCCCCCAACACTGCTCCCTCTGAACGATCAGTGTCCCCCTCACTGCTCCCCCTCAATGATCAGTGCCCCCTCACTGCTCCCTCTGAATGATCAGTGCCCCCCCCCACTGCTCACTCTGAATGATCAGTGCCCCCCCTCACTGCTCCCTCTGAACGATCAGTGCCCCCCCCTCACTGCCCCCTCTGAATGATCAGTTCCCCCCTCACTGCTCCCCCTCAATGATCAGTGCCTCCCCTCACTGCCCCCTCTGAATGATCAGTGCCCCCCCTCACTGCTCCCCCTCAATTATCAGTGCCTCCCCTCACTGCCCCCCCTGAATGATCAGTGCCCCCCTCACTGCCCCCTCTGAATGATCAGTGACCCCCCTCACTGCCCCCCTCAATGATCAGTGCCCCCCTCACTGCTCCCTCAATGATCAGTGCCCCCCCTCACTGCTCCCTCTGAATGATCAGTGCCCCCCCATCACTGCCCCCCCTCAATGATCAGTGCCCCCCCTCACTGCTCCCCCTGAATGATCCGTCCCCCCCTCACTGCTCCCCCTGAATGATCAGTGCCCCCCCTCATTGACCCCCCCGAATGATCAGTGCCGCCCCTCACCGCCCCCTCTGAATGATCAGTGCCCCCCCTCACTGCTCCCTCTGAATGATCAGTGCCCCCCCTCACTGCTCCCTCTGAATGATCAGTGCCCCCCCTCACTGCTCCCTCTGAATGATCAGTGCCCACCCTCACTGCTCCCCCTCAATGATCAGTGCCCCCCTCACTGCTCCCTCTGAATGATCAGTGCCCCCCCTCACTGCTCCCTCTGAATGATCAGTGCCCCCCTCACTGCTCCCCCTCAATGATCAGTGCCCCCCTCACTGCCCCCACTGAATGATCAGTGCCCCCCCTGACTGCCCTCCTCAATGATCAGTGCTCCCCCTCACTGCTCCCCCTGAATGATCAGTGCCCCACCTCACTGCCCTCCCTCAATGATCAGTGCCACCCTCACTGCCCCCCCTGAATGATCAGTGCCTCCCTCACTGCCCCCCCAGAATGATCAGTGCCCCCCTCACTGCTCCCCCTCAATGATCAGTGCCCCCCTCACTGCCTCCACTGAATGATCAGTGCCCCCCTCACTGCTCCCCCTCAATGATCAGTGCCCCCCCTCACTGCCTCCACTGAATGATCAGTGCCCCCCTCACTGCTCCCCCTCAATGATCAGTGCCCCCCCTCACTGCCCCCACTGAATGATCAGTGCCCCCCCTCACTGCTCCCCCTCAATAATCAGTGCCCCTCCCTCACTGCTCCCCCTCAATGATCAGTGCCCCCCCTCACTGCCCCCACTGAATGATCAGTGCCCCCCTCACTGCTCCCCCTGAATGATCAGTGCCCCCCTCACTGCTCCCCCTCAATGATCAGTGCCCCCCTCACTGCTCCCCCTCAATGATCAGTGCCCCCCTCACTGCCCCCTCTGAATGATCAGTGCCCTCCTCACTGCTCCCCCTCAATGATCAGTGCCCCCCTCACTGCCCCCCTCAATGATCAGTGCCCCCCTCACTGCTCCCTCTGAATGATCAGTGCCCCCCTCACTGCCCCCTCTGAATGATCAGTGCCCCCCTCACTGCTCCCTCTGAATGATCAGTGCCCCCCCTCACTGACCCCCTCAATGATCAGTGCCCCCCTCACGACTCCCCCTCAATGATCAGTGCCCCCCTCACTGCTCCATCTGAATGTTCAGTGCCCCCCGTCACTGCTCCCCCTCCATGATCAGTGCCCCCCTCACTGCCCCCCCTCATTGATCCGTGCCCCCCCTCACTGCTCCCTCTGAATGATCAGTGCCCCCCCCACTGCTCCCTCTGAATGATCAGTGCTCCCCCTCACTGCCCCCACTGAATGATCAGTGCCCCCCAACACTGCTCCCTCTGAACGATCAGTGTCCCCCTCACTGCTCCCTCTGAATGATCAGTGCCCCCCCTCACTGCCCCCTCTGAATGATCAGTTCCCCCCTCACTGCTCCCCCTCACTGATCAGTGCCTCCCCTCACTGCTCCCTCTGAATGATCAGTGCCCCCCCTCACTGCCCCCTCTGAATGATCAGTGCCCCCCTCACTGCTCCCCCTCAATGATCAGTGCCTCCCCTCACTGCCCCCCCTGAATGATCAGTGCCCCCCTCACTGCCCCCCTCAATGGTCAGTGCCCCCCTCACTGTTCCCTCAATGATCAGTGCCCCCCCTCACTGCTCCCTCTGAATGATCAGTGCCCCCCCATCACTGCCCCCCTTCAATGATCAGTGCCCCCCCTCACTGCTGCCCCTGAATGATCAGTCCCCCCTCACTGCTCCCCCTGAATGATCAGTGCCCCCCCTCACTGCTCCCCCTTAATGATCAGTGCCCCCCCTCACTGCTCCCCCTCAATGATCAGTGCCCCCCTCACTGCTCCCTCTGAATGACCAGTGCCCCCCTCACTGCTCCCTCTGAATGATCAGTGCCCCCCTCACTGCCCCTCCTCAATGATCAGTGCCCCCCTCACTACTCCCCCTCAATGATCAGTGCCCCCCTCACTGTTCCCTCTGAATGATCAGTGCCCCCCCTCACTGCCCCCGCTGAATGATCAGTGCCCCCCCTCACTGCTCCCTCTGAATGACCAGTGCCCCCCTCACTGCTCCCTCTGAATGATCAGTGCCCCCCTCACTGCTCCCCCTCAATGATCAGTGCCCCCCTCACTGCTCCCTCTGAATGATCAGTGCCCCCCCTCACTGCTCCCTCTGAATGATCAGTGCCCCCCTCACTGCCCCCCCTCAATGATCAGTGCCCCCCTCACTACTCCCCCTCAATGATCAGTGCCCCCCTCACTGCTCCCTCTGAATGATCAGTGCCCCCCCTCACTGCTCCCTCTGAACGATCAGTGCCCCCCTCACTGCTCCCCCTGAATGATCAGTGCCCCCCTCACTGCTCCCTCTGAATGATCAGTGCCCCCCCTCGCTGCCCCCCCTCATTGATCCGTGCCCCCCATCACTGCTCCCTCTGAACGATCAGTGTCCCCCTCACTGCTCCCTCTGAATGATCAGTGTCCCCCTCACTGCTCCCTCTGAATGACCAGTGCCCCCCTCACTGCTCCCTCTGAATGAGCAGTGCCCCCCTCACTGCTCCCCCTCAATGATCAGTGCCCCCCTCACTACTCCCCCTCAATGATCAGTGCCCCCCCTCACTGCTCCCTCTGAACGATCAGTCTCCCCCTCACTGCTCCCTCTGAATGATCAGTGCCCCCCCTCATTGACCCCCCCGAATGATCAGTGCCGCCCCTCACCGCCCCCTCTGAATGGTCAGTGCCCCCCCTCACTGCTCCCTCTGAATGATCAGTGCCCCCCCTCACTGCTCCCTCTGAATGATCATTGTCCCCCCTCACTGCTCCCTCTGAATGATCAGTGCCCCCCCTCAATGATCAGTGGCCCCCTCACTGCCCCCACTGAATGATCAGTGCCCCCCTGACTGCCCCCCTCAATGATCAGTGCTCCCCCTCACTGCTCCCCCTGAATGATCAGTGCCCCACCTCACTGCCCTCCCTCAATGATCAGTGCCCCCCTCACTGCCCCCCCTGAATGATCAGTGCCTCCCTCACTGCCCCCCTGAATGATCAGTGCCCCCCTCACTGCTCCCCCTCAATGATCAGTGCCCCCCTCACTGCCCCCCCTCAATGATCAGTGCCCCCCCTCACTGCCTCCACTGAATGATCAGTGCCCCCCTCACTGCTCCCCCTCAATGATCAGTGCCCCCCTCACTGCCCCCACTGAATGATCAGTGCCCCCCCTCAATGATCAGTGCCCCCCTCACTGCCCCCACTGAATGATCAGTGCCCCCCCTCACTGCTCCCTCTGAATGATCAGTGCCCCCCCTCAATGATCAGTACCCCCCTCACTGCCCCCACTGAATTATCAGTGCCCCCCCTGACTGCCCCCCTCAATGATCAGTGCTCCCCCTCACTGCTCCCCCTGAATGATCAGTGCCCCACCTCACTGCCCTCCCTGAATGATCAGTGCCCCCCCTCAATGATCAGTACCCCCCTCACTGCCCCCACTGAATTATCAGTGCCCCCCCTGACTGCCCCCCTCAATGATCAGTGCCCCCCTCACTGCCCCCCCTGAATGATCAGTGCCTCCCTCACTGCCCCCCTGAATGATCAGTGCCCCCCTCACTACTCCCCCTCAATGATCAGTGCCCCCCTCACTGCCCCCCCTCAATGATCAGTGCCCCCCCTCACTGCCCCCACTGAATGATCAGTGCCCCCCCTCACTGCTCCCCCTCAATAATCAGTGCCCCCCCTCACTGCCCCCACTGAATGATCAGTGCCCCCCCTCACTGCTCCCCCTCAATAATCAGTGCCCCTCCCTCAATGCTCCCCCTCAATGATCAGTGCACTCCCCTCACTGCCCCCACTGAATGATCAGTGCGCCCCTCACTGCTCCCCCTGAATGATCAGTGCCCCCATCACTGCTACCCCTCAATGATCAGTGCCCCCCTCACTGCTCCCTCTCAATGATCAGTGCCCCCCTCACTGCCCCCTCTGAATGATCAGTGCCCTCCTCACTGCTCCCCCTCAATGATCAGTGACCCCCCTCACTGCTCCCCCTGAATGATCAGTGCCCCCCCCACTGCTCCCCCTCAATGATCAGTGCCCCCCTCACTGGCCCCTCAATGATCAGTGCCCCCCTCACAGCTCCCTCTGAATGATCAGTGCCCCCCTCACTGCTCCCTCTGAATGATCAGTGCCCCCCCTCACTGCTCCCCCTCAATGATCAGTGCCCCCCTCACTACTCCCCCTCAATGATCAGTGCCCCCCTCACTGCTCCATCTGAATGTTCAGTGCCCCCCTCACTGCTCCCGCTCAATGATCAGTGCCCCCCTCACTGCCCCCCCTCATTGATCTGTGCCCCCCCTCACTGCCCCCCCTCAATGATCAGTGCCCCCCTCACTACTCCCCCTCAATGATCAGTGCCCCCCTCACTGCTCCCTCTGAATGATCAGTGCCCCCCCTCACTACTCCCTCTGAACGATCAGTGCCCCCCTCACTGCTCCCCCTGAATGATCAGTGCCCCCCTCACTGCTCCCTCTGAATGATCAGTGCCCCCCCTCGCTGCCCCCCCTCATTGATCCGTGCCCCCCCTCACTGCTCCCTCTGAACGATCAGTGTCCCCCTCACTGCTCCCTCTGAATGATCAGTGCCCCCCTCACTGCCCCCCCTCAATGATCAGTGCCCCCCTCACTACTCCCCCTCAATGATCAGTGCCCCCTCACTGCTCCCCCTGAATGATCAGTGCCCCCCTCACTGCTCCCTCTGAATGATCATTGCCCCCCTCACTGCTCCCTCTGAATGATCAGTGCCCCCCTCACTACTCCCCCTCAATGATCAGTGCCCCCCTCACTGCCCCCCTCAATGATCAGTGCCCCCCTCACTGCTCCCCCTGAATGATCAGAGCCCCCCTCACTGCTCCCCATGAATGATCAGTGCCCCCCCTCACTGCTCCCTCTGAATGATCAGTGCCCCCCTCACTGCTCCCCCTGAATGATCAGTGCCCCCCTCACTGCTCCCTCTGAATGATCAGTGCCCCCCTCACTGCTCCCTCTGAATGATCAGTGCCCCCCTCACTTCTCCCCCTCAATGATCAGTGCCCCCCTCACTGCTCCCTCTGAATGATCAGTGCCCCCTCACTGCTCCCCCTGAATGATCAGTGCCCCCCTCACTGCCCCCCCTCATTGATCCGTGCCCCCCCTCACTGCTCCCTCTGAATGATCAGTGCCCCCCCTCACTGCTCCCTCTGAATGATCAGTGCCCCCCCTCACTGCCCCCACTGAATGATTAGTGCCCCCCAACACTGCTCCCTCTGAACGATCAGTGTCCCCCTCACTGCTCCATCTGAATGATCAGTGCCCCCCCTCACTGCCCCCACTGAATGATCAGTGCCCCCCAACACTGCTCCCTCTGAACGATCAGTGTCCCCCTCACTGCTCCCCCTCAATGATCAGTGCCCCCTCACTGCTCCCTCTGAATGATCAGTGCCCCCCCCCACTGCTCACTCTGAATGATCAGTGCCCCCCCTCACTGCTCCCTCTGAACGATCAGTGCCCCCCCCTCACTGCCCCCTCTGAATGATCAGTTCCCCCCTCACTGCTCCCCCTCAATGATCAGTGCCTCCCCTCACTGCCCCCTCTGAATGATCAGTGCCCCCCCTCACTGCTCCCCCTCAATTATCAGTGCCTCCCCTCACTGCCCCCCCTGAATGATCAGTGCCCCCCTCACTGCCCCCTCTGAATGATCAGTGACCCCCCTCACTGCCCCCCTCAATGATCAGTGCCCCCCTCACTGCTCCCTCAATGATCAGTGCCCCCCCTCACTGCTCCCTCTGAATGATCAGTGCCCCCCCATCACTGCCCCCCCTCAATGATCAGTGCCCCCCCTCACTGCTCCCCCTGAATGATCCGTCCCCCCCTCACTGCTCCCCCTGAATGATCAGTGCCCCCCCTCATTGACCCCCCCGAATGATCAGTGCCGCCCCTCACCGCCCCCTCTGAATGATCAGTGCCCCCCCTCACTGCTCCCTCTGAATGATCAGTGCCCCCCCTCACTGCTCCCTCTGAATGATCAGTGCCCCCCCTCACTGCTCCCTCTGAATGATCAGTGCCCACCCTCACTGCTCCCCCTCAATGATCAGTGCCCCCCTCACTGCTCCCTCTGAATGATCAGTGCCCCCCCTCACTGCTCCCTCTGAATGATCAGTGCCCCCCTCACTGCTCCCCCTCAATGATCAGTGCCCCCCTCACTGCCCCCACTGAATGATCAGTGCCCCCCCTGACTGCCCTCCTCAATGATCAGTGCTCCCCCTCACTGCTCCCCCTGAATGATCAGTGCCCCACCTCACTGCCCTCCCTCAATGATCAGTGCCACCCTCACTGCCCCCCCTGAATGATCAGTGCCTCCCTCACTGCCCCCCCAGAATGATCAGTGCCCCCCTCACTGCTCCCCCTCAATGATCAGTGCCCCCCTCACTGCCTCCACTGAATGATCAGTGCCCCCCTCACTGCTCCCCCTCAATGATCAGTGCCCCCCCTCACTGCCTCCACTGAATGATCAGTGCCCCCCTCACTGCTCCCCCTCAATGATCAGTGCCCCCCCTCACTGCCCCCACTGAATGATCAGTGCCCCCCCTCACTGCTCCCCCTCAATAATCAGTGCCCCTCCCTCACTGCTCCCCCTCAATGATCAGTGCCCCCCCTCACTGCCCCCACTGAATGATCAGTGGCCCCCTCACTGCTCCCCCTGAATGATCAGTGCCCCCCTCACTGCTCCCCCTCAATGATCAGTGCCCCCCTCACTGCTCCCCCTCAATGATCAGTGCCCCCCTCACTGCCCCCTCTGAATGATCAGTGCCCTCCTCACTGCTCCCCCTCAATGATCAGTGCCCCCCTCACTGCCCCCCTCAATGATCAGTGCCCCCCTCACTGCTCCCTCTGAATGATCAGTGCCCCCCTCACTGCCCCCTCTGAATGATCAGTGCCCCCCTCACTGCTCCCTCTGAATGATCAGTGCCCCCCCTCACTGACCCCCTCAATGATCAGTGCCCCCCTCACGACTCCCCCTCAATGATCAGTGCCCCCCTCACTGCTCCATCTGAATGTTCAGTGCCCCCCGTCACTGCTCCCCCTCCATGATCAGTGCCCCCCTCACTGCCCCCCCTCATTGATCCGTGCCCCCCCTCACTGCTCCCTCTGAATGATCAGTGCCCCCCCCACTGCTCCCTCTGAATGATCAGTGCCCCCCGTCACTGCCCCCACTGAATGATCAGTGCCCCCCAACACTGCTCCCTCTGAACGATCAGTGTCCCCCTCACTGCTCCCTCTGAATGATCAGTGCCCCCCCTCACTGCCCCCTCTGAATGATCAGTTCCCCCCTCACTGCTCCCCCTCACTGATCAGTGCCTCCCCTCACTGCTCCCTCTGAATGATCAGTGCCCCCCCTCACTGCCCCCTCTGAATGATCAGTGCCCCCCTCACTGCTCCCCCTCAATGATCAGTGCCTCCCCTCACTGCCCCCCCTGAATGATCAGTGCCCCCCTCACTGCCCCCCTCAATGGTCAGTGCCCCCCTCACTGTTCCCTCAATGATCAGTGCCCCCCCTCACTGCTCCCTCTGAATGATCAGTGCCCCCCCATCACTGCCCCCCTTCAATGATCAGTGCCCCCCCTCACTGCTGCCCCTGAATGATCAGTCCCCCCTCACTGCTCCCCCTGAATGATCAGTGCCCCCCCTCACTGCTCCCCCTTAATGATCAGTGCCCCCCCTCACTGCTCCCCCTCAATGATCAGTGCCCCCCCTCACTGCTCCCTCTGAATGACCAGTGCCCCCCTCACTGCTCCCTCTGAATGATCAGTGCCCCCCTCACTGCCCCTCCTCAATGATCAGTGCCCCCCTCACTACTCCCCCTCAATGATCAGTGCCCCCCTCACTGTTCCCTCTGAATGATCAGTGCCCCCCCTCACTGCCCCCGCTGAATGATCAGTGCCCCCCCTCACTGCTCCCTCTGAATGACCAGTGCCCCCCTCACTGCTCCCTCTGAATGATCAGTGCCCCCCTCACTGCTCCCCCTCAATGATCAGTGCCCCCCTCACTGCTCCCTCTGAATGATCAGTGCCCCCCCTCACTGCTCCCTCTGAATGATCAGTGCCCCCCTCACTGCCCCCCCTCAATGATCAGTGCCCCCCTCACTACTCCCCCTCAATGATCAGTGCCCCCCTCACTGCTCCCTCTGAATGATCAGTGCCCCCCCTCACTGCTCCCTCTGAACGATCAGTGCCCCCCTCACTGCTCCCCCTGAATGATCAGTGCCCCCCTCACTGCTCCCTCTGAATGATCAGTGCCCCCCCTCGCTGCCCCCCCTCATTGATCCGTGCCCCCCATCACTGCTCCCTCTGAACGATCAGTGTCCCCCTCACTGCTCCCTCTGAATGATCAGTGTCCCCCTCACTGCTCCCTCTGAATGACCAGTGCCCCCCTCACTGCTCCCTCTGAATGAGCAGTGCCCCCCTCACTGCTCCCCCTCAATGATCAGTGCCCCCCTCACTACTCCCCCTCAATGATCAGTGCCCCCCTCACTGCTCCCTCTGAACGATCAGTCTCCCCCTCACTGCTCCCTCTGAATGATCAGTGCCCCCCCTCATTGACCCCCCCGAATGATCAGTGCCGCCCCTCACCGCCCCCTCTGAATGGTCAGTGCCCCCCCTCACTGCTCCCTCTGAATGATCAGTGCCCCCCCTCACTGCTCCCTCTGAATGATCATTGTCCCCCCTCACTGCTCCCTCTGAATGATCAGTGCCCCCCCTCAATGATCAGTGGCCCCCTCACTGCCCCCACTGAATGATCAGTGCCCCCCTGACTGCCCCCCTCAATGATCAGTGCTCCCCCTCACTGCTCCCCCTGAATGATCAGTGCCCCACCTCACTGCCCTCCCTCAATGATCAGTGCCCCCCTCACTGCCCCCCCTGAATGATCAGTGCCTCCCTCACTGCCCCCCCTGAATGATCAGTGCCCCCCTCACTGCTCCCCCTCAATGATCAGTGCCCCCCTCACTGCCCCCCCTCAATGATCAGTGCCCCCCCTCACTGCCTCCACTGAATGATCAGTGCCCCCCCTCAATGATCAGTGCCCCCCTCACTGCCCCCACTGAATGATCAGTGCCCCCCCTCACTGCTCCCTCTGAATGATCAGTGCCCCCCCTCAATGATCAGTACCCCCCTCACTGCCCCCACTGAATTATCAGTGCCCCCCCTGACTGCCCCCCTCAATGATCAGTGCTCCCCCTCACTGCTCCCCCTGAATGATCAGTGCCCCACCTCACTGCCCTCCCTGAATGATCAGTGCCCCCCCTCAATGATCAGTACCCCCTCACTGCCCCCACTGAATTATCAGTGCCCCCCCTGACTGCCCCCCTCAATGATCAGTGCCCCCCTCACTGCCCCCCCTGAATGATCAGTGCCTCCCTCACTGCCCCCCTGAATGATCAGTGCCCCCCTCACTACTCCCCCTCAATGATCAGTGCCCCCCTCACTGCCCCCCCTCAATGATCAGTGCCCCCCCTCACTGCCCCCACTGAATGATCAGTGCCCCCCCTCACTGCTCCCCCTCAATAATCAGTGCCCCCCTCACTGCCCCCACTGAATGATCAGTGCCCCCCCTCACTGCTCCCCCTCAATAATCAGTGCCCCTCCCTCACTGCTCCCCCTCAATGATCAGTGCACTCCCCTCACTGCCCCCACTGAATGATCAGTGCGCCCCTCACTGCTCCCCCTGAATGATCAGTGCCCCCATCACTGCTACCCCTCAATGATCAGTGCCCCCCTCACTGCTCCCTCTCAATGATCAGTGCCCCCCTCACTGCCCCCTCTGAATGATCAGTGCCCTCCTCACTGCTCCCCCTCAATGATCAGTGACCCCCCTCACTGCTCCCCCTGAATGATCAGTGCCCCCCCCACTGCTCCCCCTCAATGATCAGTGCCCCCCTCACTGCCCCCCTCAATGATCAGTGCCCCCCTCACAGCTCCCTCTGAATGATCAGTGCCCCCCTCACTGCTCCCTCTGAATGATCAGTGCCCCCCCTCACTGCTCCCCCTCAATGATCAGTGCCCCCCTCACTACTCCCCCTCAATGATCAGTGCCCCCCTCACTGCTCCATCTGAATGTTCAGTGCCCCCCTCACTGCTCCCGCTCAATGATCAGTGCCCCCCTCACTGCCCCCCCTCATTGATCTGTGCCCCCCCTCACTGCCCCCCCTCAATGATCAGTGCCCCCCTCACTACTCCCCCTCAATGATCAGTGCCCCCCTCACTGCTCCCTCTGAATGATCAGTGCCCCCCCTCACTACTCCCTCTGAACGATCAGTGCCCCCCTCACTGCTCCCCCTGAATGATCAGTGCCCCCCTCACTGCTCCCTCTGAATGATCAGTGCCCCCCCTCGCTGCCCCCCCTCATTGATCCGTGCCCCCCCTCACTGCTCCCTCTGAACGATCAGTGTCCCCCTCACTGCTCCCTCTGAATGATCAGTGCCCCCCTCACTGCCCCCCCTCAATGATCAGTGCCCCCCTCACTACTCCCCCTCAATGATCAGTGCCCCCTCACTGCTCCCTCTGAATGATCAGTGTCCCCCTCACTGCTCCCTCTGAATGATCAGTGCCCCCCCTCATTGACCCCCCCGAATGATCAGTGCCGCCCCTCAACGCCCCCTCTGAATGATCAGTGCCCCCCCTCACTGCTGCCTCTGAATGATCAGTGCCCCCCCTCACTGCTCCCTCTGAATGATCAGTGCCCCCCCTCACTGCTCCCTCTGAATGATCAGTGCCCCCCCTCACTGCTCCCTCTGAATGATCAGTGCCCCCCCTCAATGATCAGTGCCCCCCTCACTGCCCCCACTGAATGATCAGTGCCCCCCCTGACTGCCCCCCTCAATGATCAGTGCTCCCCCTCACTGCTCCCCCTGAATGATCAGTGCCCCACCTCACTGCCCTCCCTCAATGATCAGTGCCCCCTCACTGCCCCCCCTGAATGATCAGTGCCTCCCTCACTGCCCCCCCTGAATGATCAGTGCCCCCTCACTGCTCCCCCTCAATGATCAGTGCCCCCCTCACTGCCCCCCCTCAATGATCAGTGCCCCCCCTCACTGCCTCCACTGAATGATCAGTGCCCCCCTCACTGCTCCCCCTCAATGATCAGTGCCCCCCTCACTGCTCCCACTGAATGATCAGTGCCCCCCTCAATGATCAGTGCCCCCCTCACTGCCCCCACTGAATGATCAGTGCCCCCCCTCACTGCTCCCTCTGAATGAACAGTGCCCCCCCTTAATGATCAGTGCCCCCATCACTGCCCCCACTGAATGATCAGTGCCCCCCCTGACTGCCCCCCTCAATGATCAGTGCTCCCCCTCACTGCTCCCCCTGAATGATCAGTGCCCCACCTCACTGCCCTCCCTCAATGATCAGTGCCCCCCTCACTGCCCCCCCTGAATGATCAGTGCCTCCCTCACTGCTCCCCCTGAATGATCAGTGCCCCCCTCACTGCTCCCCCTAAATGATCAGTGCCCCCCTCACTGCCCCGCCTCAATGATCAGTGCCCCCCCTCACTGCCCCCACTGAATGATCAGTGCCCCCCCTCACTGCTCCCCCTCAATAATCAGTGCCCCCCCTCACTGCCCCCACTGAATGATCAGTGCCCCCCCTCACTGCTCCCCCTCAATAATCAGTGCCCCTCCCTCACTGCTCCCCCTCAATGATCAGTGCCCCCCCTCACTGCCCCCACTGAATGATCAGTGCCCCCCTCACTGCTCCCCCTGAATGATCAGTGCCCCCCTCACTGCTACCCCTCAATGATCAGTGCCCCCCTCACTGGTCCCCCTCAATGATCAGTGCCCCCCTCACTGTCCCCTCTGAATGATCAGTGCCCTCCTCACTGCTCCCGGCCCTCACTGCTCCCCCTGAATGATCAGTGCCCCCCCTCACTGCTCCCCCTCAATGATCAGTGCCCCCCTCAATGATCAGTGCCCCCCTCACTGCTCCCTCTGAATGATCAGTGCCCCCCTCACTGCTCCCTCTGAATGATCAGTGCCCCCCCTCACTGCCACCCCTCAATGATCAGTGCCCCCCTCACTACTCCCCCTCAATGATCAGTGCCCCCCTCACTGCTCCATCTGAATGTTCAGTGCCCCCCCTCACTGCTCCCCCTCAATGATCAGTGCCCCCCTCACTGCCCCCTCTCATTGATCCGTGCCCCCCCTCACTGCTCCCTCTGAATGATCAGTGCCCCCCCAACTGCTCCCTCTGAATGATCAGTGCCCCCCCTCACTGCCCCCACTGAATGATCAGTGCCCCCCAACACTGCTCCCTCTGAACAATCAGTGCCCCCCCCTCACTGCCCCCTCTGAATGATCAGTGCCCCCCCATCACTGCCCCCCCTCAATGATCAGTGCCTCCCCTCACTGCCCCCACTGAACGATCAGTGCCCCTCTCACTGCCCCCTCTGAATGATCAGTGACCCCCCCACTGCCCCCCTCAATGATCAGTGCCCCCCTCACTGCTCCCTCAATGATCAGTGCCCCCCCTCACTGCTCCCTCTGAATGATCAGTGCCCCCCATCACTGCCCCCCCCTCAATGATCAGTGCCCCCCCTCACTGCTCCCCTTGAATGATCAGTCCCCCCCTCACTGCTCCCCCTGAATGATCAGTGCCCCCCCTCACCGCCCCCTCTGAATGATCAGTGCCCCCCCTCACTGCTCCCTCTGAATGATCAGTGCCCCCCCACTGCTCCCCCTTAATGATGAGTGCCCTCCCTCTCTGCTCCCTCTGAATGATCAGTGCCCCCCTCACTACTCCCCCTCAATGATCAGTGCCCCCCCTCACTGCTCCCTCTGAACAATCAGTGTCCCCCTCACCTCACTGCTCCCTCTGAAAGATCAGTGCCCCCCTCACTGCCCCCCCTCAATGATCAGTGCCCCCCTCACTACTCCCCCTCAATGATCAGTGCCTCCCTCACTGCTCCCTCTGAAGGATCACTGCCCCCCTCACTGCCCCCCTCATTGATCCGTGCCCCCCCTCACTGCTCCCTCTGAATGATTAGTGCCCCCGCACTGCTCCCCCTTAATGATGAGTGCCCCCCTCTCTGCTCCCCCTCAATGATCAGTGCCCCCCTCACTGCCCCCCCTCAATGATCAGTGCCCCCCCTCACTGCTCCCTCTGAATGATCAGTACCCCCCCTCACTGCTCCCCCTCAATGATCAGTGCCCCCCCTCGCTGCTCCCCCTCAATGATCAGTGCCCCCCCTCACTGCTCCCCCTCAATGATCAGTGCCCCCCCTCACTGCTCCCCCTTAATGATCAGTGCCCCCCCTCACTGCTCCCCCTCAATGATCAGTGCCCCCCTCACTGCTCCCTCTGAATGACCAGTGCCCCCCTCACTGCTCCCCCTGAATGATCAGTGCCCCCCTCACTGCCCCCCCTCAATGATCAGTGCCCCCCTCACTGCCCCCTCTGAATGACCAGTGCCCCCCTCACTGCTCCCTCTGAATGATCAGTGCCCCCCTCACTGCCCCCCTCAATGATCAGTGCCCCCCTCACTACTCCCCCTCAATGATCAGTGCCCCCCTCACTGCTCCCTCTGAATGATCAGTGCCCCCCCTCACTGCCCCCTCTGAATGATCAGTGCCCCCCCTCACTGCTCCCTCTGAATGACCAGTGCCCCCCTCACTGCTCCCTCTGAATGATCAGTGCTCCCCTCACTGCTCCCCCTCAATGATCAGTGCCCCCCTCACTGCTCCCTCTGAATGATCAGTGCCCCGCCTCACTGCTCCCTCTGAATGATCAGTGCCCCCCTCACTGCCTCCCCTCAATGATCAGTGCCCCCCTCACTACTCCCCCTCAATGATCAGTGCCCCCCTCACTGCTCCCTCTGAATGATCAGTGCCCCCCCTCACTGCTCCCTCTGAACGATCAGTGCCCCCCTCACTGCTCCCCCTGAATGATCAGTGCCCCCCTCACTGCTCCCTCTGAATGATCAGTGCCCCCCCTCGCTGCCCCCCCCTCATTGATCCGTGCCCCCCATCACTGCTCCCTCTGAACGATCAGTGTCCCCCTCACTGCTCCCTCTGAATGATCAGTGTCCCCCTCACTGCTCCCTCTGAATGACCAGTGCCCCCCTCACTGCTCCCTCTGAATGAGCAGTGCCCCCCTCACTGCCCCCCCTCAATGATCAGTGCCCCCCTCACTACTCCCCCTCAATGATCAGTGCCCCCCTCACTGCTCCCTCTGAACGATCAGTCTCCCCCTCACTGCTCCCTCTGAATGATCAGTGCCCCCCCTCATTGACCCCCCCGAATGATCAGTGCCGCCCCTCACCGCCCCCTCTGAATGGTCAGTGCCCCCCCTCACTGCTCCCTCTGAATGATCAGTGCCCCCCCTCACTGCTCCCTCTGAATGATCAGTGCCTCCCCTCACTGCTCCCTCTGAATGATCAGTGTCCCCCCCTCACTGCTCCCTCTGAATGATCAGTGCCCCCCCTCAATGATCAGTGGCCCCCTCACTGCCCCCACTGAATGATCAGTGCCCCCCCTGACTGCCCCCCTCAATGATCAGTGCTCCCCCTCACTGCTCCCCCTGAATGATCAGTGCCCCACCTCACTGCCCTCCCTCAATGATCAGTGCCCCCCTCACTGCCCCCCCTGAATGATCAGTGCCTCCCTCACTGCCCCCCCTGAATGATCAGTGCCCCCTCACTGCTCCCCCTCAATGATCAGTGCCCCCCTCAGTGCCCCCCCTCAATGATCAGTGCCCCCCCCTCACTGCCTCCACTGAATGATCAGTGCCCCCCTCACTGCTCCCCCTCAATGATCAGTGCCCCCCTCACTGCCCCCACTGAATGATCAGTGCCCCCCCTCAATGATCAGTGCCCCCCTCACTGCCCCCACTGAATGATCAGTGCCCCCCCTCACTGCTCCCTCTGAATGATCAGTGCCCCCCCTCAATGATCAGTACCCCCCTCACTGCCCCCACTGAATTATCAGTGCCCCCCCTGACTGCCCCCCTCAATGATCAGTGCTCCCCCTCACTGCTCCCCCTGAATGATCAGTGCCCCACCTCACTGCCCTCCCTCAATGACCAGTGCCCCCCTCACTGCCCCCCCTGAATGATCAGTGCCTCCCTCACTGCCCCCCCTGAATGATCAGTGCCCCCCTCACTACTCCCCCTCAATGATCAGTGCCCCCCTCACTGCCCCCCCTCAATGATCAGTGCCCCCCCTCACTGCCCCCACTGAATGATCAGTGCCCCCCCTCACTGCTCCCCCTCAATAATCAGTGCGCCCCCCTCACTGCCCCCACTGAATGATCAGTGCCCCCCCTCACTGCTCCCCCTCAATAATCAGTGCCCCTCCCTCACTGCTCCCCCTCAATGATCAGTGCACCCCCCTCACTGCCCCCACTGAATGATCAGTGCGCCCCTCACTGCTCCCCCTGAATGATCAGTGCCCCCATCACTGCTACCCCTCAATGATCAGTGCCCCCCTCACTGCTCCCTCTCAATGATCAGTGCCCCCCTCACTGCCCCCACTGAATGATCAGTGCCCCCCCTCACTGCTCCCCCTCAATAATCAGTGCCCCCCCTCACTGCCCCCACTGAATGATCAGTGCCCCCCCCTCACTGCTCCCCCTCAATAATCAGTGCCCCTCCCTCACTGCTCCCCCTCAATGATCAGTGCCCCCCCCTCACTGCCCCCACTGAATGATCAGTGCCCCCCTCACTGCTCCCCCTGAATGATCAGTGCCCCCCTCACTGCTACCCCTCAATGTTCAGTGCGCCCCCTCACTGGTCCCCCTCAATGATCAGTGCCCCCCTCACTGCCCCCTCTGAATGATCAGTGCCCTCCTCACTGCTCCCCCTCAATGATCAGTGACCCCCCTCACTGCTCCCCCTGAATGATCAGTGCCCCCCCCTCACTGCTCCCCCTCAATGATCAGTGCCCCCCTCAATGATCAGTGCCCCCCTCACTGCTCCCTCTGAATGATCAGTGCCCCCCTCACTGCTCCCTCTGAATGATCAGTGCCCCCCCTCACTGCCACCCCTCAATGATCAGTGCCCCCCTCACTACTCCCCCTCAATGATCAGTGCCCCCTCACTGCTCCATCTGAATGTTCAGTGCCCCCCCTCACTGCTCCCCCTCAATGATCAGTGCCCCCCTCACTGCCCCCTCTCATTGATCCGTGCCCCCCCTCACTGCTCCCTCTGAATGATCAGTGCCCCCCCAACTGCTCCCTCTGAATGATCAGTGCCCCCCCTCACTGCCCCCCACTGAATGATCAGTGCCCCCCAACACTGCTCCCTCTGAACAATCAGTGCCCCCCCCTCACTGCCCCCTCTGAATGATCAGTGACCCCCCCACTGCCCCCCTCAATGATCAGTGCCACCCTCACTGCTCCCTCAATGATCAGTGCCCCCCCTCACTGCTCCCTCTGAATGATCAGTGCCCCCCCCATCACTGCCCCCCCTCAATGATCAGTGCCCCCCCTCACTGCTCCCCTTGAATGATCAGTCCCCCCCTCACTGCTCCCCCTGAATGATCAGTGCCCCCCCTCACCGCCCCCTCTGAATGATCAGTGCCCCCCCTCACCGCTCCCTCTGAATGATCAGTGCCCCCCCACTGCTCCCCCTTAATGATGAGTGCCCTCCCTCTCTGCTCCCTCTGAATGATCAGTGCCCCCCTCACTGCTCCCTCTGAACAATCAGTGTCCCCCTCACTGCTCCCTCTGAATGATCAGTGCCCCCCCTCACTGCCCCCCCTCAATGATCAGTGCCCCCCTCACTACTCCCCCTCAATGTTCAGTGCCCCCCTCACTGCTCCCTCTGAAGGATCAGTGCCCCCCTCACTGCCCCCCTCATTGATCCGTGCCCCCTCTCACTGCTCCCTCTGAATGATTAGTGCCCCCCCACTGCTCCCCCTTAATGATGAGTGCCCCCCCTCTCTGCTCCCCCTCAATGATCAGTGCCCCCCCTCACTGCCCCCCCTCAATGATCAGTGCCCCCCCTCACTGCTCCCTCTGAATGATCAGTACCCCCCCCTCACTGCTCCCCCCTCAATGATCAGTGCCCCCCCTCGCTGCTCCCCCTCAATGATCAGTGCCCCCCCTCACTGCTCCCCCTCAATGATCAGTGCCCCCCTCACTGCTCCCCCTTAATGATCAGTGCCCCCCCTCACTGCTCCCCCTCAATGATCAGTGCCCCCCCTCACTGCTCCCTCTGAATGACCAGTGCCCCCCTCACTGCTCCCCCTGAATGATCAGTGCCCCCCTCACTGCCCCACCTCAATGATCAGTGCCCCCCCTCACTGCCCCCTCTGAATGACCAGTGCCCCCCTCACTGCTCCCTCTGAATGATCAGTGCCCCCCTCACTGCCCCCCCTCAATGATCAGTGCCCCCCTCACTACTCCCCCTCAATGATCAGTGCCCCCCTCACTGCTCCCTCTGAATGATCAGTGCCCCCCCTCACTGCCCCCTCTGAATGATCAGTGCCCCCCCTCACTGCTCCCTCTGAATGACCAGTGCCCCCCTCACTGCTCCCTCTGAATGATCAGTGCCCCCCTCACTGCTCCCCCTCAATGATCAGTGCCCCCCTCACTGCTCCCTCTGAATGATCAGTGCCCCGCCTCACTGCTCCCTCTGAATGATCAGTGCCCCCCTCACTGCCCCCCCTCAATGATCAGTGCCCCCCTCACTACTCCCCCTCAATGATCAGTGCCCCCCTCACTGCTCCCTCTGAATGATCAGTGCCCCCCCTCACTGCTCCCTCTGAACGATCAGTGCCCCCCTCACTGCTCCCCCTGAATGATCAGTGCCCCCCTCACTGCTCCCTCTGAATGATCAGTGCCCCCCCTCGCTGCCCCCCCTCATTGATCCGTGCCCCCCATCACTGCTCCCTCTGAACGATCAGTGTCCCCCTCACTGCTCCCTCTGAATGACCAGTGCCCCCCTCACTGCTCCCTCTGAATGAGCAGTGCCCCCCTCACTGCCCCCCCTCAATGATCAGTGCCCCCCTCACTACTCCCCCTCAATGATCAGTGCCCCCCTCACTGCTCCCTCTGAACGATCAGTCTCCCCCTCACTGCTCCCTCTGAATGATCAGTGCCCCCCCTCATTGACCCCCCCGAATGATCAGTGCCGCCCCTCACCGCCCCCTCTGAATGGTCAGTGCCCCCCCTCACTGCTCCCTCTGAATGATCAGTGCCCCCCCCTCACTGCTCCCTCTGAATGATCAGTGCCCCCCCTCACTGCTCCCTCTGAATGATCAGTGTCCCCCCTCACTGCTCCCTCTGAATGATCAGTGCCCCCCCTCAATGATCAGTGGCCCCCTCACTGCCCCCACTGAATGATCAGTGCCCCCCCTGACTGCCCCCTCAATGATCAGTGCTCCCCCTCACTGCTCCCCCTGAATGATCAGTGCCCCACCTCACTGCCCTCCCTCAATGATCAGTGCCCCCCTCACTGCCCCCCCTGAATGATCAGTGCCTCCCTCACTGCCCCCCCTGAATGATCAGTGCCCCCCTCACTGCTCCCCTTCAATGATCAGTGCCCCCCTCACTGCCCCCCCTCAATGATCAGTGCCCCCCCTCACTGCCTCCACTGAATGATCAGTGCCCCCCTCACTGCTCCCCCTCAATGATCAGTGCCCCCCTCACTGCCCCCACTGAATGATCAGTGCCCCCCCTCAATGATCAGTGCCCCCCTCACTGCCCCCACTGAATGATCAGTGCCCCCCCTCACTGCTCCCTCTGAATGATCAGTGCCCCCCCTCAATGATCAGTACCCCCCTCACTGCCCCCACTGAATTATCAGTGCCCCCCCTGACTGCCCCCCTCAATGATCAGTGCTCCCCCTCACTGCTCCCCCTGAATGATCAGTGCCCCACCTCACTGCCCTCCCTCAATGATCAGTGCCCCCCTCACTGCCCCCCCTGAATGATCAGTGCCTCCCTCACTGCCCCCCCGAATGATCAGTGCCCCCTCACTACTCCCCCTCAATGATCAGTGCCCCCCTCACTGCCCCCGCTCAATGATCAGTGCCCCCCCTCACTGCCCCCACTGAATGATCAGTGCCCCCCCTCACTGCTCCCCCTCAATAATCAGTGCCCCCCCTCACTGCCCCCACTGAATGATCAGTGCCCCCCCTCACTGCTCCCCCTCAATAATCAGTGCCCCTCCCTCACTGCTCCCCCTCAATGATCAGTGCCCCCCCTCACTGCCCCCACTGAATGATCAGTGCGCCCCTCACTGCTCCCCCTGAATGATCAGTGCCCCCATCACTGCTACCCCTCAATGATCAGTGCCCCCCTCACTGCTCCCTCTCAATGATCAGTGCCCCCCTCACTGCCCCCTCTGAATGATCAGTGCCCTCCTCACTGCTCCCCCTCAATGATCAGTGACCCCCCTCACTGCTCCCCCTGAATGATCAGTGCCCCCCCCACTGCTCCCCCTCAATGATCAGTGCCCCCCTCACTGCCCCCCTCAATGATCAGTGCCCCCCTCACTGCTCCCTCTGAATGATCAGTGCCCCCCTCACTGCTCCCTCTGAATGATCAGTGCCCACCCTCACTGCTCCCCCTCAATGATCAGTGCCCCCCTCACTACTCCCCCTCAATGATCAGTGCCCCCCTCACTGCTCCATCTGAATGTTCAGTGCCCCCCTCACTGCTCCCCCTCAATGATCAGTGCCCCCCTCACTGCCCCCCCTCATTGATCAGTGCCCCCCCTCACTGCCCCCCCTCAATGATCAGTGCCCCCCTCACTACTCCCCCTCAATGATCAGTGCCCCCCTCACTGCTCCCTCTGAATGATCAGTGCCCCCCCTCACTACTCCCTCTGAACGATCAGTGCCCCCCTCACTGCTCCCCCTGAATGATCAGTGCCCCCCTCACTGCTCCCTCTGAATGATCAGTGCCCCCCCTCGCTGCCCCCCCTCATTGATCCGTGCCCCCCTCACTGCTCCCTCTGAACGATCAGTGTCCCCCTCACTGCTCCCTCTGAATGATCAGTGCCCCCCTCACTGCCCCCCTCAATGATCAGTGCCCCCCTCACTACTCCCCCTCAATGATCAGTGCCCCCTCACTGCTCCCTCTGAACGATCAGTGTCCCCCTCACTGCTCCCTCTGAATGATCAGTGCCCCCCCTCATTGACCCCCCCGAATGATCAGTGCCCCCCCTCACTGCTCCCTCTGAATGATCAGTGCCCCCCCTCACTGCTCCCTCTGAATGATCAGTGCCCCCCCTCACTGCTCCCTCTGAATGATCAGTGCCCCCCCTCACTGCTCCCTCTGAATGATCAGTGCCCCCCCTCAATGATCAGTGCCCCCCTCACTGCCCCCACTGAATCATCAGTGCCCCCCCTGACTGCCCCCCTCAATGATCAGTGCTCCCCCTCACTGCTCCCCCTGAATGATCAGTGCCCCACCTCACTGCCCTCCCTCAATGATCAGTGCCCCCCTCACTGCCCCCCCTGAATGATCAGTGCCTCCCTCACTGCCCCCCCTGAATGATCAGTGCCCCCTCACTGCTCCCCCTCAATGATCAGTGCCCCCCTCACTGCCCCCCCTCAATGATCAGTGCCCCCCCTCACTGCCTCCACTGAATGATCAGTGCCCCCCTCACTGCTCCCCCTCAATGATCAGTGCCCCCCCTCACTGCTCCCACTGAATGATCAGTGCCCCCCTCAATGATCAGTGCCCCCCTCACTGCCCCCACTGAATGATCAGTGCCCCCCATCACTGCTCCCTCTGAATGAACAGTGGCCCCCCTCAATGATCAGTGCCCCCCTCACTGCCCCCACTGAATGATCAGTGCCCCCCCTGACTGCCCCCCTCAATGATCAGTGCTCCCCCTCACTGCTCCCCCTGAATGATCAGTGCCCCACCTCACTGCCCTCCCTCAATGATCAGTGCCCCCCTCACTGCCCCCCCTGAATGATCAGTGCCTCCCTCACTGCTCCCCCTGAATGATCAGTGCCCCCCTCACTACTCCCCCTCAATGATCAGTGCCCCCTCAGTGCTCCCTCTGAATGATCAGTGCCCCCCCTCACTGCCCCCTCTGAATGATCAGTGCCCCCCTCACTGCTCCCCCTGAATGATCAGTGCCCCCCTCACTGCTCCCTCTGAATGAGCAGTGCCACCCCTCACTGCCTCCCCTGAATGATCAGTGCCCCCCCTCACTTCTCCCCCTGAATGATCAGTGACCCCCTCACTGCTCCCCTTGAATGATCAGTGCCCCCCTCACTGCTCCCCCTGAATGATCAGTACCCCCCCTCACTGCTCCCCTGAATGATCAGTGCCCCCCTCACTGCCCCGTCTGAATGATCAGTGCCCCATCACTGCTCCCCCTGAATGATCAGTGCCCCCCTCACTGCTGCCCTTGAATGATCAGTGCCCCCATCACTGCTCCCCCTGAATGATCAGTACCCCCCGTCACAGCTCCCCCTGAATGATCAGTGCCCCCCCCTCACTGCTCCCCCTGAATGATAAGTGCTCCCCGCACTGCTCCCCCTGAATGATCAGTGCCCCCAATCACTGCTCCCTCAATGATCAGTGCCCCCCTCACTGCTCCCCCTGAATGATAAGTGCTCCCCCACTGCTCCCCCTCAATGATCAGTGCCCCCCCCTCACTGCTCCCTCTGAATGATCAGTGCCCCCCCTCACTGCTCCCCCTCAATGATCAGTGCCCACCCTCACTGCTCCCTCTGAATGATCAGTGCCCCCCCTCACTGCTCCCCCTCAATGATCAGTGCCCCCCCCTCACTGCTCCCCTTGAATGATCAGTGCCCCCCCTCACTGCTCCCCCTGAATGATCAGTGCCCCCCCTCACTGCTCCCTCTGAATGATCAGTGCCGCCCCTCACTGCTCCCCCTGAATGATCAGTGCCCCCCTCACTGCTCCCCCTGAATGATCAGTGCCCCCTCCTCACTGCTCCCCCTGAATGACCAGTGCCCCCCCTCAATGCCCCATCTGAATGATCAGTGCACCCCCCTCACTGCTCCCCCTGAATGATCAGTGCCTCCCCTCACCGCTCCCTCTGAATGATCAGTGCCGCCCCTCACTGCTCCCCCTGAATGATCAGTGCCCCCCTCACTGATCCCCCTGAATGATCATTGCCCCCCTCACTGATCCCCCTGAATGATCAGTGCCCCCCCTCACTGCCCCATCTGAATGATCAGTGCCGCCCCTCACTGCTCCCCCTGAATGATCAGTGCGCCCCCTCACTGCCCCCCCTGAATGATCAGTGTCCCTCCTCACTGCTCCCCCTCAATGATCAGTGCCCCCCCTCACTGCTCCCCTGAATGATCAGTGCCCCTCCCTCACTGCTCCCTCAATGATCAGTGCCCCACCTGACTGCTCCCCCTGAATGATCAGTGCCCCCCCTCACTGCTCCCCTGAATGATCAGTGCCCCTCCCTCACTGCTCCCTCAATGATCAGTGCCCCCCCTCACTGCTCCCTCTGAATGATCAGTGCCCCCCATCACTGCCCCCCTCAATGATCAGTGCCCCCCTCATTGCTCCCCCTGAATGATCAGTGCCCCCCCTCACTGCTCCCCCTGAATAATCAATGCCCCCCCTCATTGCCCCCTCTGAATGATCAGTGCCGCCCCTCACTGCTCCCTCTGAATGATCAGTGCCCCCCCTCACTGCTCCCTCTGAATGATCAGTGCCCCCCCTCACTGCTCCCTCTGAATGATCAGTGCCCCCCCTCACTGCCCCCCTCAATGATCAGTGCCCCCGCTCACTGCTCCCCCTGAATGATCAGTGCCCCCCTCACTGCTCCCCCTGAATGATCAGTGCCCCCCTCACTGCTTCCCCTGAATGATCAGTGCCCCCCCGTCACTGCTCCCCCTGAATGATCAGTGCCCCCCCCACTGCCCCATCTGAATGATCAGTGCCCCCCCTCACTGCTCCCCCTCAATGATCAGTACCCCCTCTCGCTGCTCCCCCTGAATGATCAGTGCCCCCCTCACTGCCCCCACTGAATGATCAGTGCCCCCCCTCACTACTCCCCCTGAATGATCAGTGCCCCCCCTCACTGCCTCCCCTGAATGATCAGTGCCCCCCCTCACTGCTCCCCCTCAATGATCAGTGCCCCCCTCACTGCCCCCTCTGAATGATCAGTGCCCCCCTCACTGCTCCCCCTGAATGATCATTGCCCCCCTCACTGCTCCCCTGAATGATCAGTGCCCCGCCTCACTGCTCCCTCTGAATGATCAGTGCCCCGCCTCACTGCTCCCTCTGAATGATCAGTGCCCCCCTCACTGCCCCCCCTCAATGATCAGTGCCCCCCCTCACTACTCCCCCTCAATGATCGTGCCCCCCCTCACTGCTCCCTCTGAATGATCAGTGCCCCCCCTCACTGCTCCCTCTGAACGATCAGTGCCCCCCTCACTGCTCCCCCTGAATGATCAGTGCCCCCCTCACTGCTCCCTCTGAATGATCAGTGCCCCCCCTCACTGCCCCCCCTCATTGATCCGTGCCCCCCATCACTGCTCCCTCTGAACGATCAGTGTCCCCCTCACTGCTCCCTCTGAATGATCAGTGTCCCCCTCACTGCTCCCTCTGAATGACCAGTGCCCCCCTCACTGCTCCCTCTGAATGAGCAGTGCCCCCCTCACTGCCCCCCCTCAATGATCAGTGCCCCCCTCACTACTCCCCCTCAATGATCAGTGCCCCCCTCACTGCTCCCTCTGAACGATCAGTCTCCCCCTCACTGCTCCCTCTGAATGATCAGTGCCCCCCCTCATTGACCCCCCCGAATGATCAGTGCCGCCCCTCACCGCCCCCTCTGAATGGTCAGTGCCCCCCCTCACTGCTCCCTCTGAATGATCAGTGCCCCCCCTCACTGCTCCCTCTGAATGATCAGTGCCCCCCCTCACTGCTCCCTCTGAATGATCAGTGACCCCCCCTCACTGCTCCCTCTGAATGATCAGTGCCCCCCCTCAATGATCAGTGGCCCCCTCACTGCCCCCACTGAATGATCAGTGCCCCCCCTGACTGCCCCCCTCAATGATCAGTGCTCCCCCTCACTGCTCCCCCTGAATGATCAGTGCCCCACCTCACTGCCCTCCCTCAATGATCAGTGCCCCCCCTCACTGCCCCCCCTGAATGATCAGTGCCTCCCTCACTGCCCCCCCTGAATGATCAGTGCCCCCCCTCACTGCTCCCCTTCAATGATCAGTGCCCCCCTCACTGCCCCCCCCTCAATGATCAGTGCCCCCCCTCACTGCCTCCACTGAATGATCAGTGCCCCCCTCACTGCTCCCCCTCAATGATCAGTGCCCCCCTCACTGCCCCCACTGAATGATCAGTGCCCCCCCTCAATGATCAGTGCCCCCCCTCACTGCCCCCACTGAATGATCAGTGCCCCCCCTCACTGCTCCCTCTGAATGATCAGTGCCCCCCCTCAATGATAAGTACCCCCCCTCACTGCCCCCACTGAATTATCAGTGCCCCCCCTGACTGCCCCCCTCAATGATCAGTGCTCCCCCCTCACTGCTCCCCCTGAATGATCAGTGCCCCACCTCACTGCCCTCCCTCAATGATCAGTGCCCCCCTCACTGCCCCCCCTGAATGATCAGTGCCTCCCTCACTGCCCCCCCTGAATGATCAGTGCCCCCTCACTACTCCCCCTCAATGATCAGTGCCCCCCTCACTGCCCCCGCTCAATGATCAGTGCCCCCCCTCACTGCCCCCACTGAATGATCAGTGCCCCCCCTCACTGCTCCCCCTCAATAATCAGTGCCCCCCCTCACTGCCCCCACTGAATGATCAGTGCCCCCCCTCACTGCTCCCCCTCAATAATCAGTGCCCCTCCCTCACTGCTCCCCCTCAATGATCAGTGCCCCCCCTCACTGCCCCCACTGAATGATCAGTGCGCCCCTCACTGCTCCCCCTGAATGATCAGTGCCCCCATCACTGCTACCCCTCAATGATCAGTGCCCCCCTCACTGCTCCCTCTCAATGATCAGTGCCCCCCTCACTGCCCCCTCTGAATGATCAGTGCCCTCCTCACTGCTCCCCCTCAATGATCAGTGACCCCCCTCACTGCTCCCCCTGAATGATCAGTGCCCCCCCCACTGCTCCCCCTCAATGATCAGTGCCCCCCTCACTGCCCCCCTCAATGATCAGTGCCCCCCTCACTGCTCCCTCTGAATGATCAGTGCCCCCCCCTCACTGCTCCCCCTCAATGATCAGTGCCCCCCTCACTACTCCCCCTCAATGATCAGTGCCCCCCTCACTGCTCCATCTGAATGTTCAGTGCCCCCCTCACTGCTCCCCCTCAATGATCAGTGCCCCCCTCACTGCCCCCCCTCATTGATCTGTGCCCCCCCTCCCTGCCCCCCCTCAATGATCAGTGCCCCCCTCACTACTCCCCCTCAATGATCAGTGCCCCCCTCACTGCTCCCTCTGAATGATCAGTGCCCCCCTCACTACTCCCTCTGAACGATCAGTGCCCCCCTCACTGCTCCCCCTGAATGATCAGTGCCCCCCTCACTGCTCCCTCTGAATGATCAGTGCCCCCCCTCGCTGCCCCCCCTCATTGATCCGTGCCCCCCCTCACTGCTCCCTCTGAACGATCAGTGTCCCCCTCACTGCTCCCTCTGAATGATCAGTGCCCCCCTCACTGCCCCCCCTCAATGATCAGTGCCCCCCTCACTACTCCCCCTCAATGATCAGTGCCCCCTCACTGCTCCCTCTGAACGATCAGTGTCCCCCTCACTGCTCCCTCTGAATGATCAGTGCCCCCCCTCATTGACCCCCCCGAATGATCAGTGCCGCCCCTCAACGCCCCCTCTGAATGATCAGTGCCCCCCCTCACTGCTCCCTCTGAATGATCAGTGCCCCCCCTCACTGCTCCCTCTGAATGATCAGTGCCTCCCCTCACTGCTCCCTCTGAATGATCAGTGCCCCCCCTCACTGCTCCCTCTGAATGATCAGTGCCCCCCCTCAATGATCAGTGCCCCCCTCACTGCCCCCACTGAATCATCAGTGCCCCCCCTGACTGCCCCCCTCAATGATCAGTGCTCCCCCTCACTGCTCCCCCTGAATGATCAGTGCCCCACCTCACTGCCCTCCCTCAATGATCAGTGCCCCCCTCACTGCCCCCCCTGAATGATCAGTGCCTCCCTCACTGCCCCCCCTGAATGATCAGTGCCCCCTCACTGCTCCCCCTCAATGATCAGTGAGCCCCTCACTGCCCCCCCTCAATGATCAGTGCCCCCCCTCACTGCCTCCACTGAATGATCAGTGCCCCCCTCACTGCTCCCCCTCAATGATCAGTGCCCCCCTCACTGCTCCCACTGAATGATCAGTGCCCCCCTCAATGATCAGTGCCCCCCTCACTGCCCCCACTGAATGATCAGTGCCCCCCTCACTGCTCCCTCTGAATGAACAGTGCCCCCCCTGACTGCCCCCCTCAATGATCAGTGCCCCACCTCACTGCCCTCCCTCAATGATCAGTGCCCCCCTCACTGCCCCCCCTGAATGATCAGTGCCTCCCTCACTGCTCCCCCTGAATGATCAGTGCCCCCCTCACTACTCCCCCTCAATGATCAGTGCCCCCCTCACTGCTCCCTCTGAATGATCAGTGCCCCCCCTCACTGCCCCCTCTGAATGATCAGTGCCCCCCTCACTGCTCCCCCTGAATGATCAGTGCCCCCCTCACTGCTCCCTCTGAATGAGCAGTGCCACCCCTCACTGCCTCCCCTGAATGATCAGTGCCCCCCCTCACTTCTCCCCCTGAATGATCAGTGACCCCCTCACTGCTCCCCTTGAATGATCAGTGCCCCCCTCACTGCTCCCCCTGAATGATCAGTACCCCCCCTCACTGCTCCCCTGAATGATCAGTGCCCCCCTCACTGCCCCGTCTGAATGATCAGTGCCCCATCACTGCTCCCCCTGAATGATCAGTGCCCCCCTCACTGCTGCCCTTGAATGATCAGTGCCCCCATCACTGCTCCCCCTGAATGATCAGTACCCCCCGTCACAGCTCCCCCTGAATGATCAGTGCCCCCCCCTCACTGCTCCCCCTGAATGATAAGTGCTCCCCGCACTGCTCCCCCTGAATGATCAGTGCCCCCAATCACTGCTCCCTCAATGATCAGTGCCCCCCTCACTGCTCCCCCTGAATGATAAGTGCTCCCCCACTGCTCCCCCTCAATGATCAGTGCCCCCCCTCACTGCTTCCTCTGAATGATCAGTGCCCCCCCTCACTGCTCCCCCTCAATGATCAGTGCCCCCCCTCACTGCTCCCTCTGAATGATCAGTGCCCCCCCTCACTGCTCCCCCTCAATGATCAGTGCCCCCCCTCACTGCTCCCCTTGAATGATCAGTGCCCCCCCTCACTGCTCCCCCTGAATGATCAGTGCCCCCCCTCACTGCTCCCTCTGAATGATCAGTGCCGCCCCTCACTGCTCCCCCTGAATGATCAGAGCCCCCCTCACTGCTCCCCCTGAATGATCAGTGCCCCCTCCTCACTGCTCCCCCTGAATGACCAGTGCCCCCCCTCAATGCCCCATCTGAATGATCAGTGCACCCCCCTCACTGCTCCCCCTGAATGATCAGTGCCCCCCCTCACTGCTCCCTCTGAATGATCAGTGCCGCCCCTCACTGCTCCCCCTGAATGATCAGTGCCCCCCTCACTGATCCCCCTGAATGATCAGTGCCCCCCTCACTGATCCCCCTGAATGATCAGTGCCCCCCCTCACTGCCCCATCTGAATGATCAGTGCCGCCCCTCACTGCTCCCCCTGAATGATCAGTGCCCCCCCCTCACTGCTCCCTCTGAATGATCAGTGCCCCCCTCACTGCTCACCCTCAATGATCAGTGCCCCCCCTCACTGCTCACCCTCAATGATCAGTGCTCCCCCTCACTGCGCCGCCTGAATGATCACTGCCTCCCTCACTGCTCCCCCTCAATGATCAGTGCCCCCCCTCACTGCCTCCCCTGAATGATCAGTGCCCCCCCTCACTGCTCCCCCTCAATGATCAGTGCCCCCCCATCACTGCTCCCCCTCAATGATCAGTGCCCCCCTCACTGCTCCCCCTGAATGATCAGTGCCCCCCCTCACTGCTCCCCTTGAATGATCAGAGCCCCCCCTCACTGCTCCCCCTGAATGATCAGTGCCCCCCCTCACTGCTCCCTCTGAATGATCAGTGCGCCCCCTCACTGCCCCCCCTGAATGATCAGTGTCCCTCCTCACTGCTCCCCCTCAATGATCAGTGCCCCCCCTCACTGCTCCCCTGAATGATCAGTGCCCCTCCCTCACTGCTCCCTCAATGATCAGTGCCCCACCTGACTGCTCCCCCTGAATGATCAGTGCCCCCCCTCACTGCTCCCCTGAATGATCAGTGCCCCTCCCTCACTGCTCCCTCAATGATCAGTGCCCCCCCCTCACTGCTCCCTCTGAATGATCAGTGCCCCCCATCACTGCCCCCCTCAATGATCAGTGCCCCCCTCATTGCTCCCCCTGAATGATCAGTGCCCCCCCTCACTGCTCCCCCTGAATAATCAATGCCCCCCCTCATTGCCCCCTCTGAATGATCAGTGCCGCCCCTCACTGCTCCCTCTGAATGATCAGTGCCCCCCCTCACTGCTCCCTCTGAATGATCAGTGCCCCCCCTCACTGCTCCCTCTGAATGATCAGTGCCCCCCCTCACTGCCCCCCTCAATGATCAGTGCCCCCGCTCACAGCTCCCCCTGAATGATCAGTGCCCCCCTCACTGCTCCCCCTGAATGATCAGTGCCCCCCTCACTGCTTCCCCTGAATGATCAGTGCCCCCCCGTCACTGCTCCCCCTGAATGATCAGTGCCCCCCCCACTGCCCCATCTGAATGATCAGTGCCCCCCCTCACTGCTCCCCCTCAATGATCAGTACCCCCTCTCGCTGCTCCCCCTGAATGATCAGTGCCCCCCTCACTGCCCCCACTGAATGATCAGTGCCCCCCCTCACTACTCCCCCTGAATGATCAGTGCCCCCCCTCACTGCCTCCCCTGAATGATCAGTGCCCCCCTCACTGCTCCCCCTCAATGATCAGTGCCCCCCTCACTGCCCCCTCTGAATGATCAGTGCCCCCCTCACTGCTCCCCCTGAATGATCATTGCCCCCCTCACTGCTCCCCCTGAATGATCAGTGACCCCCTCACTGCTCCCCTTGAATGATCAGAGCCCCCCTCACTGCTCCCCCTGAATGATCAGAGCCCCCCTCACTGCTCCCCCTGAATGATCAGTGCACCCCCTCACTGCTCCCCCTGAATGATCAGTGTCCCCCTCACTGCTCCCCCTCAATGATCAATGCCCCCCCTCACTGCTCCCCCTCAATGATCTGTGCCCCCCTCACTGCTCCGCCTGAATGATCACTGCCCCCCTCACTGCCCCCCCTGAATGATCAGTGCCCCCCCTCACTACTCCCCCTCAATGATCAGTGCCCCCCTCACTCCCCCGTCTGAATGATCAGTGCCCCATCACTGCTCCCCTTGAATGATCAGTGCACCCCCTCATTGCTCCCCCTGAATGATCAGTGCCCCCCCTCACTGCTCCCCTTGAATGATCAGAGCCCCCCCTCACTGCTCCCCCTGAATGATCGGAGCCCCCCCTCACTGCTCCCCCTGAATGATCAGTGCCCCCCCTCACTGCTCCCCTTGAATGATCAGTGCCCCCCCTCACTGCTCCCCCTCAATGATCAGTGCCCCCCTTCACTGCTCCCCCTCAATGATCAGTGCCCCCTCACTGCTCCCCCTGAATGATCAGTGCCCCCCCTCACTGCTCCCCTTGAATGATCAGAGCCCCCCGTCACTGCTCCCCCTGAATGATCAGTGCACCCCCTCACAGCTCCCCCTGAATGATCAGAGCCCCCCCTCACTGCTCCCCCTGAATGATCAGTGCCCCCCCTCACTGCTCCCCTTGAATGATCAGAGCCCCCCATCACTGCTCCCCCTGAATGATCAGTGCACCCCCTCACAGCTCCCCCTGAATGATCAGTGCCCCCCTCACTGCTCCCCCTGAATGATCAGTGCCCCCCCTCACTGCTCCCCTGAATCATCAGTGCCCCTCCCTCACTGCTCCCTCAATGATCAGTGCCCCCCTCACTGCTCCCTCTGAATGATCAGTGCCCCCCCTCACTGCTCCCTCTGAATGATCAGTGCTCCCCCTCACTGCTCCCTCTGAATGATCAGTGCCCCCCTCACTGCTCCCCCTCAATGATCAGTGCCCTCCCCTCACTGCCCCCCTCAATAATCAGTGCCCCCGCTCACTGCTCCCCCTCAATGATCAGTACCCCCCCCTCACTGCTCCCCCTCAATGATCAGTGCCCTCCCCTCACTGCCCCCCTCAATGATCAGTGCCCCCGCTCACTGCTCCCCCTCAATGATCAGTGCCCCCCCTCACTGCTCCCCCTCAATGATCAGTGCCCCCCCCTCACTGCTCCCCCTCAATGATCAGTGCCCTCCCCTCACTGCCCCCCTCAATGATCAATGCCCCCCCTCACTGCTCCCCCTCAATGATCAGTGCCCCCCCTCACTGCTCCCCCTCAATGATCTGAGCCCCCCTCACAGCTCCCCCTCAATGATCAGTGCCCTCCCTCACTGCGCCGCCTGAATGATCACTGCCCCCCTCACTGCTCCCCCTCAATGATCAGTGCCCCCCTCACTGCTCCGCCTGAATGATCAGTGCCCCCCCTCACTACTCCCCCTGAATGATCAGCGCCCCCCCTCACTGCCCCCCCGAATGATCAGTGCCCCCCCTCACTACTCTCCCTGAATGATCAGCGCCCCCCCTCACTGCTCCCCCTCAATGATCAGTGCCCCCCTCACTGCCTCCCCTAAATGATCAGTGCCCCCCTCACTGCTCCCCCTGAATGATCAGTGCCCCCCCTCACTGCTCCCCCTCAATGATCAGTGACCCCCTCACTGCTCCCCCTCAATGATCAGTGCCCCCCTCACTGCCTCCCCTAAATGATCAGTGCCCCCCTCACTGCTCCCCCTGAATTATCAGTGCCCCCCCTCACTGCTCCCCTTGAATGATCAGTGCCCCCCCTCACTGCTCCCCCTCAATGATCAGTGCCCCCCCTCACTGCTCCCCCTCAATGATCAGTGCCCCCCCTCACTGCTCCCCCTCAATGATCAGTGCCCCCCCTCACTGCTCCCCCTCAATGATCAGTGCCCCCCCTCACTGCTCCCCCTCAATGATCAGTGCCCCACCCTCACTGCTCCCCCTCAATGATCAGTGCCCCCCCCTCACTGCTCCCCCTCAATGATCAGTGCCCCCCCTCACTGCTCCCCCTGAATGATCAGTGCCCCCCCTCACTGCTCCCCTTGAATGATCAGAGTCCCCCCTCACTGCTGCCCCTGAATGATCAGTGCACCCCCTCACAGCTCCCCCTGAATGATCAGTGCCCCCCTCACTGCTCCCCCTGAATGATCAGTGCCCCCCCTCACTGCCCCCCCTCACTGCTCCCCCTCAATGATCAGTGCCCCCCCTCACTGCTCCCCCTCAATGATCAGTGCCCTCCCCTCACTGCACCCCTCAATGATCAGTGCCCCCCCTCACTGCTCCCCCTCAATGATCAGTGCCCCCCCTCACTGCTCCCCCTCAATGATCAGTGCCCCCCTCACTGCTCCTCCTGAATGATCAGTGCCCCCCTCACTGCTCCCCCTGAATGATCAGTGCCCCCCTCACTGCTCCCCCTGAATGATCAGTGCCCCCCTCACTGCTCCCCCTCAATGATCAGTGCTCCCGCTCACTGCTCCCTCTGAATGATCAGTGCCCCCCTCACTGCTCCCCCTCAATGATCAGTGCCCCCCCTTCACTGCTCCCTCTGAATGATCAGTGCCCCCCCTCACTGCTCCCCCTGAATGATCAGTGCCCCCCTCACTGCTCCCCCTGAATGATCAGTGCCCCCTCCTCACTGCTCCCCCTGAATGACCAGTGCCCCCCCCTCAATGCCCCATCTGAATGATCAGTGCACCCCCCTCACTGCTCCCCCTGAATGATCAGTGCCCCCCCTCACTGCTCCCTCTGAATGATCAGTGCCCCCCTCACTGCTCCCTCTGAATGATCAGTGCCCCCCCGTCACTGCTCCCCGTAAATGATCAGTGCCCCCCCTCAATGCCCCATCTGAATGATCAGTGCACCCCCTCACTGCTCCCCCTGAATGATCAGTGCCCCCCTCACTGCTCCCCCTGAATGATCAGTGCCCCCCCACACTGCTCCCCCTGAATGACCAGTGCCCCCCCTCAATGCCCCATCTGAATGATCAGTGCACCCCCCTAACTGCTCCCCTGAATGATTATTGCCCCCCCTCACTGCTCCCCCTGAATGATCAGTGCCCCCCTCACTGATCCCCCTGAATGATCAGTGCCCTCCCGTCACTGCCCCATCTGAATGATCAGTGCCCCTCCCTCACTGCTCCCTCAATGATCAGTGCCCCCCCTCACTGCTCCCTCTGAATGATCAGTGCCCCCCATCACTGCCCCCCCTCAATGATCAGTGCCCCCCCTCATTGCTCCCTCTGAATGATCAGTGCCCCCCCTCACTGCTCCCCCTGAATGATCAATGCCCCCCCTCATTGCCCCCTCTGAATGATCAGTGCCGCCCCTCACTGCCCCCTCTGAATGATCAGTGCCCCCCCTCACTGCTCCCTCTGAATGATCAGTGCCCCCCCTCACTGCTCCCTCTGAATGATCAGTGCCCCCCTCACTGCTCCCCCTCAATGATCAGTGCCCCCCCTCACTGCCCCCCTCAAGGATCAGTGCCGCCCCTCACTGCTCCCCCTGAATGATCAGTGCCCCCCTCACTGCTTCCCCTGAATGATCAGTGCCCCCCCGTCACTGCTCCCCCTGAATGATCAGTGCCCCCCCCACTGCCCCATCTGAATGATCAGTACCCCCCACTCACGGCTCCCCCTCAATGATCAATGCCCCCCCTCACTGCTCCCCCTCAATGATCAGTACCCCGCCTCGCTGCTCCCCCTGAATGATCAGTGCCCCCCTCACTGCCCCCACTGAATGATCAGTGCCCCCCCTCACTACTCCCCCTGAATGATCATTGCCCCCCCTCACTGCCTCCCCTGAATGATCAGTGCCCTCCCTCACTGCTCCCCCTCAATGATCAGTGCCCCCCTCACTGCTCCCCCTCAATGATCAGTGCCCCCCTCACTGCTCCCCCTGAATGATCAGTGCCCCCCTCACTGCTCCCCCTGAATGATCAGTGACCCCCCTCACTGCTCCCCCTGAATGATCAGAGCCCCCCTCACTGCTCCCCCTGAATGATCAGAGCCCCCCTCACTGCTCCCCTTGAATGATCAGTGCCCCCCCTCACTGCTCCCTCTGAATGATCAGTGCCCCCCTCACTGCCCCCCTGAATGATCACTGCCCCCCCTCACTGCTCCGCCTGAATGATCAGTGCCCCCCCTCACTGCTCCGCCTGAATGATCACTGCCCCCCTCACTGCCCCCCCTGAATGATCAGTGCCCCCCCTCACTGCTCCCCCTGAATGATCAGCGCCCCCCCTCACTGCCTCCCCTGAATGATCAGTGCCCCCCCTCACTGCTCCCCCTCAATGATCAGTGCCCCCCTCACTGCCCCGTCTGAATGATCAGTGCCCCCTCACTGCTCCCCCTGAATGATCAGTGCCCCCCTCACTGCTCCCCCTGAATGATCAGTGCCCCCCTCACAGCTCCCCCTGAATGATCAGAGCCCCCCTCACTGCTCCCCCTGAATGATCAGTGCCCCCCCTCACTGCTCCCCTTGAATGATCAGAGCCCCCCCTCACTGCTCCCCCTGAATGATCAGTGCCCCCCCTCACTGCTCACCCTCAATGATCAGTGCCCCCTCACTGCCCCCCTCAATGATCAGTGCCCCCGCTCACTGCTCCCCCTCAATGATCAGTGCCCGCCCTCAATGCCCCATCTGAATGATCAGTGCCCCCCCTCACTGCTCCCCCTGAATGATTAGTGCCCCCCCTCACTGCTCCCTCTGAATGATCAGTGCCGCCCCTCACTGCTCCCCCTGAATGATCAATGCGCCCCCTCACTGCCCCCTCTGAATGATCAGTGAACCCCTCACTGCTCCCCCTGAATGATCAATGCGCCCCCTCACTGCCCCCTCTGAATGATCAGTGCCCCCCTCACTGCTCCCCCTGAATGATCAGTGCCCCCCTCCCTGCTCCCCTTGAATGATAAGTGCCCCCCCCACTGCTCCCCCTCAATGATCAGTGCACCCCTCACTGCTCCCCCTGAATGATCAATGCGCCCCCTCACTGCCCCCTCTGAATGATCAGTGCCCCCCCCACTGCTCCCCCTCAATGATCAGTGCCCCCCTCACTGCTCCCCCTGAATGATCAGTGCCCCCCCTCATTGCTCCCCCTGAATGATCAGTGCCCCCCCTCACTGCTCCCTCTGAATGATCAGTGCCCCCCCTCAGTGCTCCCCCTCAATGATCTGTGCCCCCACCTCACTGCTCCGCCTGAATGATCAGTGCCCGCCTCACTGCCCCCGCTGAATGATCAGTGCCCCCCCTCACTACTCCCCCTGAATGATCAGTGCCCCCCCTCAAGCTCCCCCTCAATGATCAGTGCCCCCCCTCACTACTCCCCCTGAATGATCAGTGCCCCCATCACTGCTCCCCCTGAATGATCAGTGCCCCCCCTCACTGCTCCCCCTGAATGATCAGTGCCCGCCTCACTGCCCCCCCTGAATGATCAGTGCCCCCCCTCACTACTCCCCCTGAATGATCAGTGCCCCCTCACTGCCTCCCCTGAATGATCAGTGCCCCCCTCACTGCTCCCCCTGAATGATCAGTGCCCCCCCTCACTGCTCCCCCTGAATGATCAGTGCCCCCCCTCACTGCTCCCACTGAATGATCAGTGCCCCACTCACTGCTCCCCCTGAATGATCAGTGCCCCCCCTCACTGCTCCCCCTCAATGATCAGTGCCCCCCTCACAGCTCCCCCTGAATGATCAGTGCCCCCCCTCACTGCTCCTCCTGAATGATCAGTGCCCCCCTCACAGCTCCCCCTGAATGATCAGTGCCTCCCCTCACTGCTCCTCCTGAATGATCAGTGCCCCCCTCACTGCTCCCCCTGAATGATCAGTGCCCCCCCTCACTGCTCCTCCTGAATGATCAGTGCCCCCCTCACAGCTCCCCCTGAATGATCAGAGCCCCCCCTCACTGCCCCCACTGAATGATCAGTGCACCCCCTCACTGCTCCCCCTCAATGATCAGTGCCCCCCCTCACTGCCCCCCCCTGAATGATCAGTGCCCCCTCCTCACTGCTCCCCTTGAATGATCAATGACCCCCTCACTGCTCCCCCTCAATGATCAGTGCCCCCCTCACTGCTCCCCCTGAATGATCAGTGCACCCCCTCACTGCTCCCCCTCAATGATCAGTGCCCCCCCTCACTGCCCCCCCCTGAATGATCAGTGCCCCCTCCTCACTGCTCCCCCTGAATGATCAGTGCCCCCCCTCACTGCTCCCCCTCAATGATCAGTGCCCCCCCTCACTGCTCCCTCTGAATGATCAGTGCGCCCCTCACTGCCCCCACTGAATGATCAGTGCCCCCCTCACTGCCCCCCTCAATGATCAGTGCCCCCCTCACTGCCCCCCCTCAATGATCAGTGCCCCCCCTCACTGCTCCCCCTGAATGATCAGAGCCCCGCCTCACTGCTCCCTCTGAATGATCAGTGCTCCCCCTCACTGCTCCCCCTGAATGATCAGTGCCCCCCCTCACTGCTCCCCCTGAATGATCAGTGCACCCCCTCACTGCCCCCCCTGAATGATCAGTGCCCCCCTCACTGCTCCGCCTGAATGATCAGTGCCCCCCCTCCCTGCCCCCCCTGAATGATCAATGCCCCCCTCACTGCCCCCTCAATGATCAGTGCCCCCCCTCACTGCTCACCCTCAATGATCAGTGCCCCCCTCACTACTCCCTCTGAATGATCAGTGCCCCCGTCACTGCTCCCCCTGAATGATCAGTGCCCCCCCTCACTGCTCCCCCTGAATGATCAGTGCCCCCCCTCACTGCTCCCCCTCAATGATCAGTGCCCCCCCTCACTGCTCCCCCTCAATGATCAGTGCCCCCCCTCACTGCTCCCTCTGAATGATCAGTGCCCCCCCTCACTGCCCCCCCTCAATGATCAGTGCCCCCCCTCACTGCTCCCTCTGAATGATCAGTGCCCCCCCTCACTGCTCCCCCTCAATGATCAGTGCCCCACCTCACTGCTCCCTCTGAATGATCAGTGCCCCCCTCACTGCTCCCCCTGAATGATCAGTGCCCCCCTCACTGCTCCCCCTCAATGATAAGTGCCCCCCTCACTGCTCCCCCTCAATGATTAGTGCCTCCCTCACTGCCCCCCCAATGATCAGTGCCCCCCCTCAGTGCTCCCCCTGAATGATCAGTGCCCCCCCTCACTGCTCCCCCTCAATGATAAGTGCCCCCCTCACTGCTCCCCCTCAATGATTGGTGCCCCCCTCACTGCCCCCCCAATGATCAGTGCCCCCCCTCAGTGCTCCCCCTCAATGATCAGTGCCCCCCCTCACTGCTCCCCCTCAATGATAAGCGCCCCCCCTCCCTGCCCCCCTGAATGATCAGTGCCCCCCGTCACTGCTCCCCCTCAATGATCTGTGCCCCCACCTCACTGCTCCGCCTCAATGATCAGTGCCCCCTCACTGCTACCTTTGAATGATCAGTGCCCCCCCTCACTGCTCCCCCTCAATGATCAGTGCCTCCCCTCACTGCTCCCTCTGAATGATCAGTGCCCCCCCTCACTGCTCCCTCTGAATGATCAGTGCCCCCCTCACGGCTCCCCCTGAATGATCATTGCCCCCCTCACTGCTCCCCCTGAATGATCAGTGCCCCCCTCACTGCCCCCCTCAATGATCAGTGCACCCCCTCACTGCTCCCCCTGAATGATCAGAGGCCCCCCTCACTGCTCCCTCTGAATGATCAGTGCCCCCCCTCACTGCACCCCCGAATGATCAGTGCCCCTCTCACTGCTCCCCCTTCATGGTCAGTGCCCCCCCTCACTGCCCCCCTCAATGATCAGTGCCCCCCCTCAATGCTCCCCCTCAATGATCAGTGCCCCGCTCACTGCTCCCCCTGAATGATCAGTGCCCACCTCACTGCTCCCCCTGAATGATCAGTGCCCACCCTCAATGCTCCCCCTGAATGATCAATGCCCCCCTCACTGCTCCCCCTGAATGATCAGAGGCCCCCCTCACTGCTCCCTCTGAATGATTAGTGCCCCCCCTCACTGCACCCCCGAATGATCAGTGCACCCCCTCACTGCTCCCCCTGAATGATCAGAGGCCCCCCTCACTGCTCCCTCTGAATGATCAGTGTCCCCCCTCACTGCACCCCTCAATGATCAGTGCCCCCTCTCACTGCTCCCCCTTAATGATCAGTGCCCCCCCTCACTGCCCCCCTCAATGATCAGTGCCCCCCCTCATTGCTCCCCCTGAATGACCAGTGCCCCCCCTCACTGCCCCCCTCAATGATCAGTGCCCCCCCTCAATGCTCCCCCTGAATGATCAGTGCCCCCCTCACTGCTCCCCCTGAATGATCAGTGCCCACCTCACTGCTCCCCCTGAATGATCAGAGCCCCCCCCTCACTGCTCCCTCTGAATGATCAGTGCCCCCACTCACTGCACCCCCGAATGATCAGTGCCCCCCTCATTGCCCCCCCTCAATGATCAGTGCCCCCCCTCATTGCTCCCCCGGAATGATCAGTGCCCCCCCCTCACTGCTCCCCGTGAATGATCAGTGCCCCCCCTCACTGCTCCCCCTGAATGATCAGTGCCCCCTCACTGCTCCCTCTGAATGATCAGTGCCCCCCCTCACTGCTCCCCCTCAATGATCAGTGCCCCCCCTCACTGCTCCCCCTGAATGATCAGTGCTGCCCCCTCACTGCTCCCCCTCAATGATCAGTGCCCCCCTCACTGCTCCCTCTGAATGATCAGTGCCCCCACCTCACTGCCCCCTCAATGATCAGTGCCCCCCCTCACTGCTCCCCCTGAATGATCAGTGCCCCCCAACTGCTCCCCTGAATGATCAGTGCCCCCCCTCACTGCTCCCCCTGAAAGATAAGTGCCCCCCCTCACTGCTCCCCTGAATGATCAGTGCCCCCCCTCACTGCTCCCCCTGAATGATCAGTGCCCCCCTCACTGCTCCCCCTCAATGATCAGTGCCCCCCCTCACTGCTCCCTCTGAATGATCAGTGCCCCCCCTCACTGCTCCCCCTTAATGATCAGTGCCCCCCCTCACTGCTCCCTCTGAATGATCAGTGCCCCCCCTCCCTGCCCCCCCTGAATGATCAATGCCCCCCTCACTGCCCCCACTCAATGATCAGTGCCCCCCCTCACATCTCCCCCTGAATGATCAGTGCCCCCTCCTCACTGCTCCCCCTCAATGATCAGTGCCCCCACTCACTGCTCCCCCTCAATGATCTGTGCCCCCCGTCACTGCTCCCCCTCAATGATCATTGCACCCCTCACTGCCCCCCCTCAATGATCACTGCCCCCCTCACTGCTCCCCCTCAATGATCAGTGCCCCCCTCACTGCTCCCCCTCAATGATCAGTGCGCCCCTCACTGCCCCCCTCAATGATCAGTGCCCCTCTCACTGCCCCCTCAATGATCTGTGCACCCCCCTCACTGCTCCCCCTGAATGATCAGAGCCCCCCTCACTGCTCCCCCTCAATGATAAGTGCCCCCCTCACTGCGCCCCCGCAATGATCAATGCCCCCCCTCACTGCTCCCCCTCAATGATCAGTGCCCTCCCTCACTGCTCCATCTGAATGATCAGTGCCCCCCCTCACTGCTCCCCCTCAATGATCAGTGCCCCCCTCACTGCTCCCCCTGAATGATCAGTGCCCCCCTCACTGCTCCCCCTGAATGATCTGTGCCCCCCCTCACTGCTCCCCTGAATGATCAGTGCCCCCCCCTCACTGCTCCCCCTCAATGATCAGTGCCCTTCCTCACTGCTCCCCCTGAATGATCAGTGCACCCCCTCAATGATTAGTGCCCCCCTCACTGCTCCCACTCAATGATCAGTGCCCCCCTCACTGCCGCCCCTGAATGATCAGTGCCCCCCTCACTGCTCCGCCTGAATGATCAGTGCCCCCCCTCACTGCTCCCTCTGAATGATCAGTGCCCCCCTCACTGCTCACCCTCAATGATCAGTGACCCCCTCACTGCTCCCTCTGAATGATCAGTGCCTCCCCTCACTGCTCCCCCTCAATGATAAGCGCCCCCCCCTCCCTGCCCCCCTGAATGATCAATGCCCCCCTCACTGCCCCGCTCAATGATCAGTGCCCCCCCTCACTGCTCACCCTCAATGATCAGTGCCCCCCTCACTGCTCCACCTCAATGATCTGTGCCCCCCTCACTGCTCCCCCTCAATGATTAGTGCCCCCCTCACTGCCCCCCTCAATGATCAGTGCCCCCCTCATTGCTCCCCCTGAATGATCAGTGCCCCCCTCACTGCTCCCCCTGAATGATCAGTGCCCCCCTCACTGCCCCCCTCAATGATCAGTGCCCCCCTCATTGCTCCCCCTGAATGATCAGTGCCCCACCTCACTGCCCCCCCTCAATGATCAGTGCCCCCCCTCACTGCTCCACCTGAATGATCAGTGCCCCCCCCTCACTGCTCCCCCTCAATGATCAGTGCCCCCCTCACGGCTCCCCCTGAATGATCAGTGCCCCCCCTCACTGCTCCCCCTCAATGATCAGTGCCCCCCTCACGGCTCCCCCTGAATGATCAGTGCCCCCCGTCACTGCTCCCCCTCAATGATTAGTGCCCCCCTCACTGCCCCCCCAATGATCAGTGCCCCCCTCATTGCTCCCCCTGAATGATCAGTGCCCCCCTCACTGCCCCCCCAATGATCAGTGCCCCCCTCATTGCTCCCCCTCAATGATCAGTGCCCCCCTCACTGCACCCCCGAATGATCAGTGCCCTCCCCTCACTGCCCCCCTCGACGATCAGTGACCGCGCTCACTGCTCCACCTTAATGATCAGTGCCCCCCCTCAGTGCCCCCCTCAATGATCAGTGCCCCCCCTCATTGCTACCCCTCAATGATCAGTGCCCCCCCTCACTGCTCCCCCTCAATGATCAGTGCCCTCCCCTCACTGCCCCCCTCGATGATCAGTGACCGCGCTCACTGCTCCCCCTGAATGATCAGTGCCCCCCCTCACTGCTCCCACTCAATGATCAGTGCCCGCCGTCACTGCTCCCCCTCAATGATCAGTGCCCCCCCTCACTGCTCCCCCTCAATGATCAGAGCCCCCCCTCACTGCACCCCCGAATGATCAGTGACCCCCTCACTGCTCCACCTTAATGATCAGTGCCCCCCCTCACTGCCCCCCTCAATGATCAGTGCCCCCCTCATTGCTCCCCCTGAATGATCAGTGCCCCCCCTCACTGCTCCCCCTGAATGATCAGTGCCGCCCCTCACTGCTCCCTCTGAATGATCAGTGCCGCCCCTCACTGCTCCCCCTGAATGATCAGTGCCCCCCTCACTGATCCCCCTGAATGATCAGTGCCCCCCTCACTGATCCCCCTGAATGATCAATGCCCCCCCTCACTGCTCCCCCTCAATGATCAGTGCCCCCCCTCACTACTCCCCCTGAATGATCAGTGCCCCCCCTCACTGCCCCCCCTAAATGATCAGTGCCCCCCCTCACTGCTCCCTCTGAATGATCAGTGCCCCCCATCACTGCCTCCCCTGAATGATCAGTGCCCCCTCTCACTGCTCCCCCTCAATGATCAGTGCCCCCCTCACTGCCCCCTCTGAATGATCAGTGCCCCCCTCACTGCTCCCCCTCAATGATCAGTGCCCCCCTCACTGCTCCCTCTGAATGATCAGTGCACCCCCTCACTGCTCCCCCTCAATGATCAGTGTCCCCCCTCACTGCTCCCCCTCAATGATCGGTGCCCCCCCTCACTGCTCCCCCTCAATGATCAGTGCCCCCCCTCTCTGCTCCCCCTCAATGATCAGTGCCCCCCTCACTGCTCCACCTGAATGATCAGTGCCCCCCCGCACAGCTCCCCCTGAATGATCAGTGCCCCCCTCACTGCTCCCCCTGAATGATCAGTGCCCCCCCTCACTGCTCCCCCTGAATGATCAGTGCCCCCCCTCACTGCTCCCCCTCAATAATCTGTGCCCCCACCTCACTGCTCCGCCTCAATGATCAGTGCCCCCCCTCACTGCTCCCCATCAATGATCAGAGGCCCCCCTCACTGCTCCCTCTGAATGATCAGTGTCCCCCCTCACTGCACCCCTCAATGATCAGTGCCCCCTCTCACTGCTCCCCCTTAATGATCAGTGCCCCCCCTCACTGCCCCCCTCAATGATCAGTGCCCCCCCTCATTGCTCCCCCTGAATGACCAGTGCCCCCCCTCACTGCCCCCCTCAATGATCAGTGCCCCCCCTCAATGCTCCCCCTGAATGATCAGTGCCCCCCTCACTGCTCCCCCTGAATGATCAGTGCCCACCTCACTGCTCCCCCTGAATGATCAGAGCCCCCCCCTCACTGCTCCCTCTGAATGATCAGTGCCCCCACTCACTGCACCCCCGAATGATCAGTGCCCCCCTCACTGCCCCCCCTCAATGATCAGTGCCCCCCCTCATTGCTCCCCCAGAATGATCAGTGCCCCCCCCTCACTGCTCCCCGTGAATGATCAGTGCCCCCCCTCACTGCTCCCCCTGAATGATCAGTGCCCCCTCACTGCTCCCTCTGAATGATCAGTGCCCCCCCTCACTGCTCCCCCTCAATGATCAGTGCCCCCCCTCACTGCTCCCCCTGAATGATCAGTGATGCCCCCTCACTGCTCCCCCTCAATGATCAGTGCCCCCCTCACTGCTCCCTCTGAATGATCAGTGCCCCCACCTCACTGCCCCCTCAATGATCAGTGCCCCCCCTCACTGCTCCCCCTGAATGATCAGTGCCCCCCAACTGCTCCCCTGAATGATCAGTGCCCCCCCTCACTGCTCCCCCTGAAAGATAAGTGCCCCCCCTCACTGCTCCCCTGAATGATCAGTGCCCCCCCTCACTGCTCCCCCTGAATGATCAGTGCCCCCCCTCACTGCTCCCCCTCAATGATCAGTGCCCCCCCTCACTGCTCCCTCTGAATGATCAGTGCCCCCCCTCACTGCTCCCCCTTAATGATCAGTGCCCCCCCTCACTGCTCCCTCTGAATGATCAGTGCCCCCCCTCCCTGCCCCCCCTGAATGATCAATGCCCCCCTCACTGCCCCCACTCAATGATCAGTGCCCCCCCTCACATCTCCCCCTGAATGATCAGTGCCCCCTCCTCACTGCTCCCCCTCAATGATCAGTGCCCCCACTCACTGCTCCCCCTCAATGATCTGTGCCCCCCGTCACTGCTCCCCCTCAATGATCATTGCACCCCTCACTGCCCCCCCTCAATGATCACTGCCCCCCTCACTGCTCCCCCTCAATGATCAGTGCCCCCCTCACTGCTCCCCCTCAATGATCAGTGCGCCCCTCACTGCCCCCCTCAATGATCAGTGCCCCTCTCACTGCCCCCTCAATGATCTGTGCACCCCCCTCACTGCTCCCCCTGAATGATCAGAGCCCCCCTCACTGCTCCCCCTCAATGATAAGCGCCCCCCTCACTGCGCCCCCGCAATGATCAATGCCCCCCCTCACTGCTCCCCCTCAATGATCAGTGCCCTCCCTCACTGCTCCATCTGAATGATCAGTGCCCCCCCTCACTGCTCCCCCTCAATGATCAGTGCCCCCCTCACTGCTCCCCCTGAATGATCAGTGCCCCCCTCACTGCTCCCCCTGAATGATCTGTGCCCCCCCTCACTGCTCCCCTGAATGATCAGTGCCCCCCCCTCACTGCTCCCCCTCAATGATCAGTGCCCTTCCTCACTGCTCCCCCTGAATGATCAGTGCACCCCCTCAATGATTAGTGCCCCCCTCACTGCTCCCACTCAATGATCAGTGCCCCCCTCACTGCCGCCCCTGAATGATCAGTGGCCCCCTCACTGCTCCGCCTGAATGATCAGTGCCCCCCCTCACTGCTCCCTCTGAATGATCAGTGCCCCCCTCACTGCTCACCCTCAATGATCAGTGACCCCCTCACTGCTCCCTCTGAATGATCAGTGCCTCCCCTCACTGCTCCCCCTCAATGATAAGCGCCCCCCCCTCCCTGCCCCCCTGAATGATCAATGCCCCCCTCACTGCCCCGCTCAATGATCAGTGCCCCCCCTCACTGCTCACCCTCAATGATCAGTGCCCCCCTCACTGCTCCACCTCAATGATCTGTGCCCCCCTCACTGCTCCCCCTCAATGATTAGTGCCCCCCCTCACTGCCCCCCTCAATGATCAGTGCCCCCCTCATTGCTCCCCCTGAATGATCAGTGCCCCCCTCACTGCTCCCCCTGAATGATCAGTGCCCCCCTCACTGCCCCCCTCAATGATCAGTGCCCCCCTCATTGCTCCCCCTGAATGATCAGTGCCCCACCTCACTGCCCCCCCTCAATGATCAGTGCCCCCCCTCACTGCTCCACCTGAATGATCAGTGCCCCCCCCTCACTGCTCCCCCTCAATGATCAGTGCCCCCCTCACGGCTCCCCCTGAATGATCAGTGCCCCCCCTCACTGCTCCCCCTCAATGATCAGTGCCCCCCTCACGGCTCCCCCTGAATGATCAGTGCCCCCCCTCACTGCTCCCCCTCAATGATTAGTGCCCCCCTCACTGCCCCCCCAATGATCAGTGCCCCCCTCATTGCTCCCCCTGAATGATCAGTGCCCCCCTCACTGCCCCCCCAATGATCAGTGCCCCCTCATTGCTCCCCCTCAATGATCAGTGCCCCCCTCACTGCACCCCCGAATGATCAGTGACCCCCTCACTGCTCCACCTTAATGATCAGTGCCCCCCCTCAGTGCCCCCCTCAATGATCAGTGCCCCCCCTCATTGCTACCCCTCAATGATCAGTGCCCCCCCTCACTGCTCCCCCTCAATGATCAGTGCCCTCCCCTCACTGCCCCCCTCGATGATCAGTGACCGCGCTCACTGCTCCCTCTGAATGATCAGTGCCCCCCCACTTCTCCCCCTGAATGATGAGTGCCCCCCCTCACTGCTCCCACTCAATGATCAGTGCCCCCCGTCACTGCTCCCCCTCAATGATCAGTGCCCCCCCTCACTGCTCCCCCTCAATGATCAGAGCCCCCCCTCACTGCACCCCCGAATGATCAGTGACCCCCTCACTGCTCCACCTTAATGATCAGTGCCCCCCCTCACTGCCCCCCTCAATGATCAGTGCCCCCCTCATTGCTCCCCCTGAATGATCAGTGCCCCCCCTCACTGCTCCCCCTGAATGATCAGTGCCCCCTCACTGCTCCCCATGAATGATCAGTGCCCCCGCTCACTGCTCCCCCTGAATGATCAGTGCCGCCCCTCACTGCTCCCTCTGAATGATCAGTGCCGCCCCTCACTGCTCCCCCTGAATGATCAGTGCCCCCCTCACTGATCCCCCTGAATGATCAGTGCCCCCCTCACTGATCCCCCTGAATGATCAATGCCCCCCCTCACTGCTCCCCCTCAATGATCAGTGCCCCCCCTCACTACTCCCCCTGAATGATCAGTGCCCCCCCTCACTGCCCCCCCTAAATGATCAGTGCCCCCCCTCACTGCTCCCTCTGAATGATCAGTGCCCCCCATCACTGCCTCCCCTGAATGATCAGTGCCCCCTCTCACTGCTCCCCCTCAATGATCAGTGCCCCCCTCACTGCCCCCTCTGAATGATCACTGCTCCCCCTCAATGATCAGTGCCCCCCTCACTGCTCCCTCTGAATGATCAGTGCACCCCCTCACTGCTCCCCCTCAATGATCAGTGTCCCCCCTCACTGCTCCCCCTCAATGATCGGTGCCCCCCCTCACTGCTCCCCCTCAATGATCAGTGCCCCCCCTCTCTGCTCCCCCTCAATGATCAGTGCCCCCCTCACTGCTCCACCTGAATGATCAGTGCCCCCCCGCACAGCTCCCCCTGAATGATCAGTGCCCCCCTCACTGCTCCCCCTGAATGATCAGTGCCCCCCCTCACTGCTCCCCCTGAATGATCAGTGCCCCCCCTCACTGCTCCCCCTCAATAATCTGTGCCCCCACCTCACTGCTCCGCCTCAATGATCAGTGCCCCCCCTCACTGCTCCCCATCAATGATCAGTGACCCCCCTCACAGCTCCCCCTGAATGATCAGTGCCCCCCTCACTGCTCCCCCTGAATGATCAGTGCCCCCGCTCACTGCTCCCCCTGAATGATCAGTGCCCCCCTCACTGCTCCCCCTCAATGATCAGTGCCCCCCTCACTGCTCCCCCTCAATGATCAGTGCCCCCCTCACTGCTCCCCCCAATGATCAGTGCCCCCCTCACTGCCCCCCCAATGATCAGTGCCCCCCCTCATTGCTCCCCCTGAATGATCAGTGCCCCCCTCACTGCTGCCTCTGAATGATCAGTGCCCCCCCTCACTGCCCCCCCTGAATGATCAGTGCTCCCCCGCACTGCTCCCCCTGAATGATCAGTGCCCCCCCTCACTGCCCCCTCAATGATCAGTGCCTCCCTCACTGCTCCCCCTCAATGATCAGTGCCCCCCCTCCCTGCCCCCCGAATGATCAATGCCCCCCTCACTGCCCCCTCAATGATCAGTGCCCCCCCTCACTGCTCCCCCTGAATGATCAGTGCCCCCCCTCACTGCCCCCCTCAATGATCAGTGCCCCCCCTCACTGCTCCCCCTCAATAATTAGTGCCCCACCTCACTGCCCCCCCTCAATGATCAGTGCCCCCCTCATTGCTCCCCTTGAATGATCAGTGCCCCCCCTCACTGCTCCCCCTGAATGATCAGTGCCCCCTCACTGCTCCCCCTGAATGATCAGTGCCCCCCCTCACTGCTCCCCCTCAATGATCAGTGCCCCCCTCACTGCTCCCTCTGAATGATCAGTGCCCCCCTCACTGCTCCCCCTGAATGATCAGTGCACCCCTCATTGCTCCCCCTGAATGATCAGTGCCCCCCCTCACTGCTCCCCCTGAATGATCAGTGCCCCCTCACTGCTCCCCCTCAATGATCAGTGCCCCCCTCACTGCTCCCTCTGAATGATCAGTGCCCCCCTCACTGCTCCCCCTGAATGATCAGTGCACCCCTCATTGCTCCCCCTGAATGATCAGTGCCCCCCTCACTGCCCCCCCTCAATGATCAGTGCCCCCCTCACTGCCCCCCTCAATGATCAGTGCCCCCATCACTGCTCCCTCTGAATGATCAGTGCCCCCCCTCACTGCACCCCCGAATGATCAGTGCCCCCCTCACTGCCCCCTCAATGATCGGTGCCCCCCCTCATTGCTCCCCCTGAATGATCAGTGCCCCCCCTCACTGCTCCCCCTGAATGATCAGTGCCCCCCTCACTGCTCACCCTCAATGATCAGTGCCCCCCTCACTGCTCCCCCTGAATGATCAGTGCCCCCCTCACTGCTCACCCTCAATGATCAGTGCCCCCCTCACTGCTCCCCCTGAATGATCAGTGCCCCCCTCACTGCTCCCCCTGAATGATCAGTGACCCCCTCACTGCTCCCCCTGAATGATCAGTGCCCCCTCCTCACTGCTCCCCCTGAATGACCAGTGCCCCCCCTCAATGCCCCATCTGAATGATCAGTGCACCCCCCTCACTGCTCCCCCTGAATGATCAGTGCCCCCCCTCACTGCTCCCTCTGAATGATCAGTGCCCCCCTCACTGCTCCCTCTGAATGATCAGTGCCCCCCCGTCACTGCTCCCCGTAAATGATCAGTGCCCCCCCTCAATGCCCCATCTGAATGATCAGTGCACCCCCCTCACTGCTCCCCCTGAATGATCAGTGCCCCCCTCACTGCTCCCCCTGAATGATCAGTGCCCCCCCTCACTGCTCCCCCTGAATGACCAGTGCCCCCCCTCAATGCCCCATCTGAATGATCAGTGCACCCCCCTAACTGCTCCCCTGAATGATTATTGCCCCCCCTCACTGCTCCCCCTGAATGATCAGTGCCCCCCTCACTGATCCCCCTGAATAATCAGTGCCCTCCCGTCACTGCTCCCCCTGTATGATCAGTGCCCCCCCTCACTGCTCCCTCAATGATCAGTGCCCCCCCTCACTGCTCCCTCTGAATGATCAGTGCCCCCCATCACTGCCTCCCCTCAATGATCAGTGCCCCCCCTCATTGCTCCCTCTGAATGATCAGTGCCCCCCCTCACTGCTCCCCCTGAATGATCATTGCCCCCCCTCACTGCCTCCCCTGAATGATCAGTGCCCTCCCTCACTGCTCCCCCTCAATGATCAGTGCCCCCCTCACTGCTCCCCCTCAATGATCAGTGCCCCCCTCACTGCTCCCCCTGAATGATCAGTGCCCCCCTCACTGCTCCCCCTGAATGATCAGTGACCCCCTCACTGCTCCCCCTGAATGATCAGAGCCCCCCTCACTGCTCCCCCTGAATGATCAGAGCCCCCCTCACTGCTCCCCCTGAATGATCAGTGACCCCCTCACTGCTCCCCCTGAATGATCAGAGCCCCCCTCACTGCTCCCCTTGAATGATCAGTGCCCCCCTCACTGCTCCCTCTGAATGATCAGTGCCCCCCTCACTGCTCCCTCTGAATGATCAGTGCCCCCCTCACTGCCCCCCTGAATGATCACTGCCCCCCTCACTGCTCCCCCTCAATGATCAGTGCCCCCCTCACTGCTCCGCCTGAATGATCACTGCCCCCCTCACTGCCCCCCCTGAATGATCAGTGCCCCCCCTCACTACTCCCCCTGAATGATCAGCGCCCCCCCTCACTGCCTCCCCTGAATGATCAGTGCCCCCCCCTCACTGCTCCCCCTCAATGATCAGTGCCCCCCTCACTGCCCCGTCTGAATGATCAGTGCCCCCCTCACAGCTCCCCCTGAATGATCAGAGCCCCCCTCACTGCTCCCCCTGAATGATCAGTGCCCCCCCTCACTGCTCCCCTTGAATGATCAGAGCCCCCCTCCCTGCTCCCCTTGAATGATAAGTGCCCCCCCCACTGCTCCCCCTCAATGATCAGTGCACCCCTCACTGCTCCCCCTGAATGATCAATGCGCCCCCTCACTGCCCCCTCTGAATGATCAGTGCCCCCCCCACTGCTCCCCCTCAATGATCAGTGCCCCCCTCACTGCTCCCCCTGAATGATCAGTGCCCCCCCTCATTGCTCCCCCTGAATGATCAGTGCCCCCCCTCACTGCTCCCTCTGAATGATCAGTGCCCCCCCTCAGTGCTCCCCCTCAATGATCTGTGCCCCCACCTCACTGCTCCGCCTGAATGATCAGTGCCCGCCTCACTGCCCCCCCTGAATGATCAGTGCCCCCCCTCACTACTCCCCCTGAATGATCAGTGCCCCCCCTCAAGCTCCCCCTCAATGATCAGTGCCCCCCTCACTACTCCCCCTGAATGATCAGTGCCCCCATCACTGCTCCCCCTGAATGATCAGTGCCCCCCCTCACTGCTCCCCCTGAATGATCAGTGCCCGCCTCACTGCCCCCCCTGAATGATCAGTGCCCCCCCTCACTGCCTCCCCTGAATGATCAGTGCCCCCCTCACTGCTCCCCCTGAATGATCAGTGCCCCCCTCACTGCTCCCCCTGAATGATCAGTGCCCCCCCCTCACTGCTCCCACTGAATGATCAGTGCCCCACTCACTGCTCCCCCTCAATGATCAGTGCCCCCCCTCACTGCTCCCACTGAATGATCAGTGCCCCCCCTCACTGCTCCCCCTCAATGATCAGTGCCCCCCTCACAGCTCCCCCTGAATGATCAGTGCCCCCCCTCACTGCTCCTCCTGAATGATCAGTGCCCCCCTCACAGCTCCCCCTGAATGATCAGTGCCTCCCCTCACTGCTCCTCCTGAATGATCAGTGCCCCCCTCACTGCTACCCCTGAATGATCAGTGCCCCCCCTCAGTGCTCCTCCTGGATGATCAGTGCCCCCCTCACAGCTCCCCCTGAATGATCAGAGCCCCCCCTCACTGCCCCCACTGAATGATCAGTGCACCCCCTCACTGCTCCCCCTCAATGATCAGTGCCCCCCCTCACTGCCCCCCCCTGAATGATCAGTGCCCCCTCCTCACTGCTCCCCTTGAATGATCAGTGACCCCCTCACTGCTCCCCCTCAATGATCAGTGCCCCCCTCACTGCTCCCCCTGAATGATCAGTGCACCCCCTCACTGCTCCCCCTCAATGATCAGTGCCCCCCCTCACTGCCCCCCCCTGAATGATCAGTGCCCCCTCCTCACTGCTCCCCCTGAATGATCAGTGCCCCCCCTCACTGCTCCCTCTGAATGATCAGTGCGCCCCTCACTGCCCCCACTGAATGATCAGTGCCCCCCTCACTGCCCCCCTCAATGATCAGTGCCCCCCTCACTGCCCCCCCTCAATGATCAGTGCCCCCCCTCACTGCTCCCCCTGAATGATCAGAGCCCCGCCTCACTGCTCCCTCTGAATGATCAGTGCTCCCCCTCACTGCTCCCCCTGAATGATCAGTGCCCCCCCTCACTGCTCCCCCTGAATGATCAGTGCACCCCTTCACTGCCCCCCCTGAATGATCAGTGCCCCCCTCACTGCTCCGCCTGAATGATCAGTGCCCCCCTCACTGCTCCCTCTGTATGATCAGTGCCCCCCTCACTGCTCCCCCTCAATGATCAGTGCCCCCCTCCCTGCCCCCCCTGAATGATCAATGCCCCCCTCACTGCCCCCTCAATGATCAGTGCCCCCCCTCACTGCTCACCCTCAATGATCAGTGCCCCCCTCACTACTCCCTCTGAATGATCAGTGCCCCCGTCACTGCTCCCCCTGAATGATCAGTGCCCCCCCTCCCTGCCCCCCCTGAATGATCAATGCCCCCCTCACTGCCCCCTCAATGATCAGTGCCCCCCTCACTGCTCACCCTCAATGATCAGTGCCCCCCTCACTACTCCCTCTGAATGATCAGTGCCCCCGTCACTGCTCCCCCTGAATGATCAGTGCCCCCCCTCACTGCTCCCCCTGAATGATCAGTGCCCCCCCTCACTGCTCCCCCTCAATGATCAGTGCCCCCCTCACTGCTCCCCCTCAATGATCAGTGCCCCGCCTCACTGCTCCCTCTGAATGATCAGTGCCCCCCCTCACTGCCCCCCCTCAATGATCAGTGCCCCCCCTCACTGCTCCCTCTGAATGATCAGTGCCCCCCCTCACTGCTCCCCCTCAATGATCAGTGCCCCACCTCACTGCTCCCTCTGAATGATCAGTGCCCCCCCTCACTGCTCCCCCTGAATGATCAGTGCCCCCCTCACTGCTCCCCCTCAATGATAAGTGCCCCCCTCACTGCTCCCCCTCAATGATTAGTGCCCCCCTCACTGCCCCCCCAATGATCAGTGCCCCCCCTCACTGCTCCCCCTCAATGATCAGAGCCCCCCTCACTGCTCCCCCTGAATGATCAGTGCCCCCCTCACTGCTCCCCTTGAATGATCAGTGCCCCCCTCACTGCTCCCTCTGAATGATCAGTGCCCCCTCACTGCTCCCTCTGAATGATCAGTGCCCCCCTCACTGCCCCCCTGAATGATCAGTGCCCCCCCTCACTGCTCCGCCTGAATGATCACTGCCCCCCTCACTGCCCCCCCTGAATGATCAGTGCCCCCCCTCACTACTCCCCCTGAATGATCAGCGCCCCCCCTCACTGCCTCCCCTGAATGATCAGTGCCCCCCCCTCACTGCTCCCCCTCAATGATCAGTGCCCCCCTCACTGCCCCGTCTGAATGATCAGTGCCCCCTCACTGCTCCCCCTGAATGATCAGAGCCCCCCCCTCACAGCTCCCCCTGAATGATCAGAGCCCCCCCCACTGCTCCCCCTCAATGATCAGTGCACCCCTCACTGCTCCCCCTGAATGATCAATGCGCCCCCTCACTGCCCCCTCTGAATGATCAGTGCCCCCCCCACTGCTCCCCCTCAATGATCAGTGCCCCCCTCACTGCTCCCCCTGAATGATCAGTGCCCCCCCTCATTGCTCCCCCTGAATGATCAGTGCCCCCCCTCACTGCTCCCTCTGAATGATCAGTGCCCCCCCTCAGTGCTCCCCCTCAATGATCTGTGCCCCCACCTCACTGCTCCGCCTGAATGATCAGTGCCCGCCTCACTGCCCCCCCTGAATGATCAGTGCCCCCCCTCACTACTCCCCCTGAATGATCAGTGCCCCCCCTCAAGCTCCCCCTCAATGATCAGTGCCCCCCTCATTACTCCCCCTGAATGATCAGTGCCCCCATCACTGCTCCCCCTGAATGATCAGTGCCCCCCCTCACTGCTCCCCCTGAATGATCAGTGCCCGCCTCACTGCCCCCCCTGAATGATCAGTGCCCCCCCTCACTGCCTCCCCTGAATGATCAGTGCCCCCCTCACTGCTCCCCCTGAATGATCAGTGCCCCCCCTCACTGCTCCCCCTGAATGATCAGTGCCCCCCCTCACTGCTCCCACTGAATGATCAGTGCCCCACTCACTGCTCCCCCTCAATGATCAGTGCCCCCCCTCACTGCTCCCACTGAATGATCAGTGCCCCCCCTCACTGCTCCCCCTCAATGATCAGTGCCCCCCTCACAGCTCCCCCTGAATGATCAGTGCCCCCCCTCACTGCTCCTCCTGAATGATCAGTGCCCCCCTCACAGCTCCCCCTGAATGATCAGTGCCTCCCCTCACTGCTCCTCCTGAATGATCAGTGCCCCCCTCACTGCTCCCCCTGAATGATCAGTGCCCCCCCTCACTGCTCCTCCTGAATGATCAGTGCCCCCCTCACAGCTCCCCCTGAATGATCAGAGCCCCCCCTCACTGCCCCCACTGAATGATCAGTGCACCCCCTCACTGCTCCCCCTCAATGATCAGTGCCCCCCCTCACTGCCCCCCCCTGAATGATCAGTGCCCCCTCCTCACTGCTCCCCTTGAATGATCAGTGACCCCCTCACTGCTCCCCCTCAATGATCAGTGCCCCCCTCACTGCTCCCCCTGAATGATCAGTGCACCCCCTCACTGCTCCCCCTCAATGATCAGTGCCCCCCCTCACTGCCCCCCCCTGAATGATCAGTGCCCCCTCCTCACTGCTCCCCCTGAATGATCAGTGCCCCCCCTCACTGCTCCCTCTGAATGATCAGTGCGCCCCTCACTGCCCCCACTGAATGATCAGTGCCCCCCTCACTGCCCCCCTCAATGATCAGTGCCCCCCTCACTGCCCCCCCTCAATGATCAGTGCCCCCCCTCACTGCTCCCCCTGAATGATCAGAGCCCCACCTCACTGCTCCCTCTGAATGATCAGTGCTCCCCCTCACTGCTCCCCCTGAATGATCAGTGCCCCCCCTCACTGCTCCCCCTCAATAATCTGTGCCCCCACCTCACTGCTCCGCCTCAATGATCAGTGCCCCCCCTCACTGCTCCCCATCAATGATCAGTGACCCCCCTCACAGCTCCCCCTGAATGATCAGTGCCCCCCTCACTGCTCCCCCTGAATGATCAGTGCCCCCGCTCACTGCTCCCCCTGAATGATCAGTGCCCCCCTCACTGCTCCCCCTCAATGATCAGTGCCCCCCTCACTGCTCCCCCTCAATGATCAGTGCCCCCCTCACTGCTCCCCCCAATGATCAGTGCCCCCCTCACTGCCCCCCCAGTGATCAGTGCCCCCCCTCATTGCTCCCCCTGAATGATCAGTGCCCCCCTCACTGCTGCCTCTGAATGATCAGTGCCCCCCCTCACTGCCCCCCCTGAATGATCAGTGCCCCCCCGCACTGCTCCCCCTGAATGATCAGTGCCCCCCCTCACTGCCCCCTCAATGATCAGTGCCTCCCTCACTGCTCCCCCTCAATGATCAGTGCCCCCCCTCCCTGCCCCCCGAATGATCAATGCCCCCCTCACTGCCCCCTCAATGATCAGTGCCCCCCCTCACTGCTCCCCCTGAATGATCAGTGCCCCCCCTCACTGCCCCCCTCAATGATCAGTGCCCCCCCTCACTGCTCCCCCTCAATAATTAGTGCCCCACCTCACTGCCCCCCCTCAATGATCAGTGCCCCCCTCATTGCTCCCCTTGAATGATCAGTGCCCCCCCTCACTGCTCCCCCTGAATGATCAGTGCCCCCTCACTGCTCCCCCTGAATGATCAGTGCCCCCCCTCACTGCTCCCCCTCAATGATCAGTGCCCCCCTCACTGCTCCCTCTGAATGATCAGTGCCCCCCTCACTGCTCCCCCTGAATGATCAGTGCACCCCTCATTGCTCCCCCTGAATGATCAGTGCCCCCCCTCACTGCTCCCCCTGAATGATCAGTGCCCCCTCACTGCTCCCCCTCAATGATCAGTGCCCCCCTCACTGCTCCCTCTGAATGATCAGTGCCCCCCTCACTGCTCCCCCTGAATGATCAGTGCACCCCTCATTGCTCCCCCTGAATGATCAGTGCCCCCCTCACTGCCCCCCCTCAATGATCAGTGCCCCCCTCACTGCCCCCCTCAATGATCAGTGCCCCCATCACTGCTCCCTCTGAATGATCAGTGCCCCCCCTCACTGCACCCCCGAATGATCAGTGCCCCCCTCACTGCCCCCTCAATGATCGGTGCCCCCCCTCATTGCTCCCCCTGAATGATCAGTGCCCCCCCTCACTGCTCCCCCTGAATGATCAGTGCCCCCCTCACTGCTCACCCTCAATGATCAGTGCCCCCCTCACTGCTCCCCCTGAATGATCAGTGCCCCCCTCACTGCTCACCCTCAATGATCAGTGCCCCCCTCACTGCTCCCCCTGAATGATCAGTGCCCCCCTCACTGCTCCCCCTGAATGATCAGTGCCCCCCTCACTGCTCCCCCTGAATGATCAGTGCCCCCTCCTCACTGCTCCCCCTGAATGACCAGTGCCCCCCCTCAATGCCCCATCTGAATGATCAGTGCACCCCCCTCACTGCTCCCCCTGAATGATCAGTGCCCCCCCTCACTGCTCCCTCTGAATGATCAGTGCCCCCCTCACTGCTCCCCGTAAATGATCAGTGCCCCCCCTCAATGCCCCATCTGAATGATCAGTGCACCCCCCTCACTGCTCCCCCTGAATGATCAGTGCCCCCCTCACTGCTCCCCCTGAATGATCAGTGCCCCCCCTCACTGCTCCCCCTGAATGACCAGTGCCCCCCCTCAATGCCCCATCTGAATGATCAGTGCACCCCCCTAACTGCTCCCCCTGAATGATCAGTGCCCCCCCTCACTGCTCCCCCTGAATGATCAGTGCCCCCCTCACTGATCCCCCTGAATGATCAGTGCCCTCCCGTCACTGCTCCCCCTGTATGATCAGTGCCCCCCCTCACTGCCCCATCTGAATGATCAGTGCCCCTCCCTCACTGCTCCCTCAATGATCAGTGCCCCCCCTCACTGCTCCCTCTGAATGATCAGTGCCCCCCATCACTGCCCCCCCTCAATGATCAGTGCCCCCCCTCATTGCTCCCTCTGAATGATCAGTGCCCCCCCTCACTGCTCCCCCTGAATGATCATTGCCCCCCCTCACTGCCTCCCCTGAATGATCAGTGCCCTCCCTCACTGCTCCCCCTCAATGATCACTGCCCCCCTCACTGCTCCCCCTGAATGATCAGTGCCCCCCTCACTGCTCCCCCTGAATGATCAGTGACCCCCTCACTGCTCCCCCTGAATGATCAGAGCCCCCCTCACTGCTCCCCCTGAATGATCAGAGCCCCCCTCACTGCTCCCCCTGAATGATCAGTGACCCCCTCACTGCTCCCCCTGAATGATCAGAGCCCCCCTCACTGCTCCCCCTGAATGATCAGTGCCCCCCTCACTGCTCCCCTTGAATGATCAGTGCCCCCCTCACTGCTCCCTCTGAATGATCAGTGCCCCCCTCACTGCCCCCCTGAATGATCACTGCCCCCCTCACTGCTCCCCCTCAATGATCAGTGCCCCCCTCACTGCTCCGCCTGAATGATCACTGCCCCCCTCACTGCCCCCCCTGAATGATCAGTGCCCCCCCTCACTACTCCCCCTGAATGATCAGCGCCCCCCCTCACTGCCTCCCCTGAATGATCAGTGCCCCCCCCTCACTGCTCCCCCTCAATGATCAGTGCCCCCCTCATTGCCCCGTCTGAATGATCAGTGCCCCCTCACTGCTCCCCCTGAATGATCAGTGCCCCCCTCACTGCTCCCCCTGAATGATCAGTGCCCCCCTCACTGCTCCCCCTGAATGATCAGTGCCCCCCTCACTGCTCCCCCTGAATGATCAGTGCCCCCCTCACAGCTCCCCCTGAATGATCAGAGCCCCCCTCACTGCTCCCCCTGAATGATCAGTGCCCCCCCTCACTGCTCCCCTTGAATGATCAGAGCCCCCCTCCCTGCTCCCCTTGAATGATAAGTGCCCCCCCCACTGCTCCCCCTCAATGATCAGTGCACCCCTCACTGCTCCCCCTGAATGATCAATGCACCCCCTCACTGCCCCCTCTGAATGATCAGTGCCCCCCCCACTGCTCCCCCTCAATGATCAGTGCCCCCCTCACTGCTCCCCCTGAATGATCAGTGCCCCCCCTCATTGCTCCCCCTGAATGATCAGTGCCCCCCCTCACTGCTCCCTCTGAATGATCAGTGCCCCCCCTCAGTGCTCCCCCTCAATGATCTGTGCCCCCACCTCACTGCTCCGCCTGAATGATCAGTGCCCGCCTCACTGCCCCCCCTGAATGATCAGTGCCCCCCCTCACTACTCCCCCTGAATGATCAGTGCCCCCCCTCAAGCTCCCCCTCAATGATCAGTGCCCCCCTCACTACTCCCCCTGAATGATCAGTGCCCCCATCACTGCTCCCCCTGAATGATCAGTGCCCCCCCTCACTGCTCCCCCTGAATGATCAGTGCCCGCCTCACTGCCCCCCCTGAATGATCAGTGCCCCCCCTCACTGCCTCCCCTGAATGATCAGTGCCCCCCTCACTGCTCCCACTGAATGATCAGTGCCCCCCCTCACTGCTCCCCCTGAATGATCAGTGCCCCCCCTCACTGCTCCCACTGAATGATCAGTGCCCCACTCACTGCTCCCCCTCAATGATCAGTGCCCCCCCTCACTGCTCCCACTGAATGATCAGTGCCCCCCTCACTGCTCCCCCTCAATGATCAGTGCCCCCCTCACAGCTCCCCCTGAATGATCAGTGCCCCCCCTCACTGCTCCTCCTGAATGATCAGTGCCCCCCTCACAGCTCCCCCTGAATGATCAGTGCCTCCCCTCACTGCTCCTCCTGAATGATCAGTGCCCCCCTCACTGCTCCCCCTGAATGATCAGTGCCCCCCCTCACTGCTCCTCCTGAATGATCAGTGCCCCCCTCACAGCTCCCCCTGAATGATCAGAGCCCCCCCTCACTGCCCCCACTGAATGATCAGTGCACCCCCTCACTGCTCCCCCTCAATGATCAGTGCCCCCCCTCACTGCCCCCCCCTGAATGATCAGTGCCCCCTCCTCACTGCTCCCCTTGAATGATCAGTGACCCCCTCACTGCTCCCCCTCAATGATCAGTGCCCCCCTCACTGCTCCCCCTGAATGATCAGTGCACCCCCTCACTGCTCCCCCTCAATGATCAGTGCCCCCCCTCACTGCCCCCCCCTGAATGATCAGTGCCCCCTCCTCACTGCTCCCCCTGAATGATCAGTGCCCCCCCTCACTGCTCCCTCTGAATGATCAGTGCGCCCCTCACTGCCCCCACTGAATGATCAGTGCCCCCCTCACTGCCCCCTCAATGATCAGTGCCCCCCTCACTGCCCCCCCTCAATGATCAGTGCCCCCCCTCACTGCTCCCCCTGAATGATCAGAGCCCCGCCTCACTGCTCCCTCTGAATGATCAGTGCTCCCCCTCACTGCTCCCCCTGAATGATCAGTGCCCCCCCTCACTGCTCCCCCTGAATGATCAGTGCACCCCCTCACTGCCCCCCCTGAATGATCAGTGCCCCCCTCACTGCTCCGCCTGAATGATCAGTGCCCCCCTCACTGCTCCCTCTGTATGATCAGTGCCCCCCTCACTGCTCCCCCTCAATGATCAGTGCCCCCCCTCCCTGCCCCCCCTGAATGATCAATGCCCCCCTCACTGCCCCCTCAATGATCAGTGCCCCCCCTCACTGCTCACCCTCAATGATCAGTGCCCCCCTCACTACTCCCTCTGAATGATCAGTGCCCCCGTCACTGCTCCCCCTGAATGATCAGTGCCCCCCCTCACTGCTCCCCCTCAATAATTAGTGCCCCACCTCACTGCCCCCGCTCAATGATCAGTGCCCCCCTCATTGCTCCCCTTGAATGATCAGTGCCCCCCCTCACTGCTCCCCCTGAATGATCAGTGCCCCCTCACTGCTCCCCCTGAATGATCAGTGCCCCCCCTCACTGCTCCCCCTCAATGATCAGTGCCCCCCTCACTGCTCCCTCTGAATGATCAGTGCCCCCCTCACTGCTCCCCCTGAATGATCAGTGCACCCCTCATTGCTCCCCCTGAATGATCAGTGCCCCCCCTCACTGCTCCCCCTGAATGATCAGTGCCCCCTCACTGCTCCCCCTCAATGATCAGTGCCCCCCTCACTGCTCCCTCTGAATGATCAGTGCCCCCCTCACTGCTCCCCCTGAATGATCAGTGCACCCCTCATTGCTCCCCCTGAATGATCAGTGCCCCCCTCACTGCCCCCCCCTCAATGATCAGTGCCCCCCTCACTGCCCCCCTCAATGATCAGTGCCCCCATCACTGCTCCCTCTGAATGATCAGTGCCCCCCCTCACTGCACCCCCGAATGATCAGTGCCCCCCTCACTGCCCCCTCAATGATCGGTGCCCCCCCTCATTGCTCCCCCTGAATGATCAGTGCCCCCCCTCACTGCTCCCCCTGAATGATCAGTGCCCCCCTCACTGCTCACCCTCAATGATCAGTGCCCCCCTCACTGCTCCCCCTGAATGATCAGTGCCCCCCTCACTGCTCACCCTCAATGATCAGTGCCCCCCTCACTGCTCCCCCTGAATGATCAGTGCCCCCCTCACTGCTCCCCCTGAATGATCAGTGCCCCCCTCACTGCTCCCCCTGAATGATCAGTGCCCCCTCCTCACTGCTCCCCCTGAATGACCAGTGCCCCCCCTCAATGCCCCATCTGAATGATCAGTGCACCCCCCTCACTGCTCCCCCTGAATGATCAGTGCCCCCCCTCACTGCTCCCTCTGAATGATCAGTGCCCCCCTCACTGCTCCCTCTGAATGATCAGTGCCCCCCCGTCACTGCTCCCCGTAAATGATCAGTGCCCCCCCTCAATGCCCCATCTGAATGATCAGTGCACCCCCCTCACTGCTCCCCCTGAATGATCAGTGCCCCCCTCACTGCTCCCCCTGAATGATCAGTGCCCCCCCTCACTGCTCCCCCTGAATGACCAGTGCCCCCCCTCAATGCCCCATCTGAATGATCAGTGCACCCCCCTAACTGCTCCCCCTGAATGATCAGTGCCCCCCCTCACTGCTCCCCCTGAATGATCAGTGCCCCCCTCACTGATCCCCCTGAATGATCAGTGCCCTCCCGTCACTGCTCCCCCTGTATGATCAGTGCCCCCCCTCACTGCCCCATCTGAATGATCAGTGCCCCTCCCTCACTGCTCCCTCAATGATCAGTGACCCCCCTCACTGCTCCCTCTGAATGATCAGTGCCCCCCATCACTGCCCCCCCTCAATGATCAGTGCCCCCCCTCATTGCTCCCTCTGAATGATCAGTGCCCCCCCTCACTGCTCCCCCTGAATGATCATTGCCCCCCCTCACTGCCTCCCCTGAATGATCAGTGCCCTCCCTCACTGCTCCCCCTCAATGATCAGTGCCCCCCTCACTGCTCCCCCTCAATGATCAGTGCCCCCCTCACTGCTCCCCCTGAATGATCAGTGCCCCCTCACTGCTCCCCCTGAATGATCAGTGACCCCCTCACTGCTCCCCCTGAATGATCAGAGCCCCCCTCACTGCTCCCCCTGAATGATCAGAGCCCCCCTCACTGCTCCCCCTGAATGATCAGTGACCCCCTCACTGCTCCCCCTGAATGATCAGAGCCCCCCTCACTGCTCCCCCTGAATGATCAGTGCCCCCCTCACTGCTCCCCTTGAATGATCAGTGCCCCCCTCACTGCTCCCTCTGAATGATCAGTGCCCCCCTCACTGCCCCCCTGAATGATCAGTGCCCCCCTCACTGCTCCCTCTGAATGATCAGTGCCCCCCTCACTGCCCCCCTGAATGATCACTGCCCCCCTCACTGCTCCCCCTCAATGATCAGTGCCCCCCTCACTGCTCCGCCTGAATGATCAGTGCCCCCCTCACTGCCCCCCCTGAATGATCAGTGCCCCCCTCACTACTCCCCCTGAATGATCAGCGCCCCCCCTCACTGCCTCCCCTGAATGATCAGTGCCCCCCCCTCACTGCTCCCCCTCAATGATCAGTGCCCCCCTCACTGCCCCGTCTGAATGATCAGTGCCCCCTCACTGCTCCCCCTGAATGATCAGTGCCCCCCTCACTGCTCCCCCTGAATGATCAGTGCCCCCCTCACAGCTCCCCCTGAATGATCAGTGCCCCCCCTCACTGCTCCCCCTGAATGATCAGTGCCCCCCTCACTGCTCCCCCTGAATGATCAGTGCCCCCCCTCACTGCTCCCCTTGAATGATCAGAGCCCCCCTCCCTGCTCCCCTTGAATGATAAGTGCCCCCCCCACTGCTCCCCCTCAATGATCAGTGCACCCCTCACTGCTCCCCCTGAATGATCAATGCGCCCCCTCACTGCCCCCTCTGAATGATCAGTGCCCCCCCCACTGCTCCCCCTCAATGATCAGTGCCCCCCTCACTGCTCCCCCTGAATGATCAGTGCCCCCCTCATTGCTCCCCCTGAATGATCAGTGCCCCCCCTCACTGCTCCCTCTGAATGATCAGTGCCCCCCCTCAGTGCTCCCCCTCAATGATCTGTGCCCCCACCTCACTGCTCCGCCTGAATGATCAGTGCCCGCCTCACTGCCCCCCCTGAATGATCAGTGCCCCCCCTCACTACTCCCCCTGAATGATCAGTGCCCCCCCTCAAGCTCCCCCTCAATGATCAGTGCCCCCCTCACTACTCCCCCTGAATGATCAGTGCCCCCATCACTGCTCCCCCTGAATGATCAGTGCCCCCCCTCACTGCTCCCCCTGAATGATCAGTGCCCGCCTCACTGCCCCCCCTGAATGATCAGTGCCCCCCCTCACTGCCTCCCCTGAATGATCAGTGCCCCCCTCACTGCTCCCCCTGAATGATCAGTGCCCCCCCTCACTGCTCCCCCTGAATGATCAGTGCCCCCCCTCACTGCTCCCACTGAATGATCAGTGCCCCACTCACTGCTCCCCCTCAATGATCAGTGCCCCCCCTCACTGCTCCCACTGAATGACCAGTGCCCCCCCTCACTGCTCCCCCTCAATGATCAGTGCCCCCCTCACAGCTCCCCCTGAATGATCAGTGCCCCCCCTCACTGCTCCTCCTGAATGATCAGTGCCCCCCTCACAGCTCCCCCTGAATGATCAGTGCCTCCCCTCACTGCTCCTCCTGAATGATCAGTGCCCCCCTCACTGCTCCCCCTGAATGATCAGTGCCCCCCCTCACTGCTCCTCCTGAATGATCAGTGCCCCCCTCACAGCTCCCCCTGAATGATCAGAGCCCCCCCTCACTGCCCCCACTGAATGATCAGTGCACCCCCTCACTGCTCCCCCTCAATGATCAGTGCCCCCCCTCACTGCCCCCCCCTGAATGATCAGTGCCCCCTCCTCACTGCTCCCCTTGAATGATCAGTGACCCCCTCACTGCTCCCCCTCAATGATCAGTGCCCCCCTCACTGCTCCCCCTGAATGATCAGTGCACCCCCTCACTGCTCCCCCTCAATGATCAGTGCCCCCCCTCACTGCCCCCCCCTGAATGATCAGTGCCCCCTCCTCACTGCTCCCCCTGAATGATCAGTGCCCCCCCTCACTGCTCCCTCTGAATGATCAGTGCGCCCCTCACTGCCCCCACTGAATGATCAGTGCCCCCCCTCACTGCCCCCTCAATGATCAGTGCCCCCCTCACTGCCCCCCTCAATGATCAGTGCCCCCCCTCGCTGCTCCCCCTGAATGATCAGAGCCCCGCCTCACTGCTCCCTCTGAATGATCAGTGCTCCCCCTCACTGCTCCCCCTGAATGATCAGTGCCCCCCCTCACTGCTCCCCCTGAATGATCAGTGCACCCCCTCACTGCCCCCCCCTGAATGATCAGTGCCCCCCTCACTGCTCCGCCTGAATGATCAGTGCCCCCCTCACTGCTCCCTCTGTATGATCAGTGCCCCCCTCACTGCTCCCCCTCAATGATCAGTGCCCCCCCTCCCTGCCCCCCCTGAATGATCAATGCCCCCCTCACTGCCCCCTCAATGATCAGTGCCCCCCCCTCACTGCTCACCCTCAATGATCAGTGCCCCCCTCACTACTCCCTCTGAATGATCAGTGCCCCCGTCACTGCTCCCCCTGAATGATCAGTGCCCCCCCTCACTGCTCCCCCTGAATGATCAGTGCCCCCCCTCACTGCTCCCGCTCAATGATCAGTGCCCCCCTCACTGCTCCCCCTCAATGATCAGTGCCCCGCCTCACTGCTCCCTCTGAATGATCAGTGCCCCCCCTCACTGCCCCCCCTCAATGATCAGTGCCCCCCCTCACTGCTCCCTCTGAATGATCAGTGCCCCCCCTCACTGCTCCCCCTCAATGATCAGTGCCCCACCTCACTGCTCCCTCTGAATGATCAGTGCCCCCCCTCACTGCTCCCCCTGAATGATCAGTGCCCCCCTCACTGCTCCCCCTCAATGATAAGTGCCCCCCTCACTGCTCCCCCTCAATGATTAGTGCCCCCCTCACTGCCCCCCCAATGATCAGTGCCCCCCCTCACTGCTCCCCCTCAATGATCAGTGCCCCCCTCACTGCTCCCCTTGAATGATCAGTGCCCCCCTCACTGCTCCCTCTGAATAATCAGTGCCCCCCTCACTGCTCCCTCTGAATGATCAGTGCCCCCCTCACTGCCCCCCTGAATGATCACTGCCCCCCTCACTGCTCCGCCTGAATGATCACTGCCCCCCTCACTGCCCCCCCTGAATGATCAGTGCCCCCCCTCACTACTCCCCCTGAATGATCAGTGCCCCCCCTCACTGCTCCCCCTCAATGATCAGTGCCCCCCTCACTGCCCCGTCTGAATGATCAGTGCCCCCCCTCACTGCTCCCCCTGAATGATCAGTGCCCCCCTCACTGCTCCCCCTGAATGATCAGTGCCCCCCTCACAGCTCCCCCTGAATGATCAGAGCCCCCCCTCACTGCTCCCCCTGAATGATCAGTGCCCCCCCCTCACTGCTCCCCTTGAATGATCAGAGCCCCCCTCCCTGCTCCCCTTGAATGATAAGTGCCCCCCCCCACTGCTCCCCCTCAATGATCAGTGCACCCCTCACTGCTCCCCCTGAATGATCAATGCGCCCCCTCACTGCCCCCTCTGAATGATCAGTGCCCCCCCCACTGCTCCCCCTCAATGATCAGTGCCCCCCTCACTGCTCCCCCTGAATGATCAGTGCCCCCCCCTCATTGCTCCCCCTGAATGATCAGTGCCCCCCCTCACTGCTCCCTCTGAATGATCAGTGCCCCCCCTCAGTGCTCCCCCTCAATGATCTGTGCCCCCACCTCACTGCTCCGCCTGAATGATCAGTGCCCGCCTCACTGCCCCCCCCTGAATGATCAGTGCCCCCCCTCACTACTCCCCCTGAATGATCAGTGCCCCCCCCTCAAGCTCCCCCTCAATGATCAGTGCCCCCCTCACTACTCCCCCTGAATGATCAGTGCCCCCATCACTGCTCCCCCTGAATGATCAGTGCCCCCCCTCACTGCTCCCCCTGAATGATCAGTGCCCGCCTCACTGCCCCCCCTGAATGATCAGTGCCCCCCCCTCACTGCCTCCCCTGAATGATCAGTGCCCCCCTCACTGCTCCCCCTGAATGATCAGTGCCCCCCCTCACTGCTCCCCCTGAATGATCAGTGCCCCCCCCTCACTGCTCCCACTGAATGATCAGTGCCCCACTCACTGCTCCCCCTCAATGATCAGTGCCCCCCCTCACTGCTCCCACTGAATGATCAGTGCCCCCCCTCACTTCTCCCCCTCAATGATCAGTGCCCCCCTCACAGCTCCCCCTGAATGATCAGTGCCCCCCCTCACTGCTCCTCCTGAATGATCAGTGCCCCCCTCACAGCTCCCCCTGAATGATCAGTGCCTCCCCTCACTGCTCC